>NC_088236.1:47090785-47435443 GCF_036934945.1 Oncorhynchus masou masou
CCTCTGTGGAGATGGGAGAACCTTCCAGAAGGACAACCATCTCTGCTGCACTCCACAAATCAGGCCTTTATGGTAGAGCGGCCAGACGGAAGCCACTCCTCTGTAAAAGGCACATGACAGCCTGCTTGGAGTTTGCCAAAAGGCACCTAAAGGACTGTCAGACCATGAGAAGCAAGATTCTCTGGTCTGATGAAACCAAGATTTAACTCTTTAGCCTGAATGCCAAGCGTCATGTCTGGACGAATCCTGGCACCATCCCTACAGTGAAGTATGGTGGTGGTAGCATCATGCTGTGGGGATGTTTTTCAGCGGCAGGGACTGGGAGACTAGTCAGGATCGAGACAAAGATGAACAGAGATCCTCGATGAAAACCTGCTCCAGAGTGTTTAGGACCTCAGACTGGGGCAAAGATTCACCTTGCAACAGGACAACGACCCTAAGCACACATCCACGACAACGCAGGAGTGGCTTCGGGACAAGTCTCTGAATGTCCTTGAGTGGCCCAGCCAGAGCCCAGACTTGAAACCGATCAAACATCTCGGGAGAGACCTGAAAATAGCTGTACAGTGAGGCTCTCCATCCAACCTGACAGAGCTTGAGAGGATGTGCAGAGAAGAATGGGAGAAACTCCAAAAATACAGGTGTGCCAAGCTTGTAGTGTAATACCTAAGAAGACTTGATGCTGTAATCATTGCCAAAGGTGCTTCAACAAAGTACTGAGTAAAGGGTGTGAATACTTATGTAAATGTCATATTTCAGTTTTAAAATGTTTATAAATTAGCAAAAATTTCTAAAAACCTGTTTTGTTTTATCATTATGGGGTATTGTGTGTAGAATGATGAGGGAAAAAATGAATTTATCAATTTTAGAACAAGGCTATAATGTAACAAAAAGTGGAAAAAGTCAAGGGGTCTGAATACTTTCCGAATGCACTGTATGTATGATTGTGTGGCTGTGTGTGCATGCTGCTGCTATTTAAGTGCAAGGCTCATAGGGTTCTCACCTGAAATCAGTAGTTTTCATCAAATTCCTGAAAACTGCAGCATTCTGACTCTGTCTACACTATATCTGGATGATCAACTCAGTCTGGGTACCACACATCATTACCAGCACACTATATATACACATCAATGTATGGTGGCACAGTGACTCACACTCTCTCCGGTAAGTGGCAAACATGACTTCTCTCTGGGAACTGTTTCTTCTGGGTTGTTTGATTCTATCAAGGTGAACAACAAGTTGTATTTGTTATGAGTAATGTAATGGCAGTACTCTATCAACGACCCCCCCCCCTTCTCAAAAAGGACAGCGGAGAGCAAGGTGCTATTAGGGGAAGTGGATAGAACCCACTGTCAGAGTAGTGCCCCACACCTACACACACACACACACATACACCCTCTCTCTTTCCACAATGTTAAAGCAGATCAATTCTTTTTAATCTTAATACACTGGGACCTGTAAACTGTGAAATATTTTGTGAGTAGACTGGAGACCAAAACAATACCCTGTGCACTTGCACAGGCTCCCACTCAAATTACACACAACATCACTGGCTATTTGACTGACTATTGATAGCTTGGCAATGTTTTGTCTCCATTGTCTTTCAGGACATGAAATTCCGATTGACAAGGCCATCAAAACCCTTGGAGATATCCGTGTTTTTTATTCAAACGCAATATCAACCCCAAGCTATTCCATGTCTTCAAATAGCAATAGTTGAGGGAATGTTGGCACAGTTTGATAATAAATACTGAGGATCAGTATATCCTTAATCAGTAACGTAATTTTAGGATTACCCAAATTTTGTATGACTTACTTTTGAATGACTTTCCACTTAAGAGGCATTAGAAGACATAACGGATCCATCAAACACATTTGGTGCGTCATCAGAGCAGCTCACAGATTACTGCACCTGTACATAGCCCATCTATAATTTAGCCGAAACAACTACCTCTCCCCCTACTGTATTTATTTATTTATTTAGCTCCTTTGCACCCCCATTATTATCTTTACTTTGCACATTCTTCCACTGCAAATCTACCATTCCAGTGTTTATTTTTTTTAAATGTATTTAAAAAAACAACATTTTTTTACTTTTAACTTGCTATATTGTATTTACTTTGCCACCATGGCCTTTTTGCCTTTACCTCCCTTATCTCACCTCATTTGGGGGCACACCTCATTCCCACTGCTGGGAGACAAATACAATTTCTCCATCATTTCATTGTTGTGCTTCATTGACTTGTGTAATCCAAAAAGTCAGAAGAAGTCATGTTTCCAAAACAATTTTGTCTCAGTAATTTCCCTTGCATTGTTTGGGAACCATAGGGAACACTTTTAGCAAACTGATTTTTTTTAAATGAGCTTGGAAAGCGCTCCCCAAGAGCCTGACAAAGTCCTGGAAATAATGACACGGAATTAAATAGGACTGTCAATTAATAACTTGTTTACTTTCACAACCACCATTAGTGGCAATATTCTGCATTTGAGTGCATCAGTAGACAAAGAGGTGCAAATAGAATTAAAATAATAAATAGAATAAAAAGAAATACTGAATCACACGCTGGGGCTCATTCACACACACACACAAACAGGAGCACCAGACGCACACACGCACGCACGCACGCACGCACGCACGCACACACACACACACACACACACACACACGCACACACGCACAAACAGGAGCACCAGACGCACGCACGCACGCACGCACGCACGCACACACACACACACACACACACACACACACACACACACACACACACACACACACACACACACACACACACACACACACGCACAAACAGGAGCACCAGACGCACGCAAGCACACACACACACAAAAAAACACTTGTTCATTCTAAATACAAATTCAGCTTGCATCTGCCTCTTGATGGCATGAAGGATCCTCTCTTAGTGTGTATAGAAATCAAAACAAGTGCAGTAGCACATCATTACAGGTGCACGGGGCACTTGAGCATGTCATAATGATTGAGCTTTACTACATGCCCTTGTCAGTCATCTTTAAGGTCATTTCTAACGGACAAGTGATTTAGCATTTTGTCTTGCTGTACTTTGTCAAACTATCAACCACCTATAATTCCATCACAACATTTGATGTCCTTTCACAAATGTCCTTTCACAAAATGACTTGAACAAACTCCAGTCAACTAAACAAAAGGTGACATTTCACTGAAAGGCCATTACAGCGGTTGACTTCAAAAACAGAAACGACTAAATCCTTCTCACACTGTAGATGAGGCAATCGTGTAGTTAGGGTAGCCTGTATGTTTGCACATTGCTGCTTGTTCACTGAATAGTGTACTGTATTAACACTTTTTGCAGCTCTGTGTGGCTCAGTTGGTAGAGCATGGCACTGTTTACAGCATGGTTTGTTGTTTCGATTCCCTCTGGGGCCACCCATACAAAAAAATATATGCATGCTTTACTGTAAGTCGCTTTCGATAAACCTGTTGAATAAATAGCATGTATTATATTACTTGTTCTAAGCATATATTAGCACTTACAAAGCCTTAAATGTTCAACGTACCTCTGGGAGAAGATGTCCCTGTATGGACTGCCGTGCTGCAGGGCGATGCCGTATCCCCGGTCTGGTGCCTTGTTCCCCACAGTGTAAAAGGAGCAGTCCTCATCGTTGATGCCCACATACTCCAGCACTGCCACATCCCACACAAAGGCAAAATGGCCGTACTTCACCTGAGAGAAAAGTAGAAACATAGCAATATAATTACTCAGTGTATCCATGAGGGTACAGTCAAATTGTTGTGGTCTGATGGGCTACGCCCTTTACTGTAATTCTATTTCTAGATGTAGAAACAGATATAGAAACACATAACACTATACAAGATATTATTTGACACTCCAGTCGAGAGATGGTAACATGATTGAACATGAACACTAACCATGACAATTTTGTTGCTTGCATTGTGGAGTAGGGTAAAGTGTCGCACCTCGACACTGATCTTTGCTCAGTTTTGTATTTTACCAAGTAATAGTCAGTGTCATGATTGCACATGGTCCCTGACAATTGAACAGAATAAATGATAAACAAAAAGACATACGTGATTAGCCTACCCTGCAATTGGAATATAATATGTTATTTTCATTTGAATATGTAGCGAGTGCACGTTCTAGCTTTATATTCATCACCACTATGTCATTCCCTTTTTCTTTAGTTTGCTTAGATGGGAGTGTGTGCTTGCAGAGTGGAAGTCAAGGTTAATATGGTCAGAGGTAACCAAATCATCACCCATTTTACAGCAGCTCTACAGCTCCTATTAATGGGACACCTACCATCCACAGCAACTCACTTTTCAAAGAAAAATACCAAGGTGGGAGGACATTCACATTTGGCCCTCTTTTGAGACATGGCCGCTTCCTTTTTGATTCTGTGAATCTTTTGAGGATCCATTGTTATTAGCCCTGTAAGAGACGCACCAGGGCTGCCTGCCTGGCCCTCTACATGCGTTTGGACTCTGACGTCTCATTAACTGTAATGGTACTTTATGACATTTTCAGTCACCTCACCCCAGTCTGCGTCTGGACAGGGTTCAGGATGATTGCCCTCTGCAGCATGACTCTTGTCTGAATAAGAAATCCTCTTATTTTGTGATTTGGTTCAAACAGCACTATGGATGGGTGTCCTGAAGGGCAAACTATTCCTTAAATATATAGGGAATAGGGGCCCATTTGTAACGCATCCTCTTCCTTCTCCTGGATCGCTTTTGTAGTGCATTCGGAAAGTATTTAGACCCCTTGACTTTTTCCACATTTTGTTAAGTTACAGCCTTATACTGAAAGGGATGAATCACCCCCCCCCTCCCCCCTCATCAATGTACACACAATACCCATTATTAAATATAATACCCCCATAATACCCCAAAGCAAAAACAGGTTTTTAGAAATTTTTGCAAATGTATTAAAAATAAAAATTGAAATATCACATTTACATAAGCATTCAGACCTTTTTACTCAAATCAAATCAAATTGTATTTGTCACATGCGCCGAATACCGTGAAATGCTTATTTAGAAGCCCTTAACCAACAATGCAGTTAAGAAAATATTTTCAAACTAAGGTAAAAAAAAGAAGAAAAGAAAAAGTAACACAATAAAATAACAATAATGATATATACAGGGGGTACCGAGTCAATGTGTGGGGGCACAGGTTAGTCGAGGTAATTTGTACATGTAGGTAGGGGTAAAGTAATTATGCATAAATAATAAACAGCTGGGGGGGGAGTGTCAATGCAAATAGTCTGGGTGATTAATTGTTCAGCAGTGTTATGGCTTGGGGGTAGAAGCTGTTAAGCAGCCTTTTGGATCTAGACTTGGCACTCCGGTACCGCTTGCCATTCGGTAGCAGAGAGAACAGTCTATGACTTGGATGACTGGCGTGTTTTTTGGGCTTTCGTCTGACACCGCCTAATATAATATAGGTCCTGGATGGCAGGAAACTTGGCCCCAGTGACTGGGCTGTACGCACTACCATCTGTGGCGCCTTACGGTCGGATGCCGAGCAGTTGCCATACCAGGCGGTGATGCAACCAGTCAGGAAGCTCTCGATGGTGCGGCTGTATAACTTTTTGAGGATCTGGGTTCCTTTGCCAAACCTCCGTGCTTTGTTGAAGCACCATTGGCAGCAATTACAGCTTCAAGTCTTCTTGTGTATGAAGCTACATGCTTGACACACCTGTATTTGGTGAGTTTCTCCAAATTTCCTCAATGATCTCGCTGTGCTTCCCTCCGTTCATCTTTCCCTCTCATTCTGACTAGTCTCCCAGTCCCTGCCGCTGAAAAACATCTCCACAGCATGATGCTGCCACCACCATGCTTCATCGTAGAGATGGTGCCAGGTTTCCTCCAGACGTGACGCTTGGCATTCAGGCCATAGAGTTCAATCTTGGTTTTATCAGACCAGAGAATCTTGTTTCTCATGGTCTGAGTCCTTTAGGTGCCTTTAGGCAAACTCCAAGAAGCTGTCATGTGCATTTACAGAGGAGTGGCTTCCGTCTGGCCACTCTACCATAAAGGCCTGATTGGTGGAGTGCTGCAGAGATGGTTGTCCTTCTGGATGGTTGTCCCATCTCCACAGAGGAACTCTGGAGCACTGTCAAAGAGACCATTGGGTTCTTGGTCACCTCCCTGACCAAGGTCCTTCTTCCCCGATTGCTCAGTTTGGCCGGGCAGCTAGCTCTAGGAAGAGTCTTGGTGGTTCTAAATGTCTTCAATTTAAGAATGATGGAGGTCACTGTGTTCCTGGGGACTTTCAATGCTGCAGAAATGTTTTGGTACCTTTCCCCAGATCTGTGCATGGACACAATCTTGTCTCGGAGCTCTACGGACAATTCCTTTGACCTCATGGCTTGATTTTTGCTCTGACATGCACTGTCAACTGTGGGACCTCATATAGACAGGTATATGCCTTTCCAAATCATGTCCAATCAATTGAATTTACCACAGGTAGACTCCAATCAATTTGTATAAACATCTCAAGGAGGATCAATGGAAACAGAATGGACCTGAGCTCAATTTTGATTCTCATAGCAAAGGGTCTGAATACTCATGTAAAGAAGGTATTTCTGTTTTTTTTTTTTTCATTATTTCATTATGAGTTATTGTGTGTAGATTGATGATCATTTAAAAAAAAAAAACAATTTTAGAGTAAGGCTGTAATGTAGCAAAATGTGGGAGAAGTCAAGGGTCTGAATACTTTTCGAATGCACTGTATATCACAGGGCCTTACAGTTTTGCTTCCAGAAAAATGTTGTTGGCTATATCAATTCTACAGGCTTGGAAGTTGGAATCACATCAGGGCCCAGTTTTTCAAAGGTTATCGAACTGGATTTTGACTATTGGGTATGATTCAATATAAATTGAATGAATAGAACAGACTGATCATTGACTTGAATGGGAACTCCCATTCAATTCATTTTATTTCTATGCATTTCATTCCTTTTATGAAAAATTAATGCACTTGAAAATGTGTGTATGGCCATTTTTATCTCTAAAAATGCCCAAAATCTATTGCACAAAGGAAGGGAAGAAAGTGTTGTGATTCCTAATCCATTTCAGAGGAGAACAGGGAAAAGGGAGGAAAAACGTAGGGTTGCAAAATCCCAGGTTTTTTGCAACTCTACATGCAGGTACCACAAAGTCTTCACCTTATTGTTGTGATTCCAAGAAACAAATATATACTATAAATAGACTAGTAGAGACATTGAAAAAAGAGAGGGAACATGAAGAGTGCAGCCTGCCTGGAGGAGCCATGGCAATCAAAAGGGCCCAGTGACTCTAATTGTGCCAAGATAATTATTAAAAGCCGTTTTCGTCAAACACAGGGCGTCTGGTGAATCCTAATCACAGCATTGTTTATTCCCGGAAACATGACTAAATAACCCACTAGATTCATAATCACAAAATCAAAGCCGTCCATCTGTTCCCCTCTCCGCCTCCCTCCCTCTATGCTCAGAGAAAAACACTGGTGTAGCTTAATGTTGTTTACGTGACACATGCTTGTTGTTATTTTGTTATTGGTTGTATAGCGTTTTTTGTTGTTGTTGCGTCATTTAAAAGGAGGTGATGGCCGCTCAACTGTTTTGTAACTACTGCAACATGAGTGTACAGAACGTTTAATGCTAACGTTTTATGAATCCCCTTGGTTTTGCGGCTTTCAAGGAGGAAGTTGCCGCCACTATTTCAATTTCCTGTCCTAGACATGAAATGCATGTTCGGTTCCACCTCCAAGGAATGATAAAGGCTATTTATATATATTCAAGGATTGGGAATGGGACTTTCCACGTGGAGTTAACATCAACAAATAGGGCACTGATAGTTGTCAGTGTAGCTAGCAGGCATGTTAACCGTAGCTAGCTATCTAGCTAGCTAATTATCTTGCTAACCGTATCTAGCTAGCCAAAGATATCTGTTTTTGCTGGTTTTCTTTTACACCGTATTCAAACGATTAGTCAGCTGGATTTGTCATAAGCATTGATTTAGGGAAAACTTCGCCACAGATGGAAACCACTGGCCTATCTTTGATGTGGCAATCTATTGTTATCGCTGACATATAAATAGTTAGAACGAATAAGAAGGTAATATGGATAACTATTGAAAGATAGCTGATATGTGTTTTTCTACATTGTAATGGACATGGTGCAACCTTTGTAGGTTGCTGGCTTCCAAGCCAGCCCATGCTCATGGTTCTCACAGGAGAAGTGAAATTATAGGCTACAGTGACTTTTCTCGTGATCATGCATGCCGCAAATGACATGTAACTAACTATAAGTTCCTTACATTTTCTTTTGCGGGTGCCTTTTCATTATCTGGATAGACACTTGTGGTTGCCAGCTAACGTTACCCCAATCAATACGTGAAAATTGACAAATGATCCAATGAATTATGATAATTTTCAGGTAAAAAGTGGACACAAGGCTGTTTGGCTCATCTCAGTCACAAAGAGGAAGAACATTGCAGCTGTTTCTGATGAATAAACAATGCCATGCTGGTGGGTGGTGACATTCAAATAAAACCTAGCACTGAAACGAAACGTAGGCTGAAAATATGTGTATGTCATACCATAGGAAAAGACACCGCATTCACACGGATTTGCACGAAGTTTGGATTTGTCACTTCAAGCCCATATATAATCATACTTTGACTAAAGTGATGACTGTTGTGCATCATTATGGGTAAGCTTTGGCCATCATCTTTCAGCTTGAAAAAGTGGATTTCTACTGGTGTGAGCATTTAAACACAAGATACTGTAGCCAACACTGATACATAGATACAAAGCAAATACAGAACATTAAAAGCACAATAAACTAAATAAAATTCAAGTTTGGAGTTATTAAATAATGTAAATCACAATCAACTTCAAAACATAAGCAATCTAATTTTCTAAAGGTCGAACTCTCCCTTTCAGGAACATACTATACTGCTTTAGATTGCTAACTGTGTGTTTACCATACAGTAAATTATTTTGAGATCTGTTAATAATCTTTTTTTAACAATTTGTTAATTTATAAGAACTACCATGTTGCCAACTACCAGAGACATTGGGAGAACTGGCTGGAGCTATAGCAGGCCTATGCATCCCAAATGGAACCCCATTCCCAATATGGCACATTATTTTTAACCAGGGCCCAAAGGGCTCCGGTTAAAAGCAGTTCATTATATAAGGAGCAGGGTTCCATTTCTGACACAGACTTCTCTGTGGCTTGTTCAGCTCATGTTCTGTAGCAGACATCAAAAGACTGAAACGCTTAACGACATGTTCACGAAGGGGAGGAGATTCAACGACTAACCACACACAAACAGGGGCACTTAATCTTGCTTCCTTACACTTTTTTTATTTTGTATTTTATTTGATCAGGATCCCCATTAGCCGACGCCAATGGTGACAGCTCATCTTCGTGGGGTCCAATACATAACAAAAAACATCATGGACATAAAGAGGTTACAATTTACATATATTTAAAAAAAAAACATTAACATAGACATTACAGACCTATATATTTACATGTATATTTAAAAAACAACAACAACCCCAAAAACACAAATGACACACAAAGAAAAGAAGCAATACAACTAAAGAATAATAATGTGTGGGTGTGCATAGAATGTGTTTTAGAGTGTGTGTGTTTGCGCATCTACCAGTTACACATCAATGTCAGTAAATACACACAAAAAGGAGGTCGCATGGGGAAAGGCGTGGTACTGTGAGAAGTTACTTTATTTGTTTTTTGAAACCAGGTTTACGCTATATAAGATGGGAGTTCAATGCAATCATGGCTCGACATAATACTGTACATTTCCTTGAATTTGTTCTGGACCTGGGGACTGTGAAGAGACCCCTGGTGGTATGTCTGGTGGGGTAAGTATGTTTGTATGAGCTATATGTAGGTTCATTACACAGACAATTTGGGATTTTCAACACATTCACATTTCTCACAAAAACAAGAATTGATGCAGTCAATCTCTCCTCTACTTTGAGCCAAGAGAGACTGACATGCATACTGTTGACATTTGCCCTCGGTGTACATTGAAATGCAAGACGTGCTGCTCTAGCTCCTTCTTTGCAGCACTTGACCATATCACTGGGAAATAGTCAAGATTAGATAAAATTAGATACAACTAGAGACTGTTTGGTTGACTGTGGTGTTAAAAATGCCGAGCATCTCTTTATCACAGACAAAATGCTCCCCATCGTTACAACAATTACATCAATAAGCCTTGACCATGACAATTTACAGTCTTAAGGTGACACCGAGAAGTTTAGTTTCCTCAACTTGCTCCACAGCCACATCATTCATTGTCAGATTCAGCTGAGGTCTATAATTTAGGAAATTATTTGTACCAAATACAATGATTTTAGTTATAGACATGTTCAGGACTAGTTCATGACTAGCCACCCATTCCAAAACTGACTGCAACTCACACATACTGTATATAAAGTGGTATTTTCTACCAATCAGTTTAAGTTCATTTGAAGGGGCTAATATTTAGGGTTTTATCACTTGGTTGTTACATTTCTAACATGGTTGTTGGAGCTTGTGCTTTGTTGTTTTTTATGTCTGGTCTCAAATGTAAAAAAAGTTGAGGGTTCCAGAGGTTAACAATTAGGTATTGCAATCAAGGATTCATGAAACTGTGGCAAATTGTGTTTTCAAGCGCCGTCTCAGTTCAGAGAAAGGTCTGGCTACCTGAGACAGACCAAGGTTTCTTCAGGTACAGTCTGACCTTTATGAGCCAACAATCTCTCTCCCATCTCCTCCCTCCCTCCCAGCTGGCTCAACCCCCTGTTTGTGCTGGAGCTTCATCTCTAAAAGCCTCTCTCAACATGCCAGCTCACAACTGTCCCTCACTGCCTTCCAGCTCCCTCTCCAGGCTCTCTCTGCATCTGCTGAGATGCCTCATACTCCCTCCCTCTCTCTTTCTCTCTCTCACTCTCTCCATCTATGCATGTGTTTGTTTTCAAGGAATCAGGAAGCATTGTGTGGTAAAACCACTGAGTTTTTACTCTGATCATTCTCCACTATGGTTGGTCTCTGGGCTCAGTGGAGATAGTCTTTCCCAGCAGTATCTCTCTCGCAGTGGTGGGCACCAGTTGGCACACAGGTGGCATTCCCGCCAACCGCATACGCGCTCGACAGTGACAGCGGCGACAGACCGATGCTGTGTGTGACAACTTCTCCTCCTGCACTTGTTTTTCGCCTTAATTGGCCTTGAGCTGTCATTAATTCTCTTTGTTTCCTTAGGAAAATATAAAAAGCAATTAATAGTCTATCACCAACCATATGCAAATCTGCAAAGCAATTTCCAAAGACTGGGATCTGATAACAAAACCCAGAATAATTAGAAACAGATGTTGGAGAAACAGTCCAGGACAGCTCACTGGGCTAGAACTAAAATGCTTTTGCTAATAGGATCTGGCATGAAAAAAAATATTAAAATTTTCTTCTTTCCTGCTCAGTTGTTTCAAAAGCATGTACTTTTGTCTTTTGAAATATGTAATTGTGCTTGTTTCAAATTAAATCGTGTTACAACTTAAATCATGTTACAAATTAAATAATGTTACAATGGATGGGTAAATATGAAATAGGCTACCCATCGGACCACCAGCTACAGTATGGTGCATGCTGGGGAGAGCGGAGTAAACATAATTACTGGATTGGTGAACATGCCTTTCTGCCTCTTCTCGCTTACAGAGTAATTTGACAGAGGAACATAAGGGGCCTGGAGCAGGAACCTCACAAGGCTAATGTAACATGGCAGCCTAAGCCACTCACCTCCTTTTGGCAGGGTAGTCACCTCCTGCCTTTCAGAAGGAAACACTCATGTCAGGGGAAAATATTGGGTTAATTTGAATTTACCAGAATGTTTTATTCAACGAGGTTGGACACTTCTTAACTGAAAGAAACACTTTACTAAAACGTTATATCCAATGATTTGGACTGCACTATTTTGATCAAGCTCCCTCTAAGAAACAGGTGTGTTTGTGAGGATGTGAACATTTGTGATTGTGAAGATGGATGGGAAAAGTCTCTATGTGTTATTTTCAGGGACAACATTGGGACAATAGCCCGGTGTGTCAAAGCCTGCTGAATTTCAAAATAGGGTCCGGTAGCTACTCTACATCCAACTGCACAATCATCTAACCTCAAAATTCCTCGTCCCAATCCCTGGACCCCCTGATCGAGGAATGATCTTCCCCTCGATTTTAATCTATGTATATCGGAATAAAAGGTTAACACCACCATCTAATCACAAAACCACGATTGACATGTATTTAGCATTGTTTCTTTGATCTTTACAGCTAACACGTAGGTAAAAGTAATCTCAATAAACAGTGGGGGAGGGATCTGAATCGTCTCTCTAATACCCAACAAAGAACAGGAGCACATAATCTGAGCCGAACAGCAGAGCAACAATGAGTTTTACCTAAGAGGATTTGGTTATTGATTTGACAAAGGAAGTAGGGTTTAACCGCTGCATAAACCCGTTATGTTTTTTTTATTACTTAAACCACCGAGACGTTGCAAAAGTGACATAATTAAAACATTGTCGACTTTGAACACACACTATTTGGCACAAGCCACATGAAATTGCATTGCTGCTAGTTCCTCAAAGGGGGTTTCTTAGCCACAAACACCATTTGTCATCGTCTCTCTGCTGCAGAGTTAATTGCATAATATTTGACTTATGCTGAACAAAACAAATCAACACGAGGAAAGAAATACAGAGCCCCCTATCCTTTGTTAGGAGCTTTTGGTAGTATGACTTACCCTTGTTAAAGCCACGAGCCAGTTGAATGGGCCAGAGGCGTAGCATCTTCTCCTTCTCTCCCTCTTTCCCTCTCTCCCCAGTATCACTCTTTAATGTCTGAGACTATTCTTAGGGCTTCCTCTCTCCAAAAGAATGACGGTACCCTGGCACACAGATTGCAACTTTAGTCGGTCGACATGCAGTGAGTGAGGTGCCTCGCCCAGACACTGTGGCTTCAGTGGGGCCGCCTATTCATCGACATGAACAGGCCTATCTCATGTATGAAGTGATTCAAATGTTCATCCTCTCTCCCTCCTGCAGCTCTCACCAACACAGCTCACCACAAATGAGTCATGACCTTTCAAATAGGCCAGTGGATCCAGCACCACACCACACACTTGGTACTGTTGAGCTGCTCTCATCATTTACCAGCACAGGTAATGGAAACATGCAGCGTGACTTTTTTTTAGTTAACTAGGCAAGTCAGTTTAGAACAAGTTATTATTTACAATGACCGCCTAACCCAGCCACACCCTAACCCAGACGACACTGTGCCAATTGTGCGCCGCCCTATGGGACTCCCAGTCACAGCCGGTTCTGATACAGCCTGGAACTGAACCAGCATCTGTAGTGATGCCTCGAGCACTGAGATGCAGTGCCTTAGACCGCCGCGCCACTAGGATTTAATAATGATACTTGAGACTCATGGGTTTCATCCAAAATGGCAGCCTATTCCATATATTGTGCACTACTTTTGACCAGGGCCGATTGGGAATAGGGGGCACAGCCATAGGTGTCATTTAGGGCACAGCCATAGGTGAAGGTACTTCGGACGCAGCAACCGGTGGCCCTTTGACAGTGAATCAGCGCCCCCCATCTCTCTATCTCTCTCCCTCTGTATTATCTGGTGTTGTGACAGTGTTTGCTCCCTACACAGCTGTGACTTCACTTCCTGACAAGGACACCGACAACATGGGCAGGATGTGACAATACCAGGTGAATCTCAAGTTTCAAAGTCCATTAGCAATGTGCAAATTATATAACAGGTGTAAAACAGGACAGTGAAATTCTTACCTTGAGAGCTCGTCGTTCTGGCCTTGAGCAAGGCAGTTAACCCACTGTTCACCGGGCACCGAAGACATGGATGTCGATTAAGGCAGGCCCCCGCACCTCTCTGATTCAGAGGGGTTGGGTTAAATGCGGAAGACACATTTCAGTTGAATGCATACAGTTGTACAACTGACTAGGTATCCCCCTTTCTCCTTTCTTTCCAACAATGCAGTGATAATAATAATATAGATAATAATAGATAAAAATTGAAAATAAATTTAAAAACGGAAATGCAAGTACACCATATATCCAAAAGTATGTGGACACCACTTCAAATTAGTGGATTCGGCAATTTCAGTTGCTGACAGGTGTATAAAATTGAGTACACCGCCATGCAATCTCCATAGACAAACATTGGCAGTAGAATGACCTTACTGAAGAGCTCAGTGAAGCGGCATTGCCATGCCTTCTTCATGCTGTGCCTTCTTCAAGCTGTTCTGAGGCAGAAGCGGCGCTGTCGTGCCTTCTTCATGCTGTTCTGGTGGGAGAGGACCATGTTAAGTTCTCAGTGCTGTGGACACAGAGGAACTAACTTCAAGCTCTTGACCTTCTCAGCAGTGGGCCGTCGATGTGGATGGGGGTGTGCACCCCCCTGTTCCCTGTAGTCCGCAATCAGCTCCTTGTTCTTGCTGACGTTGAAGGAGAGGTTGTTGTCCTGGCACCACACTGCCATTTCTCTGACCTCCTAACTGTAGGCTGTCTGACTGCCGTTGGTGATCAGGCTTACCACCATTGTGTCACCAGCAAACTTAATGATGGAGTTGGAGCCGTGTGTGGCCACACAGTCGTGGGTAAACAAGGACTACAGGAGGGGGCTAAGCATACACCCCCGGGGGCCCTCGTGATTGAGGGTGTCGGTGTGGTTGCCTACTCTCACCACCTGGGGTCGTCCCATCAGGAGGTCTAGGATCCACTTGCAAAGGGAAGTGTTCAGTCCCAGGATCCTGAGCTTGATGACAAACTTTGAGGGCACTATGTTGTTGAACACTGAGCTGGAGTCGATGAAAAGCATTCTCACATGCAGTGCCTTGCATAAGTATTCACACCCCTTGGACTTTTTCACATTTTGTTGTGTTACAACCTGGAATTAAAATGTATTTAATTGTGCTTTACACAACCTACTTAACACGTTGAAGGTGCAAAATATTTTTGGGGGGTGACACAAAAGTTAATTAAACAAAAACAAAAATCGTCCCCAAAAATTCACCCCTCTGAGTCAATACTTGATAGAAGCATCTTGTGGCGGCAATTGCAGCTGTGAGTCTTTTTGGTTCAGTCTCTACCAGCTTTGCACATCTGGATCCTGTAATGTTTGCCCATTCTTTTTGGCAAAATTGCTCAAGCTAGGTTAAGTTGGTTGGGGACCATTGTTGAACAGCAATTTTCAAGTTTTGACAAAGATTCTCAATCAGACTGAGGTCTGGGCTTTGACTTGGCTATTCTAAGACATTTATATTCTTGTTTTTAAACCACTCACTGTAGCTTTGCTTGTGTGCTTAGGGTCATTGTCCTGCTGCAAGGTGAACCTCCGGCCCAGTCACAGGTCTCTTGGATACTGAAATGTATTTAGCTCCATCAATCTTGCCCTCAATCTTGCTAATGGCCTGATACTCAGACTCTATTGTCCCTCTATCAGGTCCTTGTGGCCGGATACTCAGGCTCTATTGTCCCTCCATCAGGTCCTAATGGCCTGATACTCAGGCTCTATTGTCCCTCCATCAGGTCCTAATGGTCTGATACTCAGGCTCTATTGTCCCTCCATCAGGTCCTAATGGCCTGATACTCAGGCTCTACTGTCCCTCCATCAAGGTCCTAATGGCCTGATACTCAGGCTCTATTGTCCCTCCATCAGGTCCTAATGGCCTGATACTCAGGCTCTACTGTCCCTCCATCAGGTCCTAATGGCCTGATACTCAGGCTCTATTGTCCCTCCATCAGGTCCTAATGGCCTGATACTCAGGCTCTATTGCCCCTCCATCAGGTCCTAATGGCCTGATACTCAGGCTATATTGTCCCTCCATCAGGTCCTAATGGTCTGATACTCAGGCTCTATTGTCCCTCCATCAGGTCCTAATGGCCTGATACTCAGGCTCTATTGTCCCTCCATCAGGTCCTAATGGCCTGATACTCAGGCTCTATTGTCCCTAACCACTCTGACATCAATGCAAACGCAATTGGAAATCACATCAAACGCTCACTAAAACAGTAGGCCTATCATACTTTAAAAACTCACCTCACTGATAAATTTGAAGAAATAAGATGAATAGCAGGTTGAAACAATGTAAAACATGGTTGTTGTGGATGTTGTTTCAGAACCTAACACAACGAAATGGATAGTGCTTTCTAGGGGGATGATTCTTTCAAAACTCCCATAGACATATTAGAGCTTATGCATAGGCTTATGAGCCCAAGCCCCAAAAAACAACCGGAATTAAAGTGATGATTGTGCTTATATACAATACATAGCCTATCGCATATTATGCATGGCAGAAAAACATCAAACAAAACTGATGTAATATCTCTTTGGTACATAATTGCTCTAGCCTATACTCCAAAATTAAACACATTTTAGTAATCGCCTTTGAGTGTGGACTGTATTATTATGCATACTGGATGGACTGATTACCTTATGCTATGCTCAAAAAATGATATCCATTAGCCTGGGAGAGAACATATAGCCGAGACCCTCCATACTCAACTGGCGTATCTTGGACTGGATCCGGACACAGAACAGGATCAGTACGGACCGATCGGGATTCGACCCCTGGTATCATATAAACACACATAAGATATGGAAGAATGCATAGAATTGCAGGAAATGAGCTTTAAAACACCTGGGCTCCCAAGTGGCGGAGCGGTCTAAGTCACTGCATTTCAGTACAAGGGGTGTCACTACAGTCTATTGGTTCAAATCCAGGCTGTACCACATCCAGCTGTGATTGGGAGTTCCACAGGGTGGTGCACAATTGTCCCAGTGTTGTCAGGATAGGCTGTCATTGTAAATGTAAATTGTAAAAGACTTTGTTCTTAACTGACTTGCCTAGATAAAAAGAGGCTACATTAAAAAAAAAAATAACTGCTACATTTTCTCTCCGCCAACAAGAGGGGTGTGAACAATTTGGGGTCGCATGAGTTGTGTGGTGGGGGTTTGTCACTACACCGATAAATTACATTATCCATCCGGACCTTTGCCACCTAGGGAATTTGTATTTGATTTTGTATAGCCTAGTAATATTTTAATAGGCTTATGAGCCCAGTCATTTTTATATTTTCATAATTACTGGGTGACAAATGACTTTTCTACTCTCTCACCAGCATGCGTTTCCATCTCCTCCTCTCACTCCTTTATTCCTTTCTCGAGCACGCAGAAAGGCTGTCAACAGTTTAGTGAAATATGTTTCACTGCGAAAACATGTTACTATCGATGTTCCTGAACACATTTCAAAATGAAACATTGGGTAGCTGCAGGAACAAGGTTTGAGAGTCCATGGTATACAGTTTGGGCAGAATATCACTTGTTGGGCAGCAAGAGCTTGCTCCTCAAACAGTGGTTGATGTTTGAAGTGAAGTAGGGTCCTAGGAGGTAACTGCCACCCCCTGGAATTCACATAAAGACCACAAGATGTCACCAAATTATTTCCCCAATACTTTCCCTGGCTGCCACTGCACTTGCTCAACAAAATATGTCCTGTGTCACCACTACTTTTGGAGATACTTCAAAAGTTGTGGTAAATGTATTACATTTCTTTTTACATTTTGAGAAAGTTGTTTATGTATTTCAATGAAGTTAGATCGAGAATATTTTTTAAAATATACAAGTAGGAAAGCCTTAAAATACATAATCCACATGTTTAGAGAAAAATGTAGATCATTTTTGAGTAAAGCAGTAATATGTTGGAAGAGTGTGCTGGAGGCAACCCGCCTCCCTGGCCCCTGGGGGCTAGTTACCTCTTTATGGTTATGAATATGTTTCTACCTGTCATTTAGACAATGACTAGCCCAGTTAGTGCTAGTTTATGCTAACATGCTAGTTAGCAACTTCACTAGCAGTAAATGTTAGCCAGCTAGCTAGTTAGCATAAGCTGCTATGAATGCTAGCTAGCAACCTTACTACCAGATTGTCTGAGGTAAAATACATAAAAAATATAACATGACTTAATGGCAGTTGTAAATGTTTCCACTGCTGACTGACAGCTTTACAGTTAATGTTACTTTATAGCCTTTTAAATATTTAACACAGCATTTTATATTGCTGGATAGCTAGTTACATTTTTAAGAGAGAGCTTTTTAATTGGCAACTTTTCCCCTGCTTTCAGTGACAGGTGGTGTCACGGCTTTCTTTAAGTGAAGGAGAGTCGGACCAAAATGCGCGTGGCTATTTAGATTCATGTTTAATAAAACAAAGGAAACACGAATCAATACAAAAACAATAAACGTAACGTGAAAACCGAAACAGCCTAAACTGGTGCAAACTAACACAGGAACAGGAACAATCACCCACAAAACCCAACACCAAACAGGCTACCTAAATATGGTTCCCAATCAGAGACAATGACTAACACCTGCCTCTGATTGAGAACCATATCAGGCCAAACATAGAACTAGACAAACTAGACATGTATCATAAAATGCCCACTCAGCTCACACCCTGACCAACCAAAACATAGAAACATACAAAGCAAACTATGGTCAGGGTGTGACATGTGGGGACTGGATTAGGTGTGAGCAGTGCAGGAGGTGGGCTCATGAGTTGTGCTCCAATTTTACATCGGCGGGGCTGTACTAGAGCAGGTCGAGAGTTTCAAGTTTCTTGGTGTCCAAATTACCAACAAACCATCATGGTCCAAACATACCAAGAATGTTGTGAAGAGGGCACGACAACGCCTTTTCCCACTCAGGAGGCTGAAAAGATTTGACATGGGTGCCCAGATCCTCAAAAAGTTCTACAGCTGCACCATCGAGAGCATCCTGAGCGGTTACAGCACCGCCTGGTATGGCAACTGCTCGGCATCCGACCATAAGGCGCCACAGAGGGTATACTGCCCAGTACATCACTGGGGCCAAGCTTCCTGACATCCAGGACCTATATACTAGGTGGTGCCAGAGGAAGGCCCCAAAAATTGTCAAAGACTCCAGTCACCCAAGTCATAGACTGTTGTCTCTGCTACCACACGGCAAGCAGTACCGGAGTGCCAAGTCTAGGTCCAAAAGGCTCCTTAACAGCTTCTACCCACAAGCCATAAGACTGCTGAACAATGAATCAAATGGCCACTCAGACTTTTTGCATCGACCCCCCCCCCCCACTCCCGTTGTTTTAACACTGCTGCTACTCACTGTTTATTATCTACGCATAGACACTTTACCCCTACCTCGGTGCTCAGTTTTGGACTGTTTTGTTGCAGAACCCATTTGACTGGATCCGTTACCTCTCTTAACATTAAACATTATTTTCACTGTTTGTAATGTAAAAATTATAACCAAAGCATATGGTCTATGATCTCTCTCTCTGCTCTGATAGACATGAGCATGCAACTCTCATCTCTCCAGCCATGCACTTAATCATTTATTTCCTTATTGAATCGTAGCCACGGGAAGAGTGCTGGAGGTATCACAGAACCCCTGACACATTTAAATACATTTGCCAAAGTTATAGAATTACTGCTGTCAGGCAAAACAGGCCTTTTGCAATATTTCAAATACAATCGCGGGAAAACTCAGATCCTGCTGAAAAGAGTAGACTAATCTGTCTGTAGGCTACGAAGTTATCAACTTCCAAATAGACCTACTGAGCGAACAGCATTGTTTTACAAAGTAAAACAAAAGAGAGGTAAGCTTTTGGCATGAGCAAATCGGATATTGCCGGTGATTGAGGTGCGCATCATTGAGTGAGTCAGTGAAACAAAAGTTTTTTTAGAACAATAATGTCCTCCTCGTATTGTACAATATGTGTGTCTCCACGTACTTAGGCCTGGGCTATTAATGGATTCAAGACAAAAGTCATTTTCATTGAGCTCAGATTCTCAGTTTGTCCGTGTCAAAGTAAAGCCTGTCATTTAGATAATTTGTGAGATATTAACAAATATCCTGCTAAAGTCCCCATTTACCTGAAATCCTGTAGAATTGTATGCGTTTATAAAGGCCAATTTGGGTTTATAAAGGCCGCACAAAATTTCCCCATGAGTGCAACTCCTGAAAGCGCCTCTCTCTACTCTACTGCTCTACACCAGTATGCAAAAGTGATGATAATACATGCAATGCTTTATTATAAAAGTGATTTTTCCTTTCATGCATTCCAGTAACTCAGAGCCCCCCAGGTCACCACCCTCTCGGGCTCACTTTTTCTTCCGGCACCTCCCAATTTACAAATGACTTCCCTGCCTACAAATTACCTCGACTAACTTGTAACCTCGAACGTTGACTCGGTAGCGGTACCCCCTGTGTATAGTCTCATCATTGTTATTTTATTATGCTACTTTTTTTTATATATATTTTTTTTTTACTTTAGTTTATTTAGTAAATATTTTCTTAATTCTATTTTCTTAAAACTGCCATGTTGGTTAAGGGCTTGTAAGTAAGCCTTTCACTGTACAACCGGTCTACAGCGGTTGTATTTGGCACATGTGACAAATACAATTTGATTTGATATGATGTACAATCGTGCAAAAGCAGACCATAAGAGAGTTTCCAAATCAATGTTACACTGAATTAATTAGTTAAGGTGTTGTTATTAAATTTCACATTTCCCTTTATAGTTTATTCGCCTAAGCATGACCTTCATCCACACACAATTTTTTTCTCTCGAAACATTGCTTTTTATGTGTCAGGAATTAGACATTGTTCTTGGGGGGGGGGTACCCTAAGTGTTCTTATATTTATTTCTCAGCTGCTCATATTAAGCACCTGCTCCACTATAAACCTGAAGTAGCCAACAAAACGGACCAGTGGGATAGCTCACTGCCTCCACTCGCTATTTGAGTGCATAGAGATGACGTCTTTTTCCCCTTGCCCCTGTTCCTGCCCATTTCATAATCGGCCATTCAAATATAAAACTAATTGTACATATTAGTAAAGACAAGATTAAATTGAGAATAGTCTAATGCGGTATTTAATATCTTGGTTTTGTCTCTTGGTTTTGTGTTGGAGACATTTGTACTCGTCTTTACTCTAAGACAATGAGGGCTCATAATTTTCTTCCCGAGACCAGCAAAACCAGTGGAGTAAAAAAGCTCATAATTATCAGCTTCCATTCAGTCAGCGCATAAAACTGCTTTGCCAGGCCAAATATATACACTTCTTTCTTGAATCTTACCAGCCTTTATATCTATTACAGACATGTTTGTGCAGTGGTGAACCTATAGGCCTTCACTGAGTGACAGGTTAGTACAGTGGTGAACCTATAGGCCTTCACTGAGTGACAGGTTAGTACAGTGGTGAACCTATAGGCCTTCACTGAGTGACAGGTTATTACAGTGGTGAACCTATATGCCTTCAGTGTGTGACAGGTTAGTACAGTGGTGAACCTATAGGCCTTCACTGAGTGACAGGTTAGTACAGTGGTGAACCTATAGGCCTTCACTGAGTGACAGGTTAGTACAGTGGTGAACCTATATGCCTTCAGTGTGTGACAGGTTATTACAGTGACAAACCTATAGGCCTTCAGTGTGTGACAGGTTAGTACAGTGGTGAACCTATAGGCCTTCAGTGTGTGACAGGTTAGTACAGTGTTGAACCTATAGGTCTTCAGTGTGTGACAGGTTAGTACAGTGTTGAACCTATAGGTCTTCAGTGTCTGACAGGTTAGTACAGTGGTGAACCTATAGGTCTTCAGTGAGTGACAGGTTAGTACAGTGGTGAACCTATAGGTCTTCAGTGAGTGACAGGTTAGTACAGTGGAGAACCCATAGGTCTTCAGTGTGTGACAGGTTAGTACAGTGGTGAACCTACAGGTCTTCAGTGAGTGACAGGTTAGTACAGTGGTGAACCTATAGGTCTTCAGTGTGTGACAGGTTAGTACAGTGGTGAACCTATAGGTCTTCAGTGTGTGACAGGTTAGTACAGTGTTGAACCTATAGGTCTTCAGTGTGTGACAGGTTAGTACAGTGGTGAACCTATAGGTCTTCAGTGAGTGACAGGTTAGTACAGTGGTGAACCTATAGGTCTTCAGTGAGTGACAGGTTAGTACAGTGGAGAACCCATAGGTCTTCAGTGTGTGACAGGTTAGTACAGTGGTGAACCCATAGGTCTTCAGTGTGTGACAGGTTAGTACAGTGGTGAACCTATAGGCCTTCAGTGTGTGACAGGTTAGTACAGTGGAGAACCCATAGGTCTTCAGTGTGTGACAGGTTAGTACAGTGGTGAACCTACAGGTCTTCAGTGAGTGACAGGTTAGTACAGTGGTGAACCTACAGGTCTTCAGTGTGTGACAGATTCGTACAGTACAAATACACTTTAATAATTTAAAATCAAATGTATTTGATATAGCGTGTGTTTACCACATGGACACACATGTGAAAACCTTAAAGAGACGGGTGGGGCTAAGGCTTAAGAGAGTGTGAACGATGCTGAATGGGCATAGACAAAGAAGAGCTCTCCAGTAGGTGTACCAAAAAATTCAAGGACCATTTTCTCAAGTGGGATTTCAAGTTTATCATCTTTCAAAGCAGAAGGACTTTCCCATTGTTCCTCAACCTCAGTGTATGGCATACCATTTTCTAGCTCTGAGTCTCTACTTTTATCCAATGTAAAAAACACAATTTCAAATTTTGCTACATTATGACCGAATCGAGGCGGATGGTCACATATTTGAAGAATCCATTCAGGTGTGTTTTGTGGCTTTTGGCGAATGTGTTCTAATGATCTAAAGTTGCGCTGTTGCAACTGCCTGTAAACACACAGTCCAGTTCAAAGTGAATGATGGCAGGCCCATGTGGTAAATGGCTTGTTTGTATCATGGTCTACTGTAGCTCTGTTTGGCTATAGCGCACTGGTCGGTGTCGACTCCGATCCTGGACAAGACAGATGTTTTATTTATTGTGTTGTCTACTAATTGTCCAAACACACGGCCACTTTCCCATTCTATATTGCTACAGAATTTTCAAAAATGCCTTAGTATACGTAATTCCCAAACATTCTATGAATTTATGAAAACGTGAAAATGACCATAACTAAGTGGGTGCTTGTCAGAAAATTTATGTTCTTCCTGGGGGTGTATATGAACAGATTTTAATAAGATTTCAAGTTACTAAAATGTTGTCAGTTCCACTTTAAATGCAACATGTTTCACACACATGAATTATTTTGTAACACCATACCCATAACTCATCGTGCGCAAATTGATTTTGTCACCCTCACGACACGCAGGTTGAAATATCCAAACAAACTCTGAACCAAATATATTAATTTGGGTACAGGTCAAAACATTTTTGACCTGTAGGCAGTTAACAGGCAGTTAACCCACTGTTCCTAGGCCGTCATTGAAAATAAGTATTTGTTCTTAACTGACTTGCCTGGTTAAATAAAGGTATAAAAAATCATGGCAATTTAGCTAGCTTGCAGTTGCTAGCTAATTAGTCCTATTTAGCTAGCTTGCTGTCTGCCAGCTAATTTGTCCTGGGATATAAACTTTGGGTGTAACGGCGTTCTTTTTTTGTTGAAGGAGAGTCGGACCGAAATGCAGCGTGTAAGTTACTCATGTTTATTAATGAAGACAAACGAACGAACTAAACACGAATAACTACATAAATACAAAAACAACAAACAGAACGAAACCTAATACAGCCTGACTGGTGCACACTACACAGAGACAGGAACAATCACCCACGAAATACAAAGCGAAAACCAGGCTACCTAAATACGGTTCCCAATCAGCGACAACGAGAATCACCTGACTCTGATTGAGAACCGCCTCAGGCAGCCAACCTATTTAACACACACACACACCCCTAATCAGCTACAATCCCAAACACTACAAACCCCAATACGAAATATAATACATAATAACCCCATGTCACACCCTGGTCTGACTAACTAATAAACTAAAACACAAAATACTAAGACCAAGGCGTGACATTGGGTTGTTATTTTACCTGAAATACACAAGGTCCTCTACTCCGACAATTAATCCACACATAAAACGGTCAACCGAATCGTTTCTATTAATCTCTCCTCCTTCCAGGGTTTTTCTTCTTTGGACTTTATATGGCAATTGGCATCTAACTTTCATAATAAGGTGTATTACCATGACTGACCGACCTCAGTTCATCTTTCAATCACCCACGTGGGTATAACCAATGTGGAGATGGCACGTGGGTATCTGCTTCTATAAACCAATGAGGAGATGGGAGGCGGGACTTGCACGTGTTCAGCGCCACAAACAGAACTGACTTATATTTTAGTGTTTGACAATGCAGACACACGTTGGCGAGCGAGAACAGTGTGGGTGCAATGATTGAATAACATGTATGTGTACATTTCTTTTGCAACGAGAGCGCACGCTACGCGAGTGGTGTGGTCAGCCTGTTAGAGACAGCTCCCTCCGATTACTGATAGGCTTGCACTCATCAAGAAATGTAATGTTAGAACTGCCAAATCCCCATGGATAAATTATGAATTTGAAAACTGTATGGCTGAGAGGGATGAGGCAAAGGGAATAGCAAATAGGTCTGTCAACAACAGCAAACATAGTGTAAATTGAGAAATCACATAACTAAACCAAACAAAAAAAAGAAACTATACTATTCAACAAAGATAAATGATATAAAGAGTGATAGTAAAAGCTCTGGAGTACTTTAAATGAAATTCTAGGCAAGAAAGCAAAGTCAGCTCCATCCTTCCTTGAGGCAGATGGCTTGTTCATAACAAAACCTTTTGATACCGCTAACCACTAACCACTTTTTTGTTGACAAGATTAGCAAACTTAGGTATGACATGCAAACAACAAATGCTGAGTCTTCAAATTCATGCATAATGGACCAAATAATGAAAGACAAGCACTGTAGTTTTGAGTTCCACAAAGTGAGTGTGGAAGAGGTGAAAAAATGGTTGCTATCTTTAAATAAGGACAAATCACCTAGTACCGATGGTAAATTGCTTAGGTTGGTAGTGGATAACATTGTGAATCCTTTTTGCCACATTTTCAATTTAAGCCTCTGAAGACGGTGTGTGCCCTCAGACAAGGAGGGAGGCAAAGGTCATCCCGCTACCCAAGAATAGCAGAGCAACCTTCAATGGTTCAAACAGGTGACTTAACATGCTCGGCACTGACACAAATGACTGATGATTGGCTGAAAGAAATTCATTTTAAGAAGATTGTGGGAACTGTTTTGTTAGACTTCAGTACAGCTTTTGATGTCATTGATCATACCCTATTGCTGAAAAAACGTAGGTGTTGTGTATTTGCATCCTCTGCCTTATTATGGATTGAGAGTTACCTATCTAATAGAACACAGAGGGTTTTTGTTAATGGAAGCCTCTCTCATGCAAATTCCATTGAGTGTGGTGTACTGCAGGGCAGCCAGCTTGGGCCATTATTGTTTTCTGTTTTTACAAATTACTTTCCATTGACCTTGAATAAAGCCTGTGCGTCTATGTACGCTGATGACTCAACAGCTGCAACAGTAAAATAAATAACTGAGACATTTAACATAGAGCTTCTGTCAGTTTTAGGCTGGTGCTAAATATCTCAAAAACTAAAAGCATACTTTCTGGGACAAATCACTCGCTCAACGCTAACCTCGTTTAGATCTATTATTGAATAATGTGGCTAATGAGCAAGTTGAGGAGACTAAACTACTGGATGTAACCCTAGATAGCAAGCTGTCATGGTCAAAATATATAGACTCAATGGTTACTAAAATGGGAAGAGGTCTATCCATGATAAGGGGTTCCTCTGCCTTCTTGACATCTCAGTCAACCAGACAGGTCCTAAAGCTGCACGTATCGCACTTAGATGTACACAGAGTGTCAGTAACATGCATGTCAGTCTCTCCTGGCTCAAAGTTGAGAACAGATTGACTGCATCACTATTGGTCTTTGTCCGTGGTATTGATGTGTTGAAGGTACCGGACTGTCTGTTCAAGCAGTTGGCACACAGTTTAGACACTCATCAGTACAACACAAGACATGCAACCAGAGGTCTCTTCACGGTTGCCAGGTCCAGAACAAAGGCAGGGAAAAGCACAGCATTAAATAGAACCATGACTACATGAAACTCTCTGCCACCCCAGGTTACAAGCTTGCAATAAAACTAGTTAAAAAACAGATAAAATAACACCTGCCAAGAGTATGCATCGCTGTCATCAAGGCAAAGGGTGGCTACTGTACTTTGAAGAATCTCAAATATAAAATATATTCTGATTTGTTCAACACTTATTTGGTTACTACATGATTCCATTTGTGTTATTTCATAGTTTTGATGACTTCACTATTATTCTACAATGTAGAAAATAGTAAAAATACATGGAATGAGTAGGTGTGTCCAAACTTTTGACTGGTACTGTATGTATCATGTCATGTTTCATGTGGATCCCAGGAAGAGTAGCTGATGCTTTTTCAGCGGCTAATCGGGATCCTAATAAAGACCAAACACAAAATCATTACAGATGTTAGTGCTACAGATCAGTAGTCATTGTGGCAGGTAGTTTTAAGAGTTCTTGGGAACAAGAATGATAGTGGTCACCTTGAGACGTGGGGATTACAGACTTGGACAAGCAGGGGTTGAAATTGATCGTGAAGATGCCTGCCAGCTGGTCTGGCATGCCCTGGAATACCGGCCTCACGGTAATTCGAGTGGTGAGCAGGTTAAAAACCTTACTTAAAAACCTTACTTATGTCGGATGTTGAAACATGCATAAAATAGATTGTGTTCGTCTGGTAGAGAGGTATCGTTGGATAGATCACGGCTAGGTCTACCTTTGTAATCTACCTTGTTCCTATATTGTCCTTTTGCCTGTTTGATGGCTCTGTGGAGAATCTCCAGTCCTCAGCCTGCTATAGAAACTCTGTCTGTTATCTGATCTGGCCTATGCCTGAGGTTACCCCCACACCCGCACGTGGGTGGGAGGAGGGATGAGGAGAGCGCTGGGTTGGCTCCCTCCTTGGTTCTTGACCGTGATGTCATTTTGTCTCCCTTTTCCAAAAGTCCATTAGGTCTTGGCCTGGCGCCATCTTGTCTCAGGCATACAGAGATAAAGACGTGTGGAGGTTGTGAGAGCAAACAGAATGAGATGAGATGAGCATCGGGAGGGAGGCAAGACAGAGAGAGGGTCAGGGAAGTCTCCACCTGCACAATATATACAGGCGCTGTATCCTCCATCAGATCCACGGCCTCTTTGTAATTTATTTACAATCCAATCATTGACCTTGCGGCACAAAACAAAGCGAGGAGGGTGCGATTCATTCTCTTTTCCTTCTCTTCTGGGTGAATACCAATGTGAAATTGATTGATTCGATTTGGGTCATCTTGCTGGCAAACACAGGTCTGGGTGGGTCAACATTAAGCTTGTCTTTAGAAGGTAGGTTTTCTTTTTCGTTTTTTGCATTGATGTTTCCCTCTCAATTTATGCAGTCAAGCCTTTGCAACATTTAACCTCCTTTGTGGTGTGATTGCCTTTCCCTCTGTGCTCCCTGTACTCCTTTAATCTGGTAATGATCTGTATTTATCTCAAGTGTCTCGTTAAAGGAGAGTGTCAAAATGATCTAACCATACAAACGCCCTCTGTGAAGGGGTAAAGAATGCCAAATGAACAGGATGAGAGTCCATTGAACATTAGCTCAAACTGCAAACATTAACATTGTTGCTTGGAGGGTGCCGAGTAAAGAGAACAATAACTGCACATAGTTTTACATGTCATTTTTACCACGGTAGCATCTCAACATTTCCACATGCAAAAATATTTTCAAATACAGCATCCATATTAGCTGTCCCAATAGACTCAGTACTCCCAGTATTCTCCAGTGGAAACACATTATTTTAGAAAAAAGGGCTGAAGCTCAAGTTATCTTAGATTACTGGGATCCATGACTGACGGCACATCCCCCCTCCACCACCACCACCACCACCACCACCCCCTCCATGATAGTTAGGTCTCATCCAGGACAAGTGTATACACAGGGGATGACTGGGGAGCTGAGGAGAGAGGGAAGAAGATGAAAAGTCAGCCCGACACACCATCATTTAACATCACTCCTCCCTCTGTCCCTCAGCCTCCTCTTCTTCGCTGGAGGAGATTATACAACTCCCCCCCCAACACCCCTACCAAACCCCCACCCCTAATTGCCATTTCCATCCCTGCTCTTTCATTGATTTTCTTATTACACATTTCTATAATTACAAACTCCTGCGGCGAGGGCTGGATGCGGTTAAGTCATGACAGAGCAGGCTATTTAACAGACCTAGGGGCCACGGCGATGCGGCCATAGCCCAATCTTACTCTCACTCACTCAATCACACACACACACTTTATTATTTCACTATCTTAACCCTGTCCCCATATCATCCCCCTTGTTTTCTTGCTCTTTCTCTCTTTCACTTACAGCCAGTCATTCAGATGCCTAGCAACCATCCCAGAACTAAATCAATCAGCAGAGAGTGAGATCAGTGCAGGCAGGCCAGTCTCTTTCTCCCTCTGTCTTTCCCTCCCTCTACAGCTGCACACTCTCTCGGGCCCGTCTTGTCTTGTATTTGTCCCTCTACTCTTCCTTTAATGTTGAGTCTAAATTCTCCCTGACCCTTCCCTCCCTCTCTCCCATCCTCTCTCTTAGTATTCTGAGGGACAGGATAACAAAGGCACACTGTTATCTGCATCAAAGGATGGAACCGATTATGTTTGTGGTTTTGAAATCTAATTGAAATCTAATTACATATCACCGTGAAATGCGACTTTTAAGACTTAAAGACTTTTTAGAGATGAACTCAACCCCTACAAAAGTAAAGTACACTGTAACGCATACTCAGTTTGGTTAAAGGGATAGTTCATGCAAAATATATATTTGTGTCAAATTACCCTTACCTTGAGTTGTGCAGGAAGGCCCATGGTGACAGAATCCCCAATAATCCATTATTTACTTCTGGCTACGTATTATCGTCGTCAGAATCCATGACTGTACACAGATGAACCGATGTTAGCAAAGCTGCACTGCAAGCCGAACCTTCCACCCACCACTGCTGCTCTGCCATTGCCCGTAACCCTGGCAACTGTCAAGCTCTTCCCCTTGACGACTGGCATGTGGGGTTAAAGCAAGGGTTGACACTCGTCGGCCATACTGTGCGCGCACACACACACACACACACACACACACACACACACACACACACACACACACACACACACACACACACACACACACACACACACACACACACACACACACACACACACACACACACACACACACACACACAGGGTTACAAGTCCCTCACACACACACAGTGTGATTTAAGAGAGCCATCCGGCAGTGAAACAGGTGTTGGAGAGGCTCTCAGAGCACTGAGCCACTCCACACAGAGAGCACACACAGTGGAAGACAGACAGACAGACAGGCAGAGAGGAGCAGAACAGCTCATTGATATGCTCTGTGTAAACAATGTCTCTCATTCTCACTGCACCACGTTGAACATATTTCAATATGACAAGAAACTAATGAGCATACTGGGGTGGGGGAGGGGGGGCTGAGAAAGAAAAAGTAAATTAGAGCTTTTACAATGTGAAGACTAAACTCTTTTGTTTGTATCTTTTCTTCTAGCTTCTCTTTTCTTTAATTACGCAGCGGCACTGGAGAGAGTCTCAGCCATGGTGCAAATGACAGAGGAGCCATAATGAGATGTTATCGCCCCTAAATGCAAGAAAATAATGCTGATTGAATTATTTTCCTATTTGTTTAAAATTAAGTGGTTAATGTGTTTTACAGTGGTAAATATGAAAATAAAATATTACAATGAAACCATGGATGAAACCATTTATTCCTATGTGGAGGCACTGTCCATCCAGTAGTGCTGAATTTCAGGCCTCAGCTGAGCTCCTTTACGTATGCATTTTCCATGGTACTTCCTCATTTTTGCCATTTGTTTGCGACGCGTCCTTGATTGAAAAAAAATAGCCTTTAGATTTATTTTAGCCTTTAGCCTTTAGATTTATCCATTGATTTATCATTATTTACTTTTGTCAGTCAGCTGTTAGAGCGCTCATTGCTTTGTTTTTCAAGTGGGCACGGGCACCAGTGTTCTCCGTGCCATCCATGGCCGAAAGTAGTAGACCATTAATTTAGCTTTATTATTTTCAATCAATATTTGTTTTCTTTCCTGGATCAACTGATGATGGTTGACAATATCACAAGAGAACTAGTCTACAGCTAGACACCAACGCGCATCCAATCCATCCAACAAGTACACGTTAATAACAGTAGGCCTACAGTTGACTCTTTCAGTTAGAAGCATTCGATTTTGCAATGGCCTACATTATTTTCACTGTTTTCACAGTGAAACGTAATGAAACATTATGTAGGCATAGCAAATTTTTCCAAGATCTCCAATATCCATGATTCGTACAAGGTTAAAGTTCCATGTTAATTCAATTGTTAAATGCTTAGTAATGAAAAATAATACTGTCATAAATGTCATTAATGTAAAGAAATAAAAGGTTGTGCTTAATGTCACACGATCTGTGACGACTCTGAGCATTAACCTCATGAATCATGGACAACTCATGAACTAGGGTGTAAGACATGTTTTGATTCAACTCATCTATTATATTGAATGTAGACTACCTATTTTGTGTGTGTTCATGCGTTTAGAATGGCCTTGGCTGAGAGGGTAGGCTACCAGCAGAGGTGTAGACCTAGTAGAGTGTAAATGCAAGTAAACATTGTTTACCTGCCTTGTTCCAAAAAATGCGTTGAAAGTATAAGGAGCGTTACTTTTTTCACCGTGACCAGCAATCGGAGTTTACGACCTATTTACAAAAAAAAAAACTACATCACTGGCTAACGGAAAGGCTATTTGAAGTTCAGGGTAATACACTTTGTAGCCTAGTCTAGGATAGTTTCAGCCCCATTTCAGTTAACCCGACGTTTCAGGCCACAAAAAAAGGTACATTTGTCAGTAAGATGCATCAGTTAATGTAGGCCTAATCAATGGCAATCGCTGAATGTCAAATCAAACTATTTGCCACATGCGCCAAATACAACAAGTGTAGACTTTACAGTGAAATGCTTACTTACAAGCCTTTAACCAACAGTGCAGTTCAAGAAGAAAAACATATTACCAAGCAGGCTAAAATAAAAAGTCATAATAAAAAGTAACACAATAAGAATAACAATAACTAGGCTATATACAGGGGGCACCGGTACCGAGGCAGTGTGCAGGGATACAGGCTAGTTGAGGTAATCTATACAATAGGCACACATTTTGGTGTTTTGTAACAGATGTCTATTTCCATTCATCAAATAACACAAGTATACATGCAGTTTGGATGCTGGAATTATTTTAGAGTGGATGAACATTCCACAATTTTGAAGTAATTTGTAATCATGAATGGTTGTGTTCATGCCACATTAAGGTAATTCATTTTTACAGTTTATTATTAAGCCCATATAAATAAATCTCATCTCATTACAGAGACCCCCACTCGAATATCATGGTGTAATTCACACTCTGGACTCAGCCACCACTGTTGCCATTCCACTCCCATGCTCTCTCTTCCTTTCTCTCCATCACTCACTCCATCACTCACTCCTCACTCACCCACCCACCCACCCACCCACCCACCCACCCACCCACCCACCCACCCACCCACCCACCCACCCACCCACCCACCCACCCACCCACCCACCCACCTACCCACCTACCCACCTACCTACCTACCTACCTATACAAAAGTACATGGACACACCTTCAAATTAGTGGATTCGGCTATTTCAGCCACACCCGTTGCTGACAGATGTATAAAATTGAGCACACAGCCATGAATCTCCATAGACATGCATTGGGAGTATAATTGTCTTACTGAAGAGCACAGTGACTTTCAATGTGGCACCATGATAGGATGCCACCTTTCTAACAAGTCAGTTCGTCAAATTTCTGCCCTGCTTGAGCTGCCCCGGTCAACTGTAAATGCTATTAATGTGAAGTGGAAACGTCTAGGAGCAACAACGGCTCAGCCGTGAAGTGGTAGGCCACACAAGCTCACTGAACGAATGCTGAAGCGTAGAATGTGTAAAAATCACCTGTCCTCGGTTGCAACACTCACTACCGAGTTCCAAAATGCCTCTGGAAGCAATGTCAGCACAAGAACTGTTCGTCTGGAGCTTCATAAAATGGGTTTCCATAGCAGAGAGGCCCCACCCAAGCCTAAAATCACCACGCACAATGCTAAGCGTCGGCTGGAGTGGTATAAAACTCCACAATGCCCATTATATTTTTTAATGAGATGTTCGAAGAGCAGGTGTCCCCTTACTTTTGGTCATGTAGTCTATCCATCTATCCATCTATCTTCCCCTCTCTATCTCCATCTACCCTCTCCCTCTCTCTTAAGTGTGAGGGACATGTTTGCAATATAAGCCCTTGGTAATGAAGTTGGCACAATGAGAAAAATGACTGAGATCACTTTTAGCACCGCAGTGTGAAGGACAACCTCATTTGTAGTCAGACACCTCCCATCTCCCCCTCCCTCCCTCACCCTCTATATCTCTCCAGAGACGAGCCATGACCATTTTCTCCTGCATCCAGAAAGAACCAACTAGCAGAAGGATGATTCACCATTACCTGGGTTATTAGCATAATCTTCATAGCTACTCTCGTTATTCCAGACAGAGCAGCATGCATATGTGGAATCGACTGCAATTTTAGTTCTCTAGAGGACACTGATGTAGTGAAAGAGAAAATGTACAGCCTCAGCCTCCGGCCACATGACAATGAGCAGTGATGGGAGCCATGCTATTAAAGTACTATGTCAGGATATACTTGAAAGCCCAACAGTATATAATAAACTACAGTAAAATCTTATTCTTCTACATTGTAGAATAATAGTGAAGACATCAAAACTATAAAATAACACATATGGAATCATGTAGTAACAAAAAAAAGTTTAAATCAAAATATATTTTATATTTGAGATTCTTTAAAAGCAGCCACCCTTTGCCTTGATGACAGCTTTGTACACTCTTGGCATTCTCTCAACCAGCTTCACATGGAATGTTTTTACAAAAGTCTTGAAGGAGTTCCCACATATGCTGAACACTTGTTGGCTGCTTTTCCTTCACTCTGTGGTCCAACTCATCCCAAACCATCTCAATTGGGTTGAGGTCAGGTGAATGTGTAGGCCAGGTCATCTGATGCAGCACTCCATCACTCTCCTTCTTGGTCAAATAGCCATTACACTTCCTGGAGGTGTGTTGGGTCATTGTCGTGTTGAAAAACAAATTATAGTCCCACTAAGTGCAAATCAGATGGGATGGCGTATCGCTGCAGAATGCTGTGGGAGCCATGCTGGTTAAGTGTGCCTTGAATTCTAAATAAATTACAGACAGTGTCACCAGCAAAGCACCCCCACACCATCACACATCCTCCATGCTTCATGGTGGGAACCACCTACTCTGCGTCTCATAAAGACATGGCGATTGGAACCAAAAATCTCACATTTGGACTCATCAGACCAAAGGACAGATTTCTACCGGTCTAATGTCCATTGCTAGTATTTCTTGGACTAAGTAAGCCTCTTCTTCTTAGTAATGGTTTCTTTGCAGCAATTCGACCACAAAGGCCTGATTTACACAGTGTCCTCTGAACTCTGTGAAAAATGTATTTGGGCTACAATTTCTGAGGCTGGTAACTAATGAACATATCCTCTGCAGCAGAAGTAACTCTGGCTCTTCCTTTCCTGTGGCACTCCTCATGAGAGGCAGTTTCATCATAGCGCTTGATGGGTTTTGTGACTGCGCTTGAACAAACTTTTAATGTTCTTAAAATTTTCCAGATAGTCTGACCTTCATGTCTTAAAGTAATGATGGATTGTCATTTCTCTTTGCTTATTTGATCTGTTCTTGCCAGAATATGGTCTTTTACCAAATAGGGCTATCTTCTGTATACCAGCCCTACCTTGTCACAACAGAACTGATTGTCTGTTCCAAACGCACTAAGAAGGATAGAAATGCCAAAAATGAACTTTTAAAAAGGCACATCTATTAATTGAAATGCATTCCAGGTGACTACCTCATGAAGCTGGTTGAGATAATGCCGAGTGTGCAAAGCTGTCATCAAAGTAAAAGGTGGATACTTTGAACATTTGAGCGCCCCTGAAATGAGTAGGTGGGTCCAAACTTTTGACTTTTATATACAGTACCAGTCAAACGTTTGGACACACCCACTCATTCAAGGGTTTTTCTTTCATTTTACTATTTTCTACATTGTAGAATAATAGTGAAGACATCAAAACTATGAAATAACACATAGGGAATCATGTAGTAACCAAAAAAGTGCTTTGTGTATATTTTACTTTTGAGATTATTCAAAAAAAACTTCTGTGTCTGCTCTAGTCTTCATTCCAATGAGTCTCTCGCACGAGATGGCTTACTCCCGCCAGAGTGGAAGATGTAAAGAAAGAGGCCAGCAGGAGGCGTTTTTGTCAGACACACAAAACTCGTCTGAAGGCACTACGGTACCAGTTAAACATTTTTATGGAAGTATACATGGAAGTAGTTTTTGTTATACCTAAAGGTGTCCTTCAATGGGGTCCTTCAATTCTAAATGAAATAACTAAATGATCCTTGGTATGACCATCTAAAAACAATTCCATATGTTAACTTAGTAGAACCCCCCACTTTGACTATTCTGTTCTTTTGAATTTGGCGCCAAGTGTACTTTCACTGGTTGTTGTCATATCGCTCCCGTTAACGGATTGCAGCCCTAAGAAGTTAAGGATTTTAAGATTGACAGTCAAATGGCTATGATATGAACAATATGTGAAAATGTAATAATAATATATTGCTAAAATTCCAAGAATAGTTTTGGATTGGATTTACAGTACATTCGGAAAGTATTCAGAACCCTTGACTTTTTCCACATTTTGTTATGTTAGAGCTGTAACGTCCGTCGTTAAATGAAGACCAAGGTGCAGCGCGGTAGGCGTACATTTTCGTTATTAAAATGTTCCACCAAAAAAAAACAATAAGCAACTCAACGAACGAAAAGCTTAGGAGTGCCACCCATGCAACAAACAAAGACAAGATCCCCCAACAGAAGGTGGGAAAAAGGGCTGCCTTAAGTATGATCCTCAATCAGAGACAACGATAGACAGATGCCTCTGATTGGGAACCATACTCGGCCAACAAAGAAATATAAACATAGATTTCCCACCCTAGTCACACCCTGACCTACCAAATAGAGAATATAAAGGATCTCTAAGGTCAGGGCGTGACAAGAGCCTTATTGTAAAATGTATTAAATTGTTTTTATCTCCCCTTAACAAATTACACTAAATACCCCACAATGACAAAGCCAAAACAGGTTGTAATTTTTTTGTTGTAAATTTATAAATAAATAAGCAACTGAAATTTCACATTTACACAAGGATTCAGGCCCTTTACTCAGTACTTTGTTGAAGCAACTTTGGCAGCAATTACAGCCTCGAGTCTTCTTGGGTATAACGCTACAAGCTTGGAACACATGTATGTGGGGAGTTTCTTACATTATCCTCTGCAGATCCTCTCAAGCTCTGTCAGATTGGATGGGGAGTGTCGTTGCACAGCTATTTTCAGGTCTCTCCAGAGATTTTCGATCAGGTTCAAGTCTGGGCTCTGGCTGGGTCACTCAAGGACATTCAGAGACTTGTCCTGAACCCACTCCTGCATTGTCTTGGCTGTGTGCTTAGGGTCATTGTCCCGTTGGAATGTGAACCTTCGCCCCAGTCCGAGGTCCTGAGTGCTCTGGAGCAGGTTTTCATCAAAGATCTCTATGTACTTTGCTCCATTCATCTTTCCGTTGATCCTGACAAGTCTCCCAGTCCCTTCTGCAGAAATACATCCCCACAGCATGATGCTGCCACCACCATGCTTCACCATAGGGATGGAGCCAGGTTTCGTCCAGACGTGACGCTTGGCATTCAGGCTAAAAGAGTTTAATCTTGGTTTCATCAGACCAGAGAATCTTTTTTCTCATGGTCTGAGAGTCCTTTATGTACCTTTTGGCAAACTCCCAGCTGGCTGTCATGTGCCATTTACTGAGGAGTGGTATCTGTCTGGTCACTGTACCATAAAGGCCTGATTGGTGGAGGGCTGCAGAGATGGTTATCCTTCTGGAAGGTTCTCCCATCTCCACAGAGAAACTCTGGAGCTCTGTCAAAATGACCATCGGATTCTTGGTCACCTACCTGACCAAGGCCCTTCTCCCCCGTTTGCTCAGTTTGGCCGGGCGGCCAGCTCTAGGAAGGGTCTTTGTGGTTCTAAACTTCCATTTAAGATTGATGGAGGCAACTGTGTTTTTGGGGACTTTCAATGCTGCAGACATTTTTTGGTACCCTTTCCCAGATCTCTGGCTCAACACAATCCTGTCTCGAGGTTGTACGGAAATTCGTTCGACCTCATATAGCTTGGTTTTTGCTTTGACATGCATTGTCAATTGCGGGATCATATGTAGACAGGTGTGTGTCTTTCCAAATCATGTCCAATCATTTGAATTTACCACAGGTGGACTCCAATCAAGTGGTAGAAACATCTCAAGCGTGATCAATGGAAACAGGATGCACCTGAGCTCAATTTTGATTCTCATAGCAAAGGGTCTGAATACTCATGTAAAGAAGGTATTTCTGTTGTTTGTTTTTTAGAAATTTGGAAACATTCATAAAAAAACGGTTTTCGCTTTGTCATTATGGGGTATTTATTTAAGAAGGCTGTCACGTAACAAAATATTGAATATTGAATATTTTCCAAATACACCGTGTATAGCACCTTTCTACATACAAAAAGCGCTTTACATAGTAACGGGGAAACTGACCTTATCCACCACCAATGTGTGGCACCCACTTGGGTGATGCACGCCAACCATTTTGTGCCAGAACGCTCACTACACATCAGCTGGCATGATTGGTGGAGAGGTGAGAATGAAGGAGATGATTAGATGGCCATGATAGAATGGGGTCAGGTTGGGAATTTAACCAGGATAACCGTGTTAACACCCCTACTCTTGTGATAAGTGCCATGGGATTTTAAATTACCACAATTAACATCCCATCTGAAAGATGGCACCATATGCTGGCCAATGTCCCCTGCACTGCCCTGGGACATTATCTTAAGAAGAAAGAGTGTCCCGTACATACCCTGCAACACCACTTCCAGCAGCATCTGGTCTCCCATCTAGGGACTGACCAGGACCAACGCAGGGTGGTATGCTGCTTAACCTAAAAAAGTATTGATCGTTCTGAGCTTTGACTGAAGTGGCAGCGATTGGTACCCCTAACATTGTTCTTCAGGGTTATGCTATATGTTCGTGATACAATAAACGCAGGGGCACTGACAGATCATATTATTCTGCTACAATGATTGCAATCTGAAAAGTGTGCGGGAGCAAATCCATACTGCCTGGGACTGTGATTCGGAGGGGTGTATTGACAGTGTGTGGAATATACAACTGTCAACACCCGGCCAACAAAACATGGAGCAGGAGAGAGAGGCATAAAATACAAGGTATGGCTGCCGGGTATTATGGCTGTGTTATGGCGGGTAGGTATGGCTGCCGGAGTCACTGGCCCTTCAGACAAAAGATACTGCTTTTCAGAGATACTGCTTCAAAATGTAAAAAGATATATATATTTTTTAAAGACAGGGGAAAAAAACGATTCTAGGTTAGGAGAGAGAAACTTGTCATTGCAAGGGAAAGAGTCAGGGACACCAGTATCCCACTAGAGGGAGACGTTGAGCCTACAGCCCAGTGAGGGGGAGGGTGGGGGAATAAGGAAGAAAAAGGGAGGCAGGTAGAGAGAGCGCAGTGGGTGTGGTGGCCTGCATTAAGCTTCACAGTTGTTGTACTTGTCTGCTCCTCTGGGGGTGACACCCCTGTCATGCAATATTTATCTGAGCACCTGGGAGTGCTGATCACCTCAACAAAATGCTGACTAATTCATGAAACCAAACCCACTAATGAGATATCCAGCCCTAATAATCCTCAAGGCAAGGAGATGAAGACTTGAAGTCATACGTCACTCATTTACAATTGCTTTAATTGCTGGTACCACGTGTATGTCCCAAATGGCTCCCTACTCCACATACTGTATAGTGTACTACTTTAGACCATGGCCCATCAAAAGTAGTGCATTAAATAGAGAATATGGTACCATTTGGGACACAAAGCCTATGTCAGCTCTAATTCAGGAATTAAAACATCAGGGAGGATATACTGTACGTGTATTGAGGCTTACAAATGATGCATTTACGTACCAGTACTAGGCACTTATGGTAGTAAGTAAATATCTAGGGGAATGAGCACTAAACCATGCATACATGTATCTCACAAGAAACATTTAGAGAGCTAGAGTACAGCCTTCTCTCTCTCTCTCCCTCTCTCTCTCCCTCTCTCTATCTTTCTCTCTCCCTCCCTCTCACTCTTTCTGTGACTCACATGCTAGTTTTCAGTCTATAGTTGTTGTTTAGAAATGAATGCTTAACAAACTACTGACAATAAGGAACACATGTAAAACACGCCACACGTGTCACCCAGCCAGAGGTGCGGTGTATGAAACCCTATGAAACATTCATAACTAGTAAGAGGTCTAGAACACAGCATATTACAGTTTTTCTCAATTGCTAAAACACAATTTCTGAAACCTTGCTCCATTTCCTGAAAACATTAAACACAAAACCTCATCTTCAAGCACTATTTACATAACCTCTGACTCCTCTTGCAAAATGAAACAATCACCTCAAAACAGTTTTTCCTGTGTTCAAAATCAAACACTGCTCTCAAATCATAAACAAAGTGATCAAAATTATATACACTCTCAAGCAGTCAGTAAACAATACACCGAAAAATAGAAAACACATTGTTCAAAACATACAATTCTCAGGGAGATGTACATTTTTAATCTAAAAAAATATTCATATTTTTCCGTCATTGTCTTTTGATGAACGAAAACATGTTCTATCATAGTAGTTCAAAATTGATCAGAAATTACTACTCTGCTTTGCTCTTTGCAATTTAGTTTTTTGTTCTTCCTTCCTCCTATTTTTACAGTACTGTACCCTGCATCTCACAAACCTGTCCTTTGTCTCTGTGATACTATAATTCTTGTTCTTTGTTGATATGAACCTGCAACCAGTCAAAATCTATTGAGCAGTCAGTACTGTTAATAAATGGAAAGCACAATGTTCAGGGCCATACAATTTGTCCATTGTACAGTATACAGCCTACAATGCACTGTACTACAGTATCCATTCTCAGACTTTCTCCTTCCCACCTTCAACAACTTGTTTGCTCTCTGAACTGGCTTATATTGGTTGTGTCGCATCATTTGAAACAGGTTAAATCCATTTTGAGTGGTTGTGTTCAATCAATGACATATGTTCTCTATTTGTATTTGATTGTTGCCACTTGTGTTTACCAGTATGGATGACATGTGCATTAGAGTGCAGAATGTGTTTTGAGAATGAGAATGTGTTTAGAGTGTTGCTGAAAAGTCTAAGTGAGATCTGCAAATTTTGTTTTACCATGTGAAATGGTTTAAGGTATTGACAACAGACTGCATAATTAGCTAAATGAGTCCAGGCAACTGAGAACTTTGTTCAGCCAATGGGTTTTAGTGTTTTAGCAATTGAGAAAAACAGTAAATAATGTTAGAACACACATGATCTTGTGAGCCTCAGCTGGTAAGAGTATGGTGCCTGCAATGCCAGGGTCATGGGTTCACATACTGCATTAGTTAGCCAGATTCCCCCAGGTTCACACATACTAAAATGTATGAGCTCACTATAATGTACGTTGTTTTGGATAAAAGCATCTGCGAAATGGCATAGGCTATGTGAAGTCTGAGGATGCCCTCCTTGGACTCGCCCACTATTGCATGATAATGGGGATGTTTCGTTTAGTGTAGTATGGCCACCTACCTTGCGGATACCCTCCTTGGACTCCTCCACGTTGTTGTCGGCCCCTCCGGTGCGGTTGATCATACGCCACATCTGGGAGTACATGGGGTCCCTTTCAAAGGGGTTCATGGCCTTACTGCGCACCTGCTCGTACACAGCCGAGTCCAACACCGTCCCGTAGGGCAACTCTGTCTGCTTGGACAGGTCCTGGAGAGACCTATAGACAAAGACAGGAGGGGGAGGTTAGGGGAAATGTAGTTCAACATGTACAAAGACACAACATGACGATGATGTGGAATGATAGTTAGATACACGTGCAAATAATCACACTCCAAACCCATTTACCTACAGTACGCATAGAGGGACACATGCATGCACACACACACACACAGAAAAGTACCCACACACACATGCACGCACGCAAGCACGCACACACACACAAACACACACACACACACACACACACATTAGTTAAACAAAGAGTTGTTCTGTCAGCGCTGAGTTAATAACATGAATATAGTTAAGGGTAAGCCAGCCAATCAACTGGCAAGAAGCTCCATGCAGTTCAACTAAAAGGGGAATAATAGAGGACTGAAATAAAATCACTCTCATACCATCACCACCTCCAGGGAAATGAAGGTATTTTAATTACAATGCTACGGTTTGATAAGTTTTCAAACACTCACCATTTATAACTGTAATAGAAAACCATTCCTGGGACTAATTACTGTTTGTTTGTCAAATTGCTTTAACACAAGCTGCCGATGTGACGAGGAGAACAACAATTCCATCGCCGTCAGTATTGTTACACTTCTATTCACGGACAGATTTAGTCCGTAGCAAGAGAACTCCATCGTGTTATGCCCTTCCGTTTCAATTATTCTAAGTACAATCACACGACAAGTTTACCAGAGAATTCATTCATTGAATATCGTTACATCAGCATACTGTCACCCCCCCCCCCACACACTACTCCCCCTGCTCTCTGCAGCTACTTTCAACCCTCTTTGAGGTTTTAATGAACCTGGCTGCCAAATGTTAATCTTTTATTGCTGTCAATTAATCCTTGCCCTTAATCTTCCCACTTCCTTCTTCCACGTTTTGGCGTGCCCGTGTCTATCATTTGCATTCTCTTTGAAGGGGGAAATTCTCCTTAAATAATGTGTGGGCACATGGGGATATAGGGAGAGTGATGGTGGGGTGGGTGGAGGAGTCGTAGACTAAGGTAGACTATGCTTGTGTCTCAAATGGCAACCTATACCCTATGTCGTGCACCACTTTTGAAAAGGACCAAAACAACTAACTACCTGTTCAGCAGGGGTGTAGAAATCAAACAGAAAAGAAAACGGGGAGAAACAGAGAGTGATGAGCCGGGACTTGTTTGTTACACACATTTAATTACAAAATGCTTTCCATTGCAACACGTTTTGCTACAGCGTGCACTAATGAATACACCCCACTCTCAAACATGTCCCTCACCTTGTGAAGCCACCATGTGTGATGTGTCCACTGTAGGTTTATTGGTGTTTACTAAGAATACATTGGAATTTGTGTAGCGCTTTTCATGACACTCAAAGACAGCCGTTTAAATGTCTAATGTTGTCCCTGACAAAGCAGGTGTTTGCCCAATTCCCCAACACACACACGCAGGCACACACACGCACACACACGCGCACACGCACACACACATACGCAAACACACACACCCTCCGTCAATCCACCCCTCCATCCTTATACTCATCCTTCCACTCCATGTCCTCTCGCTCTAAACGGGTGCCCTCTCCTCTCTTTTTTCTGAACCCAATCCTCAGTCCTCCATCTATCCTTTCCGATCAATCCGCCCACAATGTCTGCTGACTCCTATCTTTTCACTGTTCACACATTCTGTTCCTACCAGCTCTGCTGCTTCAGCTCCACTCTCCTCCAATCTCCCCCTAAAGGACTCACAACACTATCTAACAAAAACAATCCTCCACAAAACTCAACCTTGGAGTATTAATACAAAAAAATTGGTCTCTTTTTCTTGTCACTGTCTCAAGCCATTCAGCTTTACTGGCTCAATGACACCGTCGCAGAGCACTATTAAAATGCTATCTATATGACTCCCTCCTTATCTGTAGATAGAAACAGATTCAAATGTGTATAAGGACTGAAGAGGGTAGAGATCCAAGAGATCCACTTTCCAAACTCGCTGCAAGAATGGTATTCAAACTTTTATCAGATTACAGACCATCTAATTACAAGATCAGAGTTTGTTTCCCTTTTCCCCCTCCCATCTCAATTCACATTCCATAAATCTTGAGGGTTTCCTGTCTGAGGTAGCACATCCCTCCTCTTTAAAACACCAGGCCCCTGGGTGTAAAGTTTAGGCTCTAATTATTGCAGTAATGATCCCAGAGTCTACACATTAAAGATAATACATTGAAATGTATGGAAATCATAATTAGCTGCATAGAAGTAGAACGGAGCAATTTGAGTAGGACTCATTAATGACATCTCATGCAAACACAAAACAAAAAACGGAAAGGGGGGGCGTTCCCTTTCTCTCCCTCTCTCGCTTTATTTCCCTAACCTTCTTCAGCAAGATGGAGTAGGGAGATGAGATATTCTCGCTAAAGCACAATTAACTTCTTACTGCTAGGCATTCCGGAATCTGATTTGCCAAATGAGCGGTGGGGATTTAGGCGTGGCACTGTGAGGGGAGGAAACAAATGATGACGACGAGACGATAAACAGAGACAAGGTTTAGTAAAGACATGCAATTTCAATTGACGTGGTGTGGGATGTGGTGTTGAAGACATTGACGTGGTGTTGAAGAAGGTTCCTAACTGTTGACTCTGGGCCCCTCTACCTGCCACAACTCACACACACTCCCTCATATCTGCTCTAGTCCTCCTTCAGCGTGGGCACAGTGCACAGAGTTTCATCCTCCTAAAACACCATAGAGTCCACCGTGGAGTCCTCGTAAACCAGTTACCCGTTGTGCCCGGGAGAGTGACGTCACCCGCAGGATGATAGATATGATTTGTGCCACACAGGAAATTAAAAACAGAGGGCCCTCACTGGCCCCTAGAGAGGGGATGTGCCCATGTGGCTTCTTCCCAGACAGACACTCCATCTCTCCAGAAACAGCAGACTGCCTGATTGATACAGAGAGTGCGAGAGAGAGCAGTGAGCAGAGAGAGCAGTGCTACGAATGTATATTCCCATGTGGATTCATTTATACACACTCCGTCAACTGCAGTGTGAGGCAATGGAGGCTCCTCACAGCAAGAAGGGTGGAGACCATCCTCCTCAGTAAATTTCATAAAAACAGTGAAACATTAAAAAGATATCAGTTCTCGATAAAAACGATATACTGTATATTCACGTCACCAAATAATTTATCAAAACACTGTTTTGCAATGGTCTACAGTAGCCACAACTACACTCTCTGTGGTAGCACCATGGTGTAGCTGGAGGACGAAAAGCTGGAGGACATCTGGCTTCAATACAAAACCGAGAAGGCTCATGGTTCTCATCCCTTCCAGACTTACTCAGTAATTTTGACAACTTCCGGAGGACATCCTCCAACCTATTAGAGCTCTTGTAGCATGAACTGACATGTTGTCCACCAAATCAAAGTATCAGAAAATGTATCTAGTACTGAAAGCATAAGCTACAGCTAGTTAGAACTGCAGTGCATAAAATGTGGTGAGTAGTTGACTCAAAGAGAGAGAAATAGGGGTTGCAACCAGCTGAAATGGTTGCAACCCCTATTACTAGCATGTTCAACCCCTCTTTCGTAATGTCTGAGATCCCAAAAGATTGGAAAGCTGCCCATCCCCCTCTTCAAAGGGGTGCCACTCTAGACCCAAACTGTTATGGACCATCCTGCCCTGCCTTTCTAAAATCTTCGAAAGCCAAGTGAACAAACAGATCACCGACCATTTCGAAACCCACCGTACCTTCTCCACTATGTAATCTGGTTTCCGAGCTGGTCATGGGTGCACCTTAGCCATGCTCAAGGTCCTAAACGATATCATAACCGCCATTGATAAAAGACAGTACTGTGCAGTCATCTTCATCGACCTGGCCAAGGCTTTCCACTCTGTCAATCACCGCATTCTTATCGGCAGACGCAACAGCCTTGGCTTCTCAAATGACTGCCCCGCCTGGTTCACCAACTACTTCCAGATAGAGTTCAGTGTGTCAAATCAGAGGGTCTGTTGTCCAGACCTCTGGCAGTATCTATGGGGGTGCCACAGGGTTCAGTTCTCGGGCTGGCTCTTTTCTCTGTATATACAGTTTTAGTCGGTAGTTTACATACACATTAGCCAAATACATTTAAACTCAGTTTTTCACAATTCCTGACATTTAATCCAAGTAAAATTGCCCTGTTTTAGGTCAGTTAGGGTCACCACTTTATTTTAAGAATGTAAAATGTTTGAATAATCGTAGAGAGAATGATTTATTTCAGCTTTTATTTCATCACATTCCCAGTGGGTCAGAAGTTAACATATGCTCAAAAGTATTTTGTAGCATTGCCTTTAAACTGTTAAACTTGGGTCAAACATTTCAGGTAGCTTTCCATTAGGTTCAGAGGAGAAAGGCAACTGCCACGAATGATTTATCATCGAATAGATATGTGAAAAACACCTTGAGGATTGATTCTAAACAACGTTTGCCACGTTTCTGTCGATAATATGGAGTTAATTTGGAAAAAAAGTTTGGCGTTGTAATGACAAAATTTTCGGGGGTTTTCTTAGCCAAACGTGATGAACAAAACGGAGCGATTTCTCCGACACAAAAAGTCTTTTTGGAAAAACTGAACATTTGCTATCTAACTGAGAGTCTCTTCATTGAAAACATCCGAAGTTCTTCAAAGGTAAATTATTTTATTTGAATGCTTTTCTTGTTTTTGTGAAAATGTTGCCTGCTGAATGCTAGGCTTAATGCTATGCTAGCTATCAATACTCTTACACAAATGCTTGTGTAGCTATGGTTGAAAAGCATATTTTGAAAATCTGAGATGACAGTGTTGTTAACAAAAGGCTAAGCTTGTGAGCCAATATATTTATTTCATTTCATTTGCGATTTTCATGATTAGTTAACGTTGCGTTATGCTAATGAGCTTGAGGCTATGATCATGCTCCCGGATATGGGATTGCTCGACGCTAGAGGTCAAGCCATTTTGCCACAACTTTGGAAGTATGCTTGGGGTCATTGTCTATTTGTAAGACTCATTTGCAACCAAGCTTTAACGTCCTGACTGATGTCTTGAGATGTTGCTTCAATATATCCAGATCCTTTTCCTACCTTGTGATGTCATCTATTTTGTGAAGTGCACCAGTCCCTCATGCAGCAAAGCACCCCCAAAACATGATGCTGCCACCCTAGTGCTTCACGGTTGGGATGGTGTTCTTCGGCTTGCAAGCATCCCCCTTTTTTCTCCAAACATAGCGATGGTCATTATGGCCAAACGGTTCTATTTTTGTTTCATCAGACCAGAGGACATTTCTCCAAAAAGTACGATCTTTGTCCCCATGTGCAGATGAAAACCATAGTCTGTCTTTTTTTATGGCAGTTTTGGAGCAGTGGCTTCTTCATTGCTGAGCAGCCTTTCAGGTTATGTCGATATAAGACTTGTTTTACTGTGGATATAGATACTTTTGTATCTGTTTCCTCCAGCATCTTCACAAGGTCCTTTGCTGTTGTTCTGTGATTGATTTGCACTTTTCGCACCAAACTACGTTCATCTCTAGGAGACAGAACGCGTCTCCTTCCTGAGCGGTATGACGGCTGCATGGTCCCATGGTGTTTATGCTTGTGCACTATTGTTTGTACAGATGAACGTGGTACCTTCAGGAGTTTGGAAATTGATGAACCAGAATTATTTTTCTGAGGTCTTGGCTGATTTATTTTTATTTTCCCATGACGTCAAGCAAAGAGGCACTGAATTTGAAGGTAGGACTTGAAGTACATCCACAGGTACACCTCCAATTCACTCAAATTAGGTCAAGTAGCCTATCAGAAGCTTCTAAAGCCATGACATAATTTTCTGTAATTTTCCAAGCTGTTTAAAGACACAGTCAATTTAGTGTATGTAAACCCCTGACTCACTGGAATTGTGATACAGTGATTTATAAGTGAAATAATCTGTCTGTAAACAATTGTTGGAAAAATAGATGTCCTAACCGACTTGACAAAACTATAGTTTGTTAACAAGAAATTGAAAGTTGAAAAAAGAGTTTTAATGACTCCAACCTAAGTGTATGTAAACTTCCGACTTCGACTGTATCAATGATGCTTCTGGTGATTCTCTGATACACCTCTTCGCAGACGACACCATTCTGTATACATCTGGCCCTTTGGACACTGTGCTAACAAACCTCCAACCGAGCTTCAATGCCATACAACACTTCTTCCGAGGCTTCGTAAATGCAAGTAAAACTAGTGCATGCTCTTCAACCAATTTCTGCCTGCACTGACTTAGAATATGCGGACAACTACAAATACCTAGGTGTCTGGTTTGACTGTAAACTCTCCTTCCAGACTCATATTAAGCATCTCCAATCCAAAAGAAAATCTAGAATCGGCTTCCTATTTCGCAACAAAGCCTCCTTCACTCATCCTGCCAAACATACCCTCGTAAAACTGACTATCCTACCGATCCTTAACTTCAGTGGTGTCATTTACAAAATAGCCTCCAACACTCTACTCAGCAAACTGGATGCAGTCTATCACAGTGCCATCCATTTTGTCACCAAAGCCCCATATACTACCCACCACTGCGACCTGTATGCTCTCGTTGGCTGGCCCTCGCTACATATTCGTCGTCAAACCCACTGGCTCCAGGTCCACATCTATAAGTCTATGCTAGGTAAAGACCCGCCTTACCTCAGCTCACTGGTCACCATAGCAGCACCCACCCGTAGCATGCGCTCCAGCAGGTATATTTCACTGGTAATCTCCAAAGCCAACACTTCCTTTGGCCGCCTTTCCTTCCAGTTCTCTGCTGCCAATGACTGGAACGAATTGCAAAAATCACTGAATGTGGAGTCTTATATCTCCCTCTCTAACTTTAAGCATCAGCTGTCAGAGCAGCTTACCAATCACTGTACCTGTACACAGCCAATCTGTAAATAGCACACCCAACTACCTCATCCCCATATTGTTATTTATCCTTGCTCTTTTGCACCCCAGTATCTCTACTTGCACATCATCATCTGCACATCTATCACGCCAGTGTTAATGCTAAATTGTAATTATTTTGCCTCTATGGCCTATCTATTGCTTTACCTCCCTAATGTTCTACATTTGCACACACCGTACATCGATTTTTCTATTGTGTTATTGACTATACGTTTGTTTATGTGTAACTCTGTGTTGTTGTTTTTGTCGCACTGCCAGGTCGCAGTTGTAAATGAGAACTTGTTCTCAACTAGCTTACTTGGTTAAATAAAGGTGAAATAAAAAAACAAAACAAAACAAAACAAATCCTATAGCCATTTGCTTTGCAAACTTTATCTCATGTGCTACAGAAACAGCTAACCAAACAACAGTGCTCGGTGCCTGCACACTTTAATTAAAGGATTACTACAATCAAAAATCGACATTTCTCCAATTTTTTCCAGACCTCCAAAGTGGACTCCTGATGTGTTTTAAGCATTGTTATATGCTTAACCAGGCTCATAAACCAATTATTATCCTCCCTAATCTTAAATGTATGTGTCTGGGTACAGGTAAACCTACTGTTCACGTGTCTGTCTTGTGCATCAGTATGTTCTTCCATAATAGTTGCTACAATGAGAACTAGCTAGAAGACACAATGCACACACTTACTGTCTGAAAGCCTTGACACAATGTCCTCAGTTGAATGTCAATTTCACAAACGTACGAATGTACTGTACCGCAAATTCATAACACAATGTCTTTCTAGCATGTGGATTGAATAAACCACACTAATTTGGAACCAATAGTCTATCCTAATTAAAATGTAAAGTATTTCCCCCACTTCATTTTCTCAACCTGGGCCTGTAAACTGTTCCTGGTACAGTCTGACAGGTTTCACTAAAACCTGTGGGTGAAGGATGAAGTTGCCCCTAGAAACTGATCTTGGGTCCATTTTAAATTGTCCCCACTAATGGTTAAGGTTAGGATTGGAGGAGGGAAAGCTGATCCTAGATGTGTACCGAGGGGAAACGTCCCCCTGAGCGGTGGTGTGTGTCAGTTACTTACTGGATGGAGTTCTCGATACGGCTGATGGTGAGGAAGGCAGCCAGGTTGGCCGTGTAGGAGGAGAGGACGATCAAAGCAAAGAGCCACCATACCCCCATCATCATCCTCGTGGCCAGGGTGGTATACGGAACCTCACCACCTGACAACAAGACCAGGACGAGAGACAAAATAAAAATGGCAGTCAAACGGCAGGTATGGTTGTGCATAAAAAAAGGACAATCATTTCTCAGAGGACACCTCATTTGTGATGTCAGGTATACCAATTTCCACACACAACAACATATTACGACCCACAAAGGCAGGCTTTCCAGTGCAACTCGACAATATGATGTTGTTTTCTTCCAGTTGTTTGCATTTTCATAAAGAGATAAATGTATGCTCTATGTAGAGTGTGTATTTCCCCAGACAGGCCAGTCAGGACTAAGGCACATCTGTTTGTTCTCTGTATTAATGCAAAACCTTTGCTTTGCACTGCAGAGGGGAGGGAGAGGGGAACCTCTTCCTGGGAAAGACAACCATAGCTCCATGATGGATCTGTAGAGCTTCAGCCTCACCTTCATTGAAGCCTGTTATAAATGTGCCTAATTTATCCTTGTAGCTCGCAGATCATTGTGCTCGCATGTGGAATAAGTGCCAGTCATTTCAATCTCTTCAGCAAAGACTCAATAAAATATCTGACACCCATTCTATCCAGTGCTGCCCTCTGGGTTAATCTGTCTGATGAATTAAATTTCCAGTTGACATGAGCTCATATGGCCTGAATGCTATTTGTGTTCTGTTAACATGTTCTTGCTATTGTAGAGTAGTTTGAATATTCTTATGTGCTTTGACTGTATGTTAGGCTTTCGTAAAACACATATGATAAGTAGGCTATAATGTTGTACAGGTAACTGCAAAAATATTGGAAACAATAAGTGCTTCCGCTCAGCGTATGTGGGAACTCCTTCAAGACTGTTGGAAAAGCATTCCAGGTGAAGCTGGTTGTGGCTACTTTGAAGAATCTCAAATATGAAATATATTTTGATTTGTTTAACACTTTTTTGGTGACTACATGATTCTGATGCTTGTCTGATTGGTTGATGCTTGAACTTGACCTTGAGCTTTTTCTAGTGTTCACAAGTGTGGCCTCTCAGAGTACTCTGAATGTACACAATGTCATGAATTTCACTTGTGATTTCAACCTGAATGTATTATTGTTAATGTATTGTAATATCCATGTATTTCAGTTTCATTGTCTGCCATGTGAATATCAGTAAAAACAAGCATTTTGGAGGGACACAACATGATACAGTGGGGCAAAAATGTATTTAGTCAGCCACCAATTGTGCAAGTTCTCCCACTTAAAAAGATGAGAGAGGCCTGTAATTTTCATCATAGGTACACTTCATCTATGACAGACAAAATGAGAAAAAAATCCAGAAAAATCGCATTGTAGGATTTTTAATGAATTTATTTGCAAATTATGGTGGAAAATAAGTATTTAGTCACTGACAAACAAGCAAGATTTCTGGCCCCCCAATGGTGGAACAAACTCCCTCACGACGCCAGGACAGCGGAGTCAATCACCACCTTCCGGAGACACCTGAAACCCCACCTCTTCAAGGAATACCTAGGATAGGATAAGTAATCCTTCTCACCCCCCCCCCTTAAATGATTTAGATGCACTATTGTAAAGTGGCTGTTCCACTGGATGTCAGAAGGTGAATTCACCAATTTGTAAGTCGCTCTGGATAAGAGCGTCTGCTAAATGACTTAAATGTAAATGTAATTTCTGGCTCTCACTGACCTGTAACTTCTTCTTTAAGAGGCTCCTCTGTCCTCCACTCGTTACCTGTATTAATGGCACCTGTTTGCACTTGTATCAGTATAAAAGACACCTGTCGACAACCTCAAACAGTCACACTCCAAACTCCACTATGGCCAAGACCAAAGAGCTGTCAAAGGACACCAGAAACAAAATTGTAGACCTGCACCAGGCTGGAAAGACTGAATCTGCAATAGGTAAGCAGCTTGGTTTGAAGAAATCAACTGTGGGATCAATTATTAGGAAATGGAAGACATACAAGACCACTGATAATCTCCCTCGATCTGGGGCTCCACGCAAGATCTCACCCCATGGGGTCAAAATGATCACAAGAACGGTGAGCAAAAATCCCAGAACCACACGAGGGGACCTAGTGAATGACCTGCAGAGAGATGGGACCAAAGTAACAAAGCCTACCATCAGTAACACACTACGCCGTCAGGGACTCAAATCCTGCAGTGCCAGACGAGTCCCCCTGCCTAAGCCAGTACATGTCCAGGCCCGTCTGAAGTTTGCTAGAGAGCATTTGGAAGATCCAGAAGAAGATTGGGAGAATGTCAGATGAAACCAAAATATAACTTTTTGGTAAAAATGCTGAGTTGCATCCAAAGAACACCATACCTACTGTGAACCTAAGGGGTGGAAACATCATGCTTTGGGGCTGTTTTTCTGCAAAGGGACCAGGACGACTGATCCGTGTAAAGGAAAGAATGAATGGGGCCATGGATTGTGAGATTGAGAGATTGAGTGAAAACCTCCTTCCATCAGCAAGGGTATTGAAGATGAAATGTGGCTGGGTCTTTCAGTATGACAATGATCCCAAACACACCGCCCGGGCAATGAAGGAGTGGCTTCGTAAGAAGCATTTCAAGGTCCTGGAGTGGCCTAGCCAGTCTCCAGATCTCAACCCCATAGAAAATCCTGGGAAGGAGTTGAAAGTCCGTGTTGCCCAGCAACAGCCCCAAAACATCACTGCTCTGGAGGAGATCTGCATGCAGGAATGGCCCAAAATACCAGCAACAGTGTGTGAAAACCTTGTGAAGACTTACAGAAAATGTTTGACCTCTGTCATTGCCAACAAAGGGTATATAATAAAGTATTGAGAGAAACGTTTATTATTGACCAAATACTTATTTTCCACCGTAATTCATTAAAAATCCTACAATGCGATTTTCTGGATTTTTTTTCCTCATTTTGTCTGTCATAGTTGAAGTGTACCTATGATGAAAATTACAGGCCTTTCTCATCTTTTTAAGTGGGAGAACATGCACAATTGGTGGCTGACTAAATACTTTTTTGCCCCACTGTACATAATATGGACCCCATCCATAATTTCTGACATAAAATAAAGTAATCGTGAACCATATCTAGACAGTAACCTATAGTATTAAGACATCCGGTAGGGGCAGTCACATTAGGAAAAAGGGATGTTAATAGATCTGCGAGAGACACCTTTTTGATTGTGAAATTATTCTGGGACGTCATCCGACAGAACTTCAGAATAGATGGTTTCTGCTGCTGAAATTTATACATAACAATGTGTGATGGATGTAATATTGTCCAAAATACAATTTCCACTAGAACATTGATTGCCATGTTGAGTTTTGTAAACAAAGTGCCTGTTGCTGTACAGTTGATCTAGCCGGGCTGTTGGGTCCAAATGTGACAGTAGAAAGGACGGTGTTCTACGTAGAGAATTAATGTGAATGTCATCCCTCTGGATCATAATGGTCTCACGTGATAGCCCTTAATGCTCACACGGCCAAAGACTGCAGATATGCCTGTCCATTACATTTGAATAACACCGAGACGATTCAGACGGACAGCACAAGAGAGAGGGAGACTATTTGGTGGAATCTCAGCGTGAGTGAAAAAAGCTCTCCCCTGAAGTTAAGGCCTGCCATGGAGAGAGAGAGAGATTGCTATGGGAGGATGTAGTTGAAGCTGATTGCAATCCCATTTTCTCGGCTGTAGGATGTTGATCTTTAGAGAATGAGCCAGAGTGTAATGCTACTTTTATTAGGGAGTCCTGCGACTTGGTTCAAAGCCACCCTGCTATGCACATCGAATCAGCCTTACCATTTTGACCAGGTTCTCCTTGCCTGCCTTTGATTTCTAGCCAGGCTAGGGGCAACATACTGCTACTGCTACTCCACCCAGCTCACTCTTTCTCTCTCTCTCCATTCCACCCTCCTTTTTTTCATTCCTTTGCAAACATACTTATACTGTACATGCACATACATTCACACAAATCATTCTGTAAGCAGCACCACGTTTCTAATCCACAAATGCATTTAGACAAGGAGAATGCGGGTGGAAGATAAGAAGAGAGATAAAGAGGGAGGTTGGGGTGAGAGAGAATGAGTGAGAAAGAGAGACTGTTGCAGGTCCATCTAGGAAAAAAGCAAGAACACATGGATTGATTTGTTAAACTCAGCTCCAAACCTAATACACAGTGAAGGCAGTGATCAAAGTCATGCCCCCAAGGCTTCAAAATGTTTGCCCAGAGTGAGTTTGTTTTCAGGCAACCTCAGTCCACAGGGCTAGCTTTGAAAATATTTTCCCACAGCCACAAGTGAGTCCAAGGTCAGAGAATGGCTGTTTTTGACTGTCAGCTGATCAGTCTGCCAGTCAAGGAGTCCGCATCCCACTAAAAAGGGCCCTTACAGTTCCGCCCGGCAGTCCTGACAGTGCAGGCAGGACACTCAGTCCAAAGTGGATTTCCAATCAAAGAGAAAAAGCCATGAAACACTGTCAAGAACCCTTCACGGCTGTTGGAATACTTGTACATTTCTCTAAGGGCAACCGGAGAGGCTATTCTGCTCCTAACTCTCTCAGGGAGGGGAAGAAAATGCCAATCAGTCCAAGGTCAGTGAGCCGACCGACGTAGAGCCTGCTGCTGCCTAACTGTCTGAGCACGGCCTCTCAACACCGCTACCGCTACTGTTACCTTAGTAGTCGTGTTGTCTGGAACAGACTAACACTACCTCAGTAGTCATGTTGTCTGAAACACCAGACTAACACTACCTCAGTAGTCATGCTGTCTGAAACACCAGACTAACACTACCTCAGTAGTCATGTTGTCTGAAACACCAGACCAACACTACCTCAGTAGTCATGTTGTCTGAAACACCACACTAACACTACCTCAGTAGTCATGCTGTCTGAAACACCAGACTAACACTACCTCAGTAGTCATGTAATCTGAAACACCAGACTAACACTACCTCAGTAGTCATGTTGTCTGAAACACCACACTAACACTACCTCAGTAGTCATGCTGTCTGAAACACCAGACTAACACTACCTCAGTAGTCATGCTGTCTGAAACACCAGACTAACACTACCTCAGTAGTCATGCTGTCTGAAACACCAGACTAACACTAATTTAGTAGTCATGTTGTCTGAAACACCAGACTAACACTACCTCAGTAGTCATGCTGTCTGAAACACCAGACTAACACTACCTCAGTAGTCATGCTGTCTGAAACACCAGACTAACACTAACTTAGTAGTCATGTTGTCTGAAACACCAGACTAACACTACCTTAGTAGTCATGCTGTCTGAAACACCGGACTAACACTACCTCAGTAGTCATGCTGTCTGAAACACCAGACTAACACTACCTCAGTAGTCATGCTGTCTGAAACACCAGACTAACACTACCTCAGTAGTCATGTTATCTGAAACACCAAACTAACACTACCTTAGTAGTCATACTCTTTGGGACACTACTTTAGAACCCTGCCCCCTTCAACATTGGTGCATGCTCAGCCCCCTCCTGTACTCCCTGTTCTCCCTTGACTGAGTGGCCACGCACATCTCCAACTCAAGTTTTCAGATGACACAACAGTGGTAGGCCTGATTACCAAAAAACGACGAGACAGCATACAGGGAAGAGACCCTGGAAGAGTGGTGCCAGGAAAATAACCTCTCCCTCAACGTCAACAAAACAAAAGAGCTGATTGTGGACTTCAGGAGACAGCAGAGGGAGCACGCCCCCATCCACATCAACGGGGCGCAGTGGAGAGGGTGAAAAGCTTAAAGTTTGTCGGCGTACACATCACTGACAAATGGTCAACACAGACAGTGTGGTGAAGAAGACGCAACAGGGCCTCTTCAAACTCAGGAGGCTGAAGAAATTTGGCTTGGCCCCCCGAGTCATGGCCTGTTCAGCCCGCTACCATCTAGAAGGCGTAGGGACAGTAGAGGTGCATCAAAGATGAGACCGAGAGATTGATAAACTACTCTTTCTCCTGTTAAAGAGTCACCACTAACCGGCCCCCGCCCAGTGCCCTGCCCTGAAATTTAGTCCCTTTTACTAGCCGGCTACCACTAGGTACTCAACCGTGCATCGGACTACTGCCCTATGAACATAGTCATTGAACACTGGTCACTTTAATAACGTTTACATACTATTTAACCTACTTCATATGTACTGTACAGTACCAGTCAAAGGTTTGGACACACCTACTCAATGGGCTATTTTCTACATTGTAAAAATAAACGTGAAGATATCAAAACTACGAAATAACATATATGGAATCATGTGGTAACCCCAAAAAAATGTTTAAAAAATCAAACTATATTACATAATTGAGATTCTTTAAACTAGCCACCCTTTGCCTTGATGACAGCTTTGCACATGCTTTGAATTCTCTCCACCAGCTTCATGAGGTAGTGACCTGGAATGCATTTCAATTAACAGGTGTGCCTTGTTAGAAGTTAATTTGTGGAATTGATTTCCTTCTTAATGCATTGGAGCCAATCAAACGCATTATGGTTCCCAGCGTGAAGCATGGAGGAGGATGTGTGATGGTGTGGGGGTGCTTTGCTGGTGACACAGTCAGTGATTTATTTAGAATTTCAAGGCACACTTAACCAGCATGGCTACCACAGCATTTTGCAGCGAGACGCCATCACATCTGGTTTGCGCTTAGTGGGAATATAATTTGTTTTTCAACAGGACAATGATGGCATGCTGGATCAGATGACCTGGACTCCACAATCCCCCCGGCCTCAACCCAATTGAAATGGTTTGGGATGAGATGGACCGCAGAGTGAAAGAAAAGCAGCTAACAAGAGCTCAGCATTTGTGGGAACACCTTCAAGACTGGAAAAATATTCCTCATGAAGCTTGTTGAGAAAATGCCAAGAGTGTGCAAAAGGGTGGCTACTTTGAAGAATCTAAAATCTAAAATCTATTTTGATTTTGATTTGTTTAACACTTTTTTTGGTTATGACATGATTCCATGTGTGTTATTTCATAGTTTTGGTTTCTTCACTATCATTATACAATGTAGAACATAGTAAAAATAAAGAAAAGACCTTGACTGAGTATCTGTGTCCAAACTTTTCACCAGTACTGTGTATACTGTATTCTTGTAAGGACCGACACTGGAATCGAGAAGCAGGTATGTTGAGTGGAACATTTAATGAGGGACAGACAAAGAACAAGCCACGAACAGCATCAGCACACGGGTACACAATGACAAACAACAATCAGTACCAGCAGCGGGGAACAGAGCTGGGGAACTGACAAATATAGGGGAGGTAATAAACAGGTGATTGAGTACAGGTGAGTCCAATAATTTGCTGATGCGCGTGACGAGGGAAGGCAGGTGTGCGTAATGATGGTGGCAGGGGTGCGGAATGCTGGGGAGCCTGGCGACTTTGAGTGCCAGGGAGGGAGAGGGGAAGCAGACGTTACAGTACCCCCCAACCACCCTCTAGGGGTGCCACTCGGCGTCCCAACCTGGGCAAGCCTGACGGGCCAGCCAAGGCGTGAGAGCCTGGCAACCCGGCTGAGGCATAGCAGCCTGTCTCTCCGGCTGTGGCGTGAAAGCCTGTCGATCCCGCTGAGGCGTGGGAGCCCTATGATCTGGCTGAGGCATAGCAGCCTGACAAGCCGGCTGGGCGTAAAAACCTGACGATCCTGCTGATGCCTGACATGGGATGGTCGCCTTCCGAGCCAACCTGGGACAAGAAACCTCTCGAGCCAGCTCGGGCGTGACAGCCCGACGAGCTGGCTTAGGCACCCCAGGATCCATCGGCAGCGGCCGCCGGACCCGATGTCACCACCAACTGGAAAGCCAGCACTCTCTGATGCTTCATTTGATGGCTTCTACATTCTGTAAGGAACAATGCTGGAGTCGAGAAGCAGGTACGGGGAGTAGAACATTTATTTAATGAGGGACAGACAAAGAACAAATCAGGAACAGAGTCTGCACATGGGTACACAATGACGAACGACAGTCAGTGCAACAGCGGGAACACAGCCGGAGAACTGACAAATATATGGGAGGTAATAAACAGGTGACTGAGTCTAGGTGAGTCCAATAATTTGCAGATGCGTGTGACGAGGGAAGGCAGGTGTGCGTAATGATGGTGGCAGGGGTTCGGAATGTTTGGGAGCCTGGTGCCTTCAAGCGCTAGGGAAGGAGAGCGGGAGTAGTGATAATTTTAGTCAATATAACTATTGCTGTACACACCTTTTCTATTCATATACTATCCATAATGTCTATACAAATCATCATATACAGTACATACAGTGCATTCGGAAGGTATTCACACCACTTCCCTTTTTCTCATTTTGTTACATTACAGCCTTATTCTAAAATGGATAAAATAAACTGGTTTTTAGAAATGTTTGCTAATATATATTTACATAAAAAAACAGGAATACCTTACTTACTTACTCACACCATTTGGTAAAGAGACTCGAAATTGAGCTCAGGCGCATCCTGAGACCAACTGTGGAAAATTCAATTGATTGGACATGATTTGGAAAGGCACACACCTGTCTAAAAAAAGCCATGCCATGAGGAATTGTCTGTAGAGCTCCGAGACAGGATTGTGTCGAGCCACAGATCTGGGGAAGGATACCAAAACATTTCTGCAGCATTGAAGGTCCCCAAGAACACAGTGGCATCTATCATTATTAAATGATAGAACCACCAAGACTCTTCCCAGAGATGGCCGAGTTTGCTAAAAGACACAATGAGAAACAAGATTATCTCATCTGATGAAACCAAAATAGAACTCTTTGGCCTGAATGACAACCTTGAAGTCTGGAGGAAACCTGGCACCATCCCTACGGTGAAACATGGTGGTGGCAGGTTCATGCTATGGGGATATTTTTCAGCGGCAGGGACTGGGAGACTAGTCAGGATTGAGGGAAAGATAAACGAAGCAAAGTACAGAGAGATCCTTGATGATAACCTGCCCCAGAGCGCTCAGGACACAGACCACAGGATACCTTAAACAAATCAAATCAAATTGTATTTGTCACATGCGCAGAATACAATGAAATGCTTACTTACAAGCCCTTAAACAACAATGCAGTTTTAAGAAAAAATGTGTGTTACGAAAGTATTTACTAAATAAACTGAAAAAAATTTATAAAAAAAAAACAAAAAAAACAAGAAAAGAGAAAAATAACAAATAATTAAAGAGCAACAATAAAATAACAGTAACAAGGCTATATACAGGGGGTACCGGTACAGAGTCAATGTGTGGGGGCAGAGGTTAATTGAGGTAATTCATGTAATATGTACATGGCGTTAAAGTGACTATGCATAGATAATAAACAGAGAGTAGCAGCAGCGTAAAAATGTGCGTGTGGGGGGGTCAGTGCAAATAGGCCGGGTAGCCATTTGGTAAGCTGTTCAGGAGTCTTATGGCTTAAGGATAGAAGGATAGAACCTCTTGAAACTCTGGGGGCACTATTTAATTTTTGGATGAAAAACGTTCCCGTTTTAAACAAGATATTTTGTCACAAAAAGATGCTCGACTATGCATATAATTGATAGCTTTGGAAAGAAAACACTCTGAGGTTTCCAGAACTGCAAAGATATTCTCTGTGCGTGCCCCAGAACGTGAGCTACAGGCAAAACCAAGATGAAACGGCATCCAGGAAATCAGCAGGATTTTTTAGGCTCCGTTTTCCATTGTCTCCTTATATGGCTGTGAATGCGAGAGGAATGAGCCTGCCCTTTCTGTCGTTTCCCCAAGGTGTCTGCAGCATTGTGACGTATTTGTAGGCATATCATTGGAAGATTGACCATAAGAGACCACATTTACCAGGTGTCCGCCCGGTGTCCTGCGCCGAAATTGGTGCGCAAACCTCAGCTGCAACTATTTTTCCATGGAATTCAGAGAAGAAAGCAGGCTTCCACGAACGATATATCAATGAAGAGATATGTGAAAAAACACCTTGAGGATTGATTCCAAACAACGTTTGCCATGTTTCGGTCGATATTATGGAGTTAATTCGGAAAAAGTTTGACGTTGTTGGTGACTGAAATTTCGGTTCGTTTCGGTAGCCAAATGTGATGTACAAAACGGAGCGATTTCTCCTACACAAAGATTCTTTCAGGAAAAACTGAACATTTGCCATGTAACTGAGAGTATCCTCATTGAAAACATCCGAAGCTCTTCAAAGGTAAATTATTTTATTTATTTGGTTATCTGGTTTTTGTGAAAATGTTGCGTGCTAAATGCTACTCAAAATGCTAAGCTAGCTTTGCATACTCTTACACAAATTAGTGAATTGCTATGGTTCAAAAGCATATTTTGAAAATCTGAGATGACAGTGTTGTTAAGAAAAGGCTAAGCTTGAGAGCAGGTGCATTATTTTCATTTTATTTGCGATTTTCAGAAATCGTTAACGTTGCGTTATGCTACTGAGCCTGAGTCTTTATTCACGATCCCGGATCCGGGATGGGGAGTATCAAGAGGTTTAAGAAGCATTTTGAACCTAGACATGGCGCTCCGTGTACCGCTTGCCGTGCGGTAGCAAAGAGAACAGTCTATGACTAGGGTGACTGCACTCTTTGGCAATTTTTAGGGCTTTCCTCTGACACTGCCTGGTATAGAGGTGCTGGATGGCAGAAAGCTTTTGCCCCGGTGATGTACATTACTGGGCCGTACGCACTACCCTCTGTAGTGTCTTGCAGTCGGAGGCCGAGCAGTTGCCATACCAGGCAGTGATGCAACCAGTCAGGATGCTCTCGATGGTGCAGCTGTAGAACATTTTGAGGATCTGAGGCCCAAACCAAATGTTTTCAGTCTCCTGAGGGGGAATAGGCTTTGTTGTGCCCTCTTCACGACTGTCTTGGTGTGTTTGGACCAATCTAGTTTGTTGTTGATGTGGACACCAAGGAATTTGAAGCTCTCAACCTGCTCCACTAGAGCCCCGTCGATGAGAATGGGGACGTGCTCGGTACTCCTTTTCTTGTAGTCCACAATCATCTCCTTAGTCTTGGTTACGTTGAGGGATAGGTTGTTATTCTGGCACCACCCGGCCAGGTCTCTGACCTCCTCCCTATAGGCTGTCTCGTCGTTGTCGGTGATCATCTGTGTGGCAGATGGGTTGCTACCTACCCTCGCCACCTGGGGGCGGCCTGTCAGGAAGTCCAGGATCCAGTTGCAGAGGGAGGTGTTTAGTCCCAGGATCCTTAGCTTGGTGATGAGCTTTGAGGGTACTATGGTGTTGAATGCTGAGCTGTAGTCAATGAACAGCATTCTCACATAGGTGTTCCTTTTGGCCAGGTGGGAAAGGGCAGTTTGGTGTGCAATGGAGATTGCATCATCTGTGGATCTGTTTGGGCGGTATGCAAATTGGAGTGGGTCTAGGGTTTCTGGGATAATGGTGTTGATGTGAGCCATTACCAGCCTTTCAAAGCACTTGCTACGGGTCTGTAGTCATTTAGGCAGGTTGCCTTTGTGTTCTTGGGCACAGGGACTGTGGTGGTCTGCTTGAAGCATGTTGGTATTACAGACTCAATCAGGGACATTTTGAAAATGTCAGTGAAGACACCTGCCAGTTGGTCAGCACATGCCCAGAGCACATGTCCTGGTAATCCGTCTGGCCCCTGTTGACCTATTTAAAGGTCTTACTCACGTCGGCTACGGAGAGCGTGATCGAAAAAGTCGTCCGGAACAGCTGAGGCTCTCATGCATGCCTCAGTGTTGCTTGCCTCGAAGCGAGCATTGAAGTAATTTAGCTCGTCTAGTAGGCTCGTGTCACTGGACACCTCGCGGCTGTGCTTCTCTTTGTAGTCTGTAATAGTTTGCAAGCCCTGCCACATCCGACGAGCGTCAGAGCCGGTGTAGTATGATTCAATCTTAGCCCTGTATTGACGCTTTGCCTGTTTGATGGTTCGTCGCAGGGCATAGCGGGATTTATTGTTAGCTTCCGGGTTAGAGTCCCGCACCTTGAAAGCGGCACCTCTACCCTTTAGCTCAGTGCGAATGTTGCCTGTAATCCATGGCTTTTGGTTGGGGTATGTACGTACAGTCACTATGGAGACGACGTCCTCGATGCACTTATTGATAAAGCCAGTGACTGATGTGGTGTTCTCCTCAATGCCATCGGAAGAATCCCGGAACATGTTCCAGTCTGTGATATGAAAACAGTCCTGTAGTTTAGCATCTGCTTCATCTGATCACTTTTTTACAGAGCCACTGGTGCTTCTTCATGCTTTAATTTTTTGCTTGTAAGCAGGAATCAGGAGGTTGGAGTTGTGGTCGGATTTACCAAATGGAGGGCGCGGGAGAGCTTTGTACGCGTCTCTGTGTGTGGAGTACAGGTGATCTAGAATTTTAGTTTTTTGGTTGCACATTTAACATTGATAGAGATTTGGTAGAACTGATTTAAGTTCCCCTGCATTAAAGTCTCCGGCCACTAGGAGCGCCGCCTCTGGGTGAGTGGTTTCCTGTTTGCTAATTTCCTTATACAGCTGACTGAGTGTGGTCTTAGTGCCAGCATCTGTCTGTGGTGGTAAATAAAGAGCCATGAAAATTATAGGAAAGAGGGGATATAACTATGCCAGAATGCTGTTCATAGACTACAGCTAAGTGTTCAACACCATAGTTCCCTCCAAGCTAATCACCAAGTTAAGGACCCTCGGACTGAACCCCTCCCTCTGCAACTGGTCCTGGACTTCCTGACGGGTGGTGAGGGTAGGCAACAACACCTCCGCCATGATGACGATATCAGGCGGTGTCAGAAGAAGGTCAGAAAAAAAGACTCCAGTCACCCAATCCATAGACTGTTCACTCTGCTACCGTCCGGCAAACGGTACTGGAACATTGGCTCTCGGACCAACAGGCTCCGAGACAGTTTCTACCCCCAAGCCATAAGACTGCTAAATAGCCAGACTGCTAAATAGTAAATGAATGGTTCCCAAACTGTCTGCACTGACTCTATCTTGCACTGACCCTACCCACATTCACTAGACTTTATTTACATTCCATACAGTATACACAGTCACTCACACACGCTACACTGTCACTCCCACACAAAACCCTCACACACACACACACACACACACACACACACACACACACACACACACACACACACACACACACACACACACACACACACACACACACACACACACACACACACACACACACACACACACACACACACACACACACACACACTTTGCTCCTGCCACTCTGTTCTTTATTTTACTCATTATATTCTATCTGGATGCCTATCTGGACTTTACCCTGCCTTCATGTACATATTTACCTCAAATGCCTCGTACATCTGCATATTGATCTGGTACTGGTACTGCCTGTATATAGCTCCATTGCTCCATTTTATTCTTCCTGTGTTAGTTACTATTTTATTTGTTATTATTATTTTTTAACTTTACATCTTTGGGAAAGGTTCATAAGCAAGCATTTCTCTGTAAAAGTGTATTCGGCGCATGTGATAAATACAATTTTATTTGATTTAATTTGACCCGTTTAGGATGATTCTTACTTATTTATGCGACAAAACTACATCAACACTACCTTCACTACATCACTGATGTTGTTACATGTTATGGATTGATCTTCAAGAGAAAAGTTACACTTTCATCCAAAAGTGAAACGTTTTTTTGCAAGTCAAGAAAAAGTATTCTCTCACTGTGCTTTTTGCTTTTCCTTTTGCATTTTCTGCTGAGAGCAAAATTAGCAGGAACAGAGCAAATAAAATAACAGGACATTAATAAAATATGGAAGCACTGGTTGCTTTGACATACACCAAATATCTTCCCACTCCAACTCTGACACAAAGAAAACTTCAAATAAGTGCTTTGAAGCTACCGGTGCAGAACATCCAAAGGTTTATAAGTAGCTACCTTGTAAAGCGTTAAATCTCGGAGGCACCTTGAGAAGCAGAGATTGTAGTTCTTGATGAGTGCTGTTAGTTTTTATTTCATATATTTCTTTATTTTCTTTCCAAGAGCTCCCTGATGATAACTAACTTAAGGAAAACATACCGGGAGGAGAGTACAGCTTCCTCTGCATGTCACCTTCATTTTCCTGGCACCAAGCCAAACTGGCAGGTTCCGGGTGACTACAATTTATTCAACCCATCAAGTATCCCATTATGAGGCTAGCTGGCAAATAATGCCATCAATTTACATAAAGTTTACGCTTCGATGCCCGGTCGTCACTCTCAAAGTGTAAAAAATGACCAGTCAGAGGAGATCTCTTTAGTTGCAGCTGCCGGGAGAGAAGCACAAGGGGTTACTGGCACGCGAAGTGAGAGCGAGAGCGCCAATAATGACGGGACACATCCCACGGGTGCACGGTCGCTAAAGAGAGCTATTGAATATGTATCATCCACTGTGGAAGCATTATCTCGCCCTGAGCGCTACTTCAAAATAAACAGGATTACATAGTTGCCATGGCGCTGGATTATTGTCTAGTGGGTTTAGTTGTTCGCTGTGTGTAGGTCTCTGTGTGTCTAAGATTGAGTACGATGTATTACATGTATTACCAAGGACAGACACAAATAAAATCTTTAATCATTATACTACTAAACAAGCTGTAGTACTTGTTCACATTATGATAATGTACGGTTTCATCTTTGATCCAAACAAATAGCAATAGCATCGCTGTTGGGCTCTGGCTGCATCATTTTCCTTAGTGAGGAGTGGGGTGGGGGGAGGAGGTGGGTGAATGTTGTGGAATGAGCCTGTTTGAATGTGAGGCAATCTTTTCCTCGATAAACGTGTCAGAGCATGGCTAGGTCCCAAGAGTTATTACTTTCATCAGATTCACCATCCTCAGGAAGTAATGTGCAGAAGAAAGGAAATTAATGTCGTGTTGTAATATCTGCTTGTTCAATTCACACCATATCGTGACGGCAAGGTGAGAAGCTGCTGCTTTCTTGTCTCATTCACTGAGAAGCCATTTTAGCACCCTGTAAGGCACCTTTTAAAAAAAAGTTCACCTGCCTCAGAGATTGTATCAGGGGCAAACCCATTTCAAAGCCATCCAATGACTTCCTGGCACTGCTCTGTGATTCAGGTCATGTCTAACACTGACACCTAAAATGACTGGAGGTGAATGAAGAAGCAAGTCTCATTATAATGGAGGAGACGTACATTCTTCCAGACACACATGGCTAAGAGCTCCCCAAAGGCAAACTCACACACATACAAACTGATACAACCGCACACGCACACACACACACACACACACACAGACGACACAGACACAATTTTTTTTGCTGTCACACAACTAAACACATACAATGCCTACACAGACACATACAACAGGGGTAAATTGTGTGATCACATTAAAACTGACTCATCATACACATTCATGTATCTCTCAGACAGAGCTAGCCTGCGTCCCAAATGGACCGCCTTATTCCCTTTATAGTGCACTACTTTTGACCAGGGCAAATAGGGCTCTGGTTAAAAGTAGTGCACAATAATAGGAAAAGGTTATCAATTGGGATGCAACCTCTACTTTCATAATGTGCTATGTTCACAACATGACTGACTCAACAGTTCCGATTGACAGACAGCCAGAGAAACAGACACACTGACATCTACAACAGACATATTGAAACTGACGTCCATTGCTGCTGATTGGATTCTATGATCACTCGGCTACACAGCTGATGCCTACTAAACTGTTCATTAACACGGTACTTCATTTTGTTTATTTGTCGGCCCCGGCCTTGAACTTAGGCCCCGTGTGTAGCTAACTGACCCTCTCTGCCGATTCATCGCCATTTACCCGTTGTTGATGTCTTAGCTGTTTACCCGTTGTTGTCTTGGCCCTCCCAATCAACACCTGTGATTGCTTTATGCCTCCCTCTAATGTCAACATGCCTTGTATACTGTTGTTTAGGGTAGCTCTCGTTGTTTTGTTTTACTGCGGAGCCCCTAGTCCCACTCTACATGCCTCGGTTAGCTCCCTTGCCCCACCCCCCACACATGCGGAGACCGCACCTAGCTAAACTGGCGCCTCCAGAGATGCAGCCACTCTCATCGTCACTCAATGCCTAGGTATACCGCAACTGTACCTGCACCCTACCATGCCCTTGTCTGTGCATTATGCCCTGAATCTATCCTTCCACGGCCAGAAGTCTGCTTCTTTTATTCTCTGTTACGAACGCACTAGATGACCAGTTCTTATAGCCTTTAGCCGTACCCTTATCCTACTCCTCCTCTGTTCCTCTGGTGATGTAGAGGTTAACCCAGACCCTGTGTGTCCCCAGGCGCTCTCATTTGTTGACTTCTGTAACAGGAAAAGTCTTGGTTTCATGCATGTTAACATTAGAAGCCTCCTCCCCAAGTTTGATTTATTCACTGCTTTAGCACACTCCACCAAACCTGATGTCCTAGCCGTGTCTGAATCCTGGCTTAGGAATTACAATTACAACATTTTCCATAAAGATAAAACTGCTAAAGGGGGGCGGAGATGCAATCTACTGTAGAGATAGCCTGCAGAGTTCTGTCCTACTATTCAGGTTTATACCCAAACAGTTCAAGCTACTATTTTTTTTATCCATCTCCCCAGAAATAAGTCTCTCACTGTTGCCACTTGTTATAGACCTCCCTCAGCTCCCAGCTGTGCCCTCGAAGCCATATGTGAATTGATTAACCCCTATTGTCAGAGATCGTATTGTTAGGTGACCGAAACTGGGATATGCTTAACACTCCGACCGTCCTACAATCTAAACTAGATGCCCTCAATCTCACACAAATTATCAAGGGACTTACCAGGTACAACCCCAAATCGGTAAACATGGGCATCCTCATAGATATCATCCTGACCAACTTGCCCTCTAAATACACCTCTGCTGTTTTCAACCAGGATCTCAGCGATCACTGCCTGCGTCCGTTATGGGTCCACGGTCAAATGACCACCCCTCATCACTGTCAAACGCTCCCTAAAACACTTCAGCGAGCAGGCCTTTCTAATCGACCTGGCCCGGGTAACCTGGAAGAATATTGACCTCATTCCGACAGCAGAGGATGCCTGGTTGATTTTCAAAAGTGCCTTCCACACCATCTTAAATAAGCATGCCCTTTTCAAAAAATGTAGAACTAAGAACAGATATAGCTCTTGGTTCTCTCCAGACTTGACTGTCCTTGACCAGCACAAAAACTGCTCACTGCACTAGCTTTGAATTGTTCCCGCAACATGCAACTTTTCAGGGAAGTCAGGAACCAATATACACAGTATACACTATCACCAATATACACTATCATTTGGGATAGCTAAGGCTAGCTTTATCAAACAGAAATTTGCATCCTGCAGCACTAATTCCAAAAAGTTTTGGGACACTGTAAAGTCCATGGAGAATAAGAGCACCTCTCTCAGCTGCCCACTGCACTGAGGCTAGGAAACACTGTCACCACCGATAAAGCCACGATAATTGAGAATTTCAATAAGCATTTCTCTACGGCTGGCCACGCTATCCACCTAGCTACGCCAACCTTGGCCAACAGCTCTGCACCCCCCGCAGCAACTAGCCGAAGCCCCCCCCCCCCCCCCCACACACTTCTCTTTCACCTAAATCCAGATAGCTGACGTCCTGAAAGAGCTGCAGAATCTGGATCCCTACAAACCAGCTGGGCTAGACAATCTGGACACCTCTCTTCCTAAAATTATCCGCCGCCATTGTCACAACCCCTATTACATGTCTGTTCAACCTCTCTTTCGTATCGTCTGAGATTCCTAAAGATTGGAAAGCGGCTGCGGTCATCCCCCTCTTCAAAGGGGGAGACACTCTAGACCCAAACGGTTACAGACCTATATCCATCCTGCCCTGCCCCTCTAAAGTCTTCGAAAGCCAAGTGAACAAACAGGTCACCGACCATCTCGAATACCTTCTCGCTATGCAATCTGGTTTCCGAGCTGGTCACGGGTGTACCTTCACCGATAAAAAACAGTTCATGTGCAGCCGTCTTCATCGACCAAGCCAAGGCTTTCGACTCTGTCAGTCACCATATTCTTATCGGCGGACTCAACAACCTTGGTTACTCTAATGACTGCCTCGCCTGGTTCACCAACTACTTCTCAGATAGAGTTCAGTGTGTCAAATCGGAGGGCCTGTTGTCTGGAACTCTGGCAGTCTCTATGGGGGTGCCACAGAGTTCAATTCTTGGGCCGACTCTTATCCATGTATATATATCAATGATGTCGCTCTTGCTGCAGGTGATTCTCTGATCTACCTCTATGCAGACGACACCATTCTGTATACATCTGGCCCTTCTTTGGACACTGTGCTAACAAACCTCCAAACAAGCTTCAATTCCATACAACACTCCTTCCGCGGCCTCCAACTGCTCTTAAACGCTAATAAAACTAAATGTATGATCTTCAACTGATCGCTGCCCGCACCCGCCCGCCCAGCATCACTACTCTGGACGGTTCTGACTTAAAATATATGACAACTACAAAATACCTAAGTGTCTGGCTGGACTGTAAACTCTCCTTCCAGACTCATATTAATCATCTCCAATCCAAAATTAAATCTAGAATCGGTTTCCTATTTCGCAACAAAGCCTCCTTCACTTATGCTGCCAAACATACCCTCGTAAAACTGACTGTCCTGCCGATCCTTGACTTCGGCGATGTCATTTCCAAAATAGCCTCCAACACTCTACTCAGCAAATTGGATGCAGTCTATCACAGTACCATCCGTTTTATCACCAAAGCCCCATATACTACGCACCATTGCGATCTGTATTCTCTTGTTGGCTGATCCTTGCTACATATTCGTCGCCAAACCCACTGGCTCCAGGTCATCTATAAGTATTTGCTAGGTAAAGCTCCGCCTTATCTCAGCTCACTGGTCACCATAGCAACACCCACCCGTAGCAAGCACTCCAGCAAGTATATCTCACTGGTCATCCCCAAAGCCAACACCTCTTTGGCCGCCTATCCTTCCAGTTCTTTGCTGCCAATGACTGGAACGAATTGGAGACGTATATCTCCCTCACTAACTTCAAGCATCGGCTGTCAGAGCAGTTTACCGATTGCTGCAGCTGTACACAGCCCATCTGTAAATAGCCCATCCAACCAACTACCTACCTCATCCCTATATTTGTTTTTTTGTTTTTTTCTGCTCTTTTGCACACCAGTATTTCTACTTGCATATCCTCATCTGCACATCTATCACTCCAGTGTCAACTGCTAAATTGTAATTACTTCACCACTATGGCCTATTTTTGCCTTACCTCCTTACTTCATTTGCACACACTGTAAACAGATTTTCTATTGTGTTATTGACTGTACGTTTGTTCATCCCATGTGTAACTCTGTGTTGTTGTTTTCATTGCACTGCTTTGCTTAATCTTGGCCAGGTCGCAGTTGTAAATGAGAACTTCTCAACTGGCCTACCTGGTTAAATAAATGTGAGAAAAAAAAATGGAAAAATATTTTCAAATGGTCCTTTTTCACCCAGGGGAGCTCTGCATTTAATTGGTCTCATATGTAAAAGTCAATGAAATTTGTCATCGAAAATAAATGAAATGATTGAAATTCTAATTATTCAATAGTTGGGTTTCGAGTTGAGGCATTTCTTCTTGAGTGAGTCCCTGCAATGAAGTCTGGAGAGATATTGGACTCATTTTACAGAGTTAATGTTTCACCACTGAAAAGGTCTTAAGCCTTCCCAGGATAGGAACATAATTGGAACAGGAACTACTTATACTCTCTCATACTATATGTCCTAACCTTTAGCAAATGAAACAGTTCCTGGAACAGTTGATGGCCAGTAGGAAGCCTTCCCAGGATAGGAACATAATTGGAACAGGAACTACTTATACTCTCTCATACTATATGTCCTAACCTTTAGCAAATGAAACAGTTCCTGGAACAGTTGATGGCCAGTAGGACAGTAGGAGGAAGGCCATGCCTGATATTTCCACCTACTGTATTATCGATTCCCCTGTATGGCTCCTGGAGCCCCAGAAAAAAATCATACCCTATATTATACCTGCAGAGCTCGCTGTATAAATGTCTATTACACTTCCTTGCATTTTCACATCTGTTTGAATGTTTGATTCCAGAATATCAGAGAACAAGACGTCACACTATTTCCTGGAATAGACAGGAAAAAGTTATATTTGTCATGAATCTGATGCTAAAGTGAGTGTTTGATTCCAAGAACATATTAGAGGACATGGCGTCGCACTACAGTATGTCGGGAGAACAGAGAGGAAACCGCCCGGGCAGATATTGGTGGCCATTTTAATTAGCTCATCATGAAACAAACCAACTCTTGTCATCCTGTTGTTGATTTGTGGTCAAAATCTAGTTAGAATGATTGTACATTGACACTTTCTTGCGAGTTCAACCAAAATATCAATTCACAATCAAACGGCAGTATGTTGAAAGAACATGTTTTTTTGATTCAACATACCTTTGCCCAGAGGGGATAGGTATATTTGTCATGAATCGAAAATGATTGCCATTTAAATTTACAGATGTTGATGAGGCAACGTGGAAGTGTGCGACGAGGCTCTTTCAGACCCACGTCTGCCTTTATCTCGCACCATTTAAGTGGAGGTGCAATGTAGAAATCGGAACGAAGCCTTATTGAACTGGTTGCACCTACGTCTGCCTATAGGAGCAGGTTGCTGTGTCATCAATAGTCCACAATCAGTTGAACGCCAGTGGGGGGGGGGGATTGTATTCCTTACAAAAGGGATCCGGTGTGAATCCAGCCCTGTCTGGCTGCCACATGTGGTGGTGGAAGATAAACTCCCAAGCCTGACATCACAATTCTATGGAAAACACAAATTTCCTTTTGAACCACATCAGCAAAATCCCTCTGATGTTGAAAAGGGAAATAACAGAGTCAGCTAATCCTTTCAGCTTATTTACTTGGTTTGTTTCCCCCCCATCTCAGAATCAATGAAAATATGTTTAGAATTTCAGGTTTTACAGTATAACAATGGGGAAATTCAGAGCCAGTTTTGCCACTGTTAACACGGCTGCTTGCATGAATATAGATGACACTGTACACAAGCGGACCCATATTTGAAACGGACAACAAATACCAAGCAAATCACTTCGGTTGAAGTTTTTGAAGGCAAATGGTTTAATGTGACCACAGAATAAGAATGGGTTCTACACTCAAGTCAATGATGCCATAATGGGTCGTGATGGGGGAAAAAATCGACACAGTTACATGTCAAGATATTAGTTTTCACAATATATCATTTCACTTTGACAATATCACAATATTATTTTTGCGCAAGTATGTTTCCTTCGCAGCTTGTTCTATGTTTAAATAGGAAGCCGAGAGACATGGTGAGCAATAGGTTTGAAACATTGAATCGCAAAAAGAAGTAAAAGCACTATTTCAATGGATATGACTTGGCACTGGTGGTGGTAGTAGTGTGTGTAAACAACGTGGTTCTGCCTGGCAGTGAACAGGGGTTGTGGATGTGCTCCTTGAGGTTGAGTGCACCTCTTTGAGGCCTTAATGATTTCCTTACCTTGAAATATGCCATCTCACAGGGTTAAAACATGACTACAGTACATCAGTGCAGACGGACTTGACGACTTCAAACAATCACATAAATGGTTGAGACTTTGACATTGTCAAAAACCCTTTATGCTGACATGAGATGAGTTGACACTTGGGACCTGGAGTCTGCTGCCACAATAAAGATAGGATCCTTATCAAGAAAATTGCGGCCAACGTCTGTTTTGGACTTGAACATTTGAAGTCTGTCTTGCCTCAGCAGATCTTCTGTGACTCGTCACGCTCTTTCAGCTCTTTCAGCTCATAGTTTTGAGACGCTCATATTCAATTGAAGTTGTGTCACTGTCAATATTTAACTTTTACTTTAGTACTAAGGCTTCATCCCTCGATGGAGACAGAGGCTAGCTGAGTTTTCTTTTATCAGCGTTTCAGGATGAGTTCTTGAGTTCTTGTCCTGAAGTAGTAATCATGAAGAACAGTGGTTCTTGAAGGTTAGAAAGAAGTTGGATGGAAACACATGCTGTATTGTGTGGCATGATGAAATCCCGCCAATGATGAAAACACGCCCACGATGAAATCACGCCCACAATGAAATCACGCCCACGATGAAATCCCGCCCATGATGAAATCCCGCCCATGATGAAAACACGCCCACGATGAAATCACGCCCACAATGATTTCACGCCCACGATGAAATCCCGCCCATGATGAAATCCCGCCCATGATGAAAACACGCCCACGATGAAATCACGCCCACAATGAAATCACGCCCACGATGAAATCCCGCCCACGATGAAATCCCGCCCATGATGAAAACACGCCCACGATGAAATCACGCCCACGATGAAATCCCGCCCACGATGAAATCCCGCCCATGATGAAATCACGCCCATGATGAAATCACGCCCATTATGAAATCACGCCCATGATGAAATCCCGCCCATGATGAAAACACGCCCATGATGAAAACACGCCCATGATGAAATCCCGCCCATGATGAAATCACGCCCCTGATGAAATCCCGCCTATGATGAAATCCCGCCCATGATGAAATCCCACCCATGATGAAATCCTGCCCATGTTGAATTCCCCCCCCCCATGTCAAAGTCCCACCGCCCATTCACACACAAATACTGCACCGGTATGACAGAGCCGCCCCCTCTCAGACATGGCGCTACTCATTATTTTTTCCAGCCTGGCCTCAAAGCTTAGACATTACATAGTAAATGAAAAGCTGTGATGCTTAAATTACTATGATATGTTATGTTTGGTATGGTTAGATAAGTCAGTAGCCCAAAAAATGAAAGAAGAAGGTTGGTCGTAGAGGATGGGTGGGTGTTTAATTCAAACGAGTAGCAACACAAAGGTTGTGTGTTAAAATTACATTGCGATACAACTTAAGGATTTTAGCTAATTAGTAACTTTGCAACTACTTACAATTGTTTTGCTACTTTGCAACTACTTGTTAGCTAACTTTAACCCCAAATCCTAACTCTTAATCCTAACCTTAATCCTAACCTTAAACCCTAACCGCCCTAACCTTAATCCTAACCTTAACCCCTAACCTTAACCGCTAACCCCCAATCCCTAGACTAGCTAATGTTAGCCACCTAGACACCTAGTTAATGTTAGCCACAACAAATTGGGATTCGTAACATATCATATGAATTGTAATCATATCATACTAATTGTAATTCGTGGCATAACATACGAAATGGAAGATGGACTCCCATTCTCAGTCAGGACTGGCACACTTAATCAGACATATATAATGTCAACCTACAGTAGAATCGCTGTCTGTCTGTTAGTATCGCCCTGAGAGGGGTTGACAATCATGAGCGGCATAGGTTCTATTTCAGCCTGCTATTGTTGGGGGATAGGGCTACAGAATGTATTATTCATTTGTTTGGTAATGCACTCCTCTGCTCCATCTCCAAACCCACTTTGACTGAGAACAATAAAAAAAGTAGGAAATATCTGAAGGTAACTCTGTGCTCCTCCAATATAATATCTCTCTCTTGCTTGGGAAAAGGACAGAGAGGTACTTAAATACTGCTGCCGATTGAAACATGGATATAGAATTAAATTGACACCTGATCCTTCCAATTCAATTTGTCGTGCAGATTCAATTACATTTTGATTCATTAGAATCACACTTGCAGGAATCTCATTTTTTATTTGATTTAATAGTTTAATAGTGTTGAACCTCAGTCATCGTACGAGATTAAAGGCAAAGTGTAACAGCCTTGTCTAAAACACTGCTCTTTTTCTACAGTCTGAGTGAAAGTGAATCTCAATATGACCACAAATTCACACTAACCAGGTTTTACTTTTAGAATTCACCCTTAGACAAAATTCTGTGACAAAATCCTCATATCCCAAAGTTAGAAGGGGGAAAAAACATAAATGGGTCCTGACACCTTAACAAATGAGTATTGACCCTGGGGTTTGCAGCTGTCTGTCTGTGGTGTCAAAACAGGAAGTGATCAAGATGCCTCCCCACAGGACCTGTCTCATGTGAGCTCAAGACTTGGTCCCATTAGGTGAAACAAATATGATGTCAGCTCTGACACTGGTCGTGTTCCACAGGATGTGACAGGTGTGGCGGAACGCCTTCCGACGCTGCCGTGTGTCACCCACACCGCCAAACAACGTCTGCCGCACACATTCTCAGGGAGCTGAGCAGTGAGGTCAGCAGTGCTCAGAGAGCATGCTGGGAGATGGGATTAGGGCGAGAGCGGGTGATGTGTCAACTGTAATTACTGGTAGCAGCTAGGGGCTGGGAGGTGCTGCATGCTAGCAGGGCGTCCGGCTTTGCTCCAGCTTCACTGTTGTCTCTCACATCAGAATAATCAAAAGAGAAAGGGCTGAGGTGGAAGGGAAATTAGCGGCCTGGACTTAGTCTGTAACCCCCCCTTAGTGAGGCTAACTGAGCACACACACACACGCACGCACGCACGCACGCACGCACGCACGCACGCACGCACGCACGCACACACACACACACACACACACACACACACACACACACACACACACACACACACACACACACACACTGCCCCCCCCTCTCTCTCTTGCTCTCTCTCTCTCCATTACCGAGGGAAGACTTGGCACTGTCAGAGCTATCCATTAAGATGAGAGTCAGAGAGAATGTACGTGGGAGAGACGCAGAGAGATACTAGGCTGTGTGTGTGTGTGTGTGTGTGTGTGTGTGTGTGTGTGTGTGTGTGTGTGTGTGTGTGTGTGTGTGTGTGTGTGTGTGTGTGTGTGTGTGTGTACCTGTGAAGAGGTAGTACAATACAGAGACAGAAACAGAGTTTCTTCAACTGCAGATTCTGTTCTCAAATCAGTTACTGTTCCCTAGGGCCTGGAACTCCTCCAATCCCTCCTCTCTCTCCTTTTCCTCACACTAGAACACCAACTGGGTGTGACATTTGCAGTAAAGAGCAGCTGGAGTGATGCTCCAAGAAGTGAATCAGAGAGGGGAATGAATAAATATTAAATTCTGCAGCACTGAGAGGGACCTGCCGCATGATTCATCTTCGCATCGACGATCCTGCTGCAAGTGTTCAAACAGACATCGTCTATGGCTATTGCCTATATGTGCATCCCAAATGGCACCCTATTCCCTATAGTGTACCACTTTTGACTAGGGCATATTTAAGGGAAAAGGGTGTCATTTGGGATGCACATATAGGCAACAGCCATAGACAATGTCTGTCCATATGTATTAGGCCAACCCACCCATCCATTATTGAACAAATGTAGCATGAAACAAGCTTGCGCTATCCATTTCTCTAACAAGGCAATGGAAAGAAGGACATGGTCTATTTTCATGGGGGGTTGCACTGATGAACTCTGTTTGGAGTCACAGCTAAGTCACATCTGCACAGTCTGGAATCAGTCTCTTTTGGGCTTCTTCTGTTTCTTTGGATTTCCTTCTTGGCTCGCATTCTTTTTTTGTCTTGGCTTGGAGGATGAGGCTGTGGCCGAGCTGTCCTATTTGGTGTGACATTGCCTTTTGCAGCCAGCCTCCGCTGGCCTATCCAACACCAGACACTGGGAAAAGGGAGGTGGAGAGTTCCAGGGCTCCAGCGTGTCGTTTCGTCTGCCCGTGGCTTCTCAGATTAGGAAGCTAATAGCAGCCTGGATAAATCCTGGGCTTGCTGAGAGGCGGACTGGCCCTGGCCCTGTGTGTCAGCGATAAGGAGAGAGGCCAGGAGGAAAGCAGCATGTCTCTCTCTGTACAGTAAGGGTCCCCACAATGAGGCCCCTCAAAGCTGTTTATAAAAGTCCTTCCACAGCGGCAATCTTCCGGACTAAGGCGAGGGAAAGGAGGGGATGATGACAGAGTGTTGTGGGTCTTATAGATTCCAGACGTGGCGAGGGAGAGTGATGGGGTTGCTGCCTGGAGGAGAAGGATGAAAGGGAGGAGGTGTTGGGAATTGCATATGAAAGGGCATGATGGTGGCCTATGGCCCTGGGTTTTAGAGCAGAGCCTGAGGTCTGTAGTTCCACTGCAGGGTGAGTGAACACAGCGATTTGTACAGTACTGTAGCTGTGTGTGTGTGTGTGTGTGTGTGTGTGTGTGTGTGTGTGTGTGTGTGTGTGTGTGTGTGTGTGTGTGTGTGTGTGTGTGTGTGTGTGTGTTGCCCAGTGTGGGGGTGGAGCTGTCAGCGTAGCGCTCTCGCTGCAGCCATCTCTTAACTTCTTAGGGCTGAATTCCCGTTAACGGGATTGATATGACAACAGCCAGTGATAGTGCAGGGCACCAAATTCAAAACATCAAAAATCTCATAATTAAAATTCCTCAAACATACATGTATCTTATACCATTTTAAAAGAAGTCTTGTTGTTATTCCCATCACAGTGTCCGATTTCAAATAAGCTTTATGGCGAAAGCACCACAAACGATTATGTTAGGTGACCACCAAACCACAATAAATACAGCCATTTTCCCAGCCAAAGAGAGGATCACAAAAAGTACAAATAGAGATAAAATGAATCACTAACCTTTGATGATCTTCATCAGATGACACTCATAGGACTTAATGTTACACAATTCATGTATGTTTGTTTGATTTCAAAATATGAGTTTACATTGGCATGTTACATTCACTAGTTCCAAAACATCCAGTGATTTTGCATAGCCACATTGATACAACAGAAATACTCATCATAAATGTAGATGATAATACAAGTTATACACATGGAATTATAGATATACCTCTCCTTAATGCAACCGCTGTGTCAGATTTTTAATAAACTTTACAGAAAAAGCAAACCATGCAATAATCTGAGACGGAGCTCCGAAAAATAATCAAATTAGCCGCCATGTTGGAGTCAACAGAAACCAGATATTACATGATAAATATTCCCTTACCTTTGATGATCTTCATCAGAATGCACTCCCAGGAATCCTAGTTCCACAATAAATGCTTGATTTGTTCGATAATGTCCGTTATTTATGTCCAAGTAGCTACTTTTGTTAGCGCGTTAGGTATACAAATCCAAACGCCCGTGCAGGTCGAGCATTACTTCGGACAAAAACTTCAAAAAGTAATATTACAGCTCGAAGAAACATTTCAAACTAAGTATAGAATCAGTCATTAGGATGTTTTTATCATAAATCTTCAATAAAGTTCCAACCGGAGAATTCCTTTGTGTCTAGAGGAGCAACGGAACGCAGGTCGATATCATGTGGAATGCGCATGACCAGGAAATAGCTCTCTGTCAGTAACCTGACTCATTCAGCTCTTATTCAGTCCCACAATACAGTAGAAGCCTCATTCAAGTTTCTAAAGACGGTTGACATCTAGTGGAAACCCTAGGATGTGCAATTTCATCCATATCCCACTGTGAATTCAAAAGGGCCTGGGTTGAATATCGACCAATCTCATATTTCAAACTTCCTGTTTGGATTTCTTCCCAGGTTTTTGCCTGCCATATGAGTTCTGTTATAGTCACAGACATCATTCAAACAGTTTTAGAAACTTCAGAGTGTCTATCCAATACTAATAATAATATGTATATATTAGCAACTGAGACTGAGGAGCAGGCCGTTTACTCTGGGCACCCCTGGCACCTTTCATCCAAGCTACTCAATACTTCCCCTGCAGCCATAAGAAGTTAATTAGATCACACTCTGCGGGAAAGCACCTAAACCTAACTCCTAACCCTAATCCTAAATGTAACCCCTAACCCCTTACCCTAAACATAACCCCTAAAATTTAAATAGCCTTTGTCCTCATGGGGATGTGTGAAATGTCCCCACGAGGGAGAATTCCTCTTGTGAATGTGCATGAATGTGCTGCTGGACCTCAGTCATGGGACCAAATGGAGGAAGGAGACTTCGATATGAGTCAGTATTTCTGCTGGTTAATTGGAGCTGCTCTGAAGGAGAGATTAGCCCTCAGGGGCGCTGCTAATCTGTTTCGTTTTACTCCAAAAAGACTGAAATAACTTGGGTCTGAAAGGCGTTCTGTAGCTCTGAGAGATCACTTTTAAACAACTAAAGCCGGACACAGCTGACACAGGCATATTCCCCATTCTGAATAGTCCCCAAAGATAGAATAGGTGATTTAGATGCACTGTAGATCTGATACAGTGGGATAGGTGTAAGCAAAATGGTGGAATATCCACCTAGACTATTAGAGCGCAAGGTGGAGCTATTACCGTATTGCAGGGATCCCCAATAGGCGGCCCGAGGACCAAGTTCGGCCAATGTGGGATTTTATTAGGAACCCCAAGTTTCCTGTGAAAAAATGTTTTATGATATAATTTTTGACATTTTTGTTGTTGGACATAAAAGACTGTAAAATCCCCAGGAAATCAGCTGAAAGCAATTTTAATTTAGGAAATAAATAAATAAAAAGAAATTAATAGGAATATGTGATCATATCCAAATGTAATAAAGGTTTGATATTATTCTGTTTTTGTCAAATACTATATCTGTTTGGGATTCTTGTGGTAAATTGTCAGTGTACAAATTATTTATAACTATGTTGCCGCCCCCTGACCATCCGCTCATGGACAAATCAGCCTACGGCTGAATGTATTGGGGACCCCTGCCCTATTGACTAGTGCCTTCAGAAAGTAATCACACCCCTTGACTTTTCCACATTTTGTTGTATTACAGCCTGCATTTAAAATGGATTAAATTGAGATGTTGTGTCACTGACCGACACACACAATACCCCATCATGTCAAAATGGATTTATGTTTTATATATATATATTTATAAAAAATGAAAAGCTGAAATATCTTCAGTGAATAAGTATTCAACTCTAAATAATTTCAGGAGTAAAAATGTTGTTTACATAATAAGTCACATAGACATGGACTCAGCAGTGAATTTCAAATGCAGATTCAACCACAAAGACCAGGGAAGTTTTCCAAAGCCTCGCAAAGCTTTCAGCATGGTAAAGTTATTAATTCCACTTTCGATGGTGTATCAATACACCCAGTCATTGGAAAACCTCCCTGGTCTTTGTGGTTTGAATCTGTGTTTGAAATGCACTGCTCGAATGAGACCTTACAGATAATTGTATGTGTGGGGTACAGAGATGAGTCAATACTTTGTAGAGCCACTTTTTGCAGCAATTACAGCTGCAAGTATCTTGGGGCATGTCTCTATAAGCTTGGCACATCTAGCCACTGGGATTTAGCCACATCTAGCCACTGGGTTCCTCTGGTGTATAGCAATCTTTAAATCTTATGACAGATTTTCAATTGGATTGAGGTCTGGGCTTTGACTAGGCCATTCCAAATTATTTAAATGTTTCCCCTTAACCCACTCGAGTGTTGCTTTAGCAGTATGCTTAGGGTCATTGAACCTCAAGTGAACCTCCGTCCCAGTCTAAAATCTCTGAAAGACAGAAACAGGTTTCCCTCAAGAAGTTCCCTGTGTTTAGCGCCATCCATCATTCCTTCAATTCTGACCAGTTTCCCAATCCCTGACGATGAAAAACCTGGATGGTGCTCTCGGGGTGATGAGAGCTGTTGGGGTTGTGCCAGACATAGCGTCTTCCTTAATGGCCAAAAAGCTCAATTTTAGTCTCATCTGACCAGAGTACCTTCCATATGTTTGGGGAGTCTCCCACATGTCTTTTGGCAAACACCAAACGTGTTTGCTATTTCTTTCTTTAAACAATGGCTTTTTTTCTGGTCACTCTTCCATAAAGCTCAGCTCTGTGGAGTGTAGGGATTAAAGTGGTCCTATGGACAGATACAACAATCTCAGCTGTGGAGCTCTCTAGCTCCTTCAGGGTTATCTCTGATTAAGGCCCGCCTTGTCTGGTCCATGAGTTTTGTTGGGCGGCCTTCTCTTGGCAGTATTGTTGTGGTGTCATATTCTTTCCATTTTTTAAGAATGGATTTAATGGCGCTGCATTAGATGGTCAAAGTTTCGGATATTTTTTTATAACCCAACCCTGATCTGTACTTCTCCACAACTTCTCCACCTGTATGGAGAGCTCCTTGGTCTTCATGGTGCCGCTTGCTTGGTGGTGGCCCTTGCTTAGTGGTGTTGCAGACGCTGGGGCCATTCAGAACAGGTGTATATATACTGAGATTACGTGACAGATCATGGTGACACCTAGATAGCACACAGGTGGACTTTATTTAACTAATTACTGTATGTGACTTCTGAAGGTAATTGGTTGCACCAGATCTTATTACGGACTTCATAGCAAAGGGGGTGAATACGTATTCACGCACCATTTTCCATTTTTAATTTTGTATAATTTTTTGAAACAAGTAATTTTTTTCATTTCACTTCACCAATTTTGACTATTTTGTGTCTGTCCATTACATGAAATCCAAATAAAAATCTGTTTAAATTACAGGTTGTAATGCAACAAAATAGGAAAAATGCCAAGGGGATGAATACTTTTGCAAGGCACTGTACTACCCTACCCCATTCAAAGGCACTTAACTCTTTTGTCTTGCCCATTCACCCTCTGAATGGCACCCACACAAGCAATTGTTGCAAGGTTGAAAATAATGTTTTTACCTGTCTCACCTACAGCTGTGGCGGTCATTACATTTTGTTAGCCGGTGATTGTCAAACAATAAATTGCCAGGCTCACGGTAATTGAACGTTAATTAACATAACATCTCCTGGCAAGCCACTGATGCATTTGAAAAAGTCTAATAAATCCATGTAATATAGCCTACACTATCACAATAAATCCATTATTTATTTTAGACAGGTCTGAAGTAAATGTTGTCTATTTCAGAAGAACAGAATAGCATACCCTGAGTTGTCCTTATGTTAGGCCCTGATCTGGCCATGCCATAAGGCTGTGGGCTACACTAGTTCATTTAGCAGACAAGATTTGCTTATAACTCCGTGCCATTATTTTAGATTATTTCATAACATGAAGAATACAATTGAACATAGGTGAATAAAATAGAAATGATATTTTCTCCAAACGATTTGAGCTGGTGCGCATATACCCGCTATTCTGCATTGAGCGTTTAACAAAAAAACAGGTCCTTCTATATGCTAATTTCGAGTTATGTAACTTTAGTTCAACGAAGGTTTAATAAAAGAAAAGTTGTGATACAAAATATGTTTGGATTTTTGTAACATTCTAAGGCTGCATGATGCAACTCTAATTAAGATTTGAAAAAAGTTGCATGAAAGGCATGAGCTCTGTTTTCTCACGCAATTGCATAGCCTATAGAAATGTTGCGCAACATGAGCTCATGGGCTCTCATGAAGTACTTGATTTTTGAATACATTTGCATTGATGTCAGTGTGATTGGAGGGACAATAGAGTGCTGAGTACCAGGCTACTAATTGTCGTGCCTGGTCCCGCTCTCCCTCTCAGGCGCTCGAGTTGATAATTAAACGTTCACTCCCTGTACCTGCTTCTCGTCTCTACCCGCGTCGATCCTTACACTAATGACCATCAGCAGCATCAGAGCTTGGAGAAGCCTAATTACGTAACTAAACAGTCACATGGAATTTGACTGCGGTCATGACCCGTGACCGCCGGTCTGGCACTAATACAGTCACAGTAACAGCCCTATACTCCCCTTCATTTACACTGATTGAAGTGGATCGTAGCTTTCGCCTGGATTCACCTGGTGAGTCTGTCATGGAAAGAGCAGGTGTCCTTAATGTTTTGTACACCCGGTGTGTATTCTCTATTAGATGACAAAGAGCCAAAGCTGGTGCTGCATCGTCATGTTCGCCAATTCAGTTATGTCTGGGTGATTCTACGCCAGCAGTGAAAGATTCTTTTTTTCTTCTGTCAATTCTCACATAGAAACTTAATTGGGAGGAAGAATGTTTGAAATACTTTTTACAGTTGTATCGCAAACCATTTTTGATACCTTTTACATTTGTATCACAAATCATGATGACAGTGGCCCTTTCGGGGCCCGTTTCAGACCAATACATGCCTCCTGTAAGACCCTACGATCGGTGAACCGTACGTGATACAGACATCTTGGTGTCATTATAGTCCTTATAGTGCGCATTAACATATGGAGTATGTCTACATTCTGAAATATAACGAGTACTTTGATGTTTAGACATGTTGTTTGGAACAATATACTCTTCAAACATATCACATTTCCAGAGCGATATGAACCATTATATCATAGACATTAAAATCAGTAGATAGGGATAGCATTGACGTTTTCCTATGGAAAACTCCCAATGCCGCAGGAAGTATTTTAATTAGAAGCATGCCATATTGCTGAATGGGGCTGAATGGCACCCCAAAAAATCGCTAAGGATCATGGTGAAAGTGGCCGTAACTAGCAAAGGATCAGGGTCAATGTAGTCGCTTTCATCCTGCCTGAGAGTCAACTGGGAGCCTCATCGTGTGTGAAAACAAATATAGTAGTCAGAATGGATCACTATTTAATTAAATGTCTCGATTTGTAGCTAACTTTAAAATAATTCACAGTGTGGATCTAAATGGATCATAATAAACTAATTTTAGGGAACAGAATAATCGTCAACATTTTTTTGGTTTGGCTGTTCTGCCGATCGTAATTTACATTCTAGGGCAGACCAGGGCTTTTGGCACCACTAGGTTGCCACGCAGTAACTGACCATCAGAGCTCATGACTTCACACTCCAGACCGGACATTGAGGGCCTGCATTTTATACTTACAAATCAGTTGCGGTCAATGACGTTTAAGATGAGGGAGGACACTTATTTATTTTAATGAGCATGGTCTTATTTCTATTACAGCATATTGGATGACTGTCATTCATATTCCATTCACCCAGCTGAATGTTACATCGATAGGTTTAGGCTACTACATGATACTCTAACTTTCCCTGTACCCATCATGAGGAAGCTACAACCTAGCCAATGATTGAACGTTTAAAACGTAGGTGCACAGGTGGAGAGAAACATTTGAGTAATTAAGGTGACAGACTGTGGCACATTCGATACCGTCTTGCACACCTCTTGCCTGCATCTAGCTGATCTAGGGTGTAATCACTAGTTCAACAGTTGTGACCCGTTCTGTTTGCTTCCGTTTAAGAAATGTGTTTCAACAGCATCGGCAGAATGATTCTGATCAATCTTTCCTCTAGCTGCGGGCAGAAGAAATACTAGTCCGCGCAGAGAAGCAGGAGATTGAATTTCTCTCAACTTTCTAGAGATTTCCCCATCAGTTAACACTATCAACACTATCAATTCCCTATACTGTGGGAAATGTGATCGAATCAACGCAATACTAGCCACTTTCAATGCAACATACCGAAACAAAACGAACTATACAAGACTTACTATGCAAAACTAGCCATGCAAGATATTCTGTTTTAGGCAGAGCGCATCGGAGTATGATTCTATTGCATTGACAGGCACGAATGGCCTGTACGACTGGCCTGTACTCTACACAGACTGGTGTGCCATAACCAGTCAGAGTTGAAGTAGGCTTACATGCAAATAGACTATTGCCATATATGGATTTGTGCCATTCACTTTGAACTGGACCGCTTTACAGCATGAGTGGTCACGATTATTATGTCTTTGTTTTGAGATCAAAGCGAGATTTGCATATAGCCACATATGTTCATTTGTTCATATTCTTTGCTAGTTAGTAAGTTATTCACCCATTTATCAGTGGAGTGTAGTAGTTAAGTAAAAATACTTTCAAGTACTATATATCTGTACTTTACTTTACTATTCATAATTTGGACAACTTTTACTTTTACTGCACTTACATTCCTAAAGAAAAGAATGTACTTTCTACTCCATACTTTTTCCTTCACAGCCAGAAGAACTCATTTCATTTTGAAACAGGACAGGAAACTGGTCCAATTCACATACTTATCAAGTGAAAATTCATGGTCATCCCTACTGCATCTGATCTGTCGGACTCACTAAACACAAATGCTTAGTTTGTAAATTATGTCTGAGTGTAGGTTGTGTTGGCTATCTGTAAATAAACATAATCAAATAAAACCGTGCCGTCTGGTTTGCCTATTTTAAGGAATTTGAAATGATTTATACTTTAACTTTTGATACTTAAGTATACAGTGCATTCAGAAAGTATTCAAATTCAAATTTTTCCACATTTTGTTACATTACAGCCTTATTCTAAAATTGATTAAATCGTTTTTTCCCTTCAACAATCTACACACAATACCCCATGATAACAAAGCAAAACAGATTTTTAGAAATGTTTGCATTTTTTTTTTTTTACATTTTTACAAATGTATTAAAAATAAAAATGTAAATATCATATTTACATAACAAAATGTGGAAAAAGGGGTCTGAATACTTTCCGAATGCACTGTATGTTAGCAATTATATTTACTTTTGATACTTAAGTATATTTAAAAGCAAATACTTTTAGACTTTTACTGAAGTAGTATTTTACTGGGTGAATCACTTTTACTTGAGTTCCTACAAGAGCATAAAATGTGTACATTTCTAGCCATCTTTGAAAAGCAAGTCAGGAAAAGGGCTTTGTTCTATGTCTTAAAGGAGAAGTGTTGTATTTTGAGACAGGCTTGAATAAGCTTAGTAGCCAATAGGCAGAGGGTAGCATAATTTGCCGGATTCTCTACCACTACCTTGGACTCCCCTCAGGCCCTTTTTACCCTGTTCTACTCAGCTAACTCCAACCTCAGTCTCCACATCTCACCACCACTACCTTGGATTCCCCTCAGGCCCTTTTTACCCTGTTCTACTCAGCTAACTCCAACCTCAGTCTCCACATCTCACCACCACTACCTTCGATTCCCCCCAGGACCTGTTTACCCTGTTCTACTCAGCTAACTCCAACCTCAGTCTCCACATCTCACCACCACTACCTTCGATTCCCCCCAGGACCTGTTTACCCTGTTCTACTCAGCCAATTCCAACCTCAGTCTCCACATCTGTTTTTTCTGCAACTCATCCGAGCTTCCCCGGACCTGCACTCCATATATCTCTGTGCAACAATAAATATTTTGGTTCATTCATCCCTGTTTCCTCATCTGAGTCTGCTCTTTTGGGTTCTCCTGTGTTGCTCCGCATAACAATGATACTATGGGAATAAGTGGTTTGTTGCATCAAACCAACAGTACAAAATGTTCAGTCACATCCTTGTCTGGAGGACAAGTGGATAAACAGGTTAATGTCATCAAGCCCAGCATGTTTTTTTTTCAAAAGTGTAAATACCACACATTGGCTGCTACTGTAGGCTGAATGATAGAGCCCCTATTTCCATGGTAGGGCCAGTCTGGTAGGACTACATTATGATCGAATAGCCACAGTAGCCTACATGGCCACTGTTTAAACAGTCCATTAAAACACGTACAGCTTCAGTGTTCACAGTAAACAAGTGCGGGAAGTTGCATGAAATTTTCACAACATTCAAGTTTGTGCTCAGCAAAAAAATATATTTTGGAGGGAACATTGCTCCTGATTACAAACAAACACAGTGACTTTCATAGTAGCCACATACAAGCATTATCATTTTGTTCATTGTATAATTACTTCTCGCATCTTCAGCTAGCATCCCTCTCTGTTTGAGCCGGGTGTTTGAGTATTCTAAACTAGCTAGCTGCATTCGCTAGCTAAGTGAAATAGATTTTTTTTTAAAGAAATGGATATTGTTCAAAACTGTTCAACTATTGTCTTTCTCTCTATTTGAGTCAACCACTCACCACATTTTATTAACTGCAATGCTAGCTAGCTGTAGATTTAGCTTTCAGTTCTAGATTAATTCTCTGATCCTTTGATTGGGTGGACAACATCTCAGTTCATGCTGCAAGAGCTCTGATAGGTTGGAGGACGTCCTCGGGAAGTTGTCATAATTACTGTGTAAGTCTATGGAAGAGGGTGAGAGCCATGAGCATCATAGGTTTTGTATTGAAGTCCATGTACCCAGAGGAGGACAGAAACTAGCTGTCCTTCAGCTACACCATGGTGTAACCCTACAGTGTGCTGTTGAGGCTACTGTAGACCTTCTTTGTGAAATAGTGTATTTAAATCAATGATTTGGTAACATGAATATATTTAGTAAAGTTTTTTCTAAAAAGGATAATTTTTTAAAAATGTTTCACTGAAAAAATAAAAATAAATTCACTGAGGAGGATTGTCCTCCTTTTCCTCCTCTGAGATGCCTCCACTGATTGGCATTAAATGTCATTAGCCAATCACATTCCTCCTTTAGGATTGCACAATCAGCAAATCACCAGCAGAGGGAGTTCCCATTGAATAAATTTAACATTCAGTGTGTTGGTGGTGCTCATAAAATTAATCAGAACTTCAGAATTAGCAGAGAGCCCACTCTTGAAATTGGATGTACTTGTCGAGTATATTGTTCCCAACAATATGTCTTAAAATGAAAAAAATCAAAAAGGGTAGTTTTGAGATATTCATTTTAATATTTTTAATGTTCATGTGAAACATTCTTTTTCAGAATCTAGACATACTCCATATGTTAGTGCACACTAAAAGGACTATAATGACGCCAATATGTTGTCTGTATCATGTACGGTTCACAGATAATAGAGTCTTACAGGAGGCATGTATACTCCTCCTATAGGGACGAGGTCAGAGACCTGGCCCAGTGGTGCCAGAATAACAACCTCTCCCTCAACGTAACAAAGACTAAGGAGATGATTGTGGACTACAGGAAAAGGAGGACCGAGCATGTCCCCATTCTCATCGACGGGGCTGTAGTGGAGCAGGTTGAGAGCTTCAAGTTCCTTGGTGTCCACATCAACAACAAACTAGAATGGTCCAAACACACCAAGACAGTCGTGAAGAGGGCACGACAAAGCCTATTCCCCCGCAGGAAACTAAAAATATTTGGCATGGGTCCTCAGATCCTCAAAAGGTTCTACAGCTGCAACATCGAGAGCATCCTAACTGGTTGCATCACTGCCTGGTACGGCAACTAGTCGACCGCAAGGCACTACGGAGGGTAGTTCGTATGGCCCAGTACATCACTGTGCCTACGCTGTCTGCCCTAAAAATTGGCAAGCCACCCCAGTCATAGACTGTTCTCTCTACTACTGCATGGTAAGCGATACCGGAGTGCCAAGTCAAAGACAAAAAGGCTTCTTTGCAGTTTTTACCCCCAAGCCATAAGACTCCTGAACATGTAATCAAATGGCTACCCGGACTATTTGCCTTGCTACTGTATATAGCCTTGCTACTGTATATAGCCTTGCTACTGTTATAGCCTTGCTACTGTTATTTTTCACCATCTTTCTACTGTTGTTTTTATTTCTTTACTTACCTATTGTTCACCTAATACCTTTTTGCACTGTTGGTTAGAGCCTGTAAGTAAGAATTTCACTGTAAGGTCTACCTACACCTGTGGTATTCAGCGCACGTGACAAATAAACTTTGATTTGATACTGTAGGTCTAAAAAGGTAAAAAGCATCCTTTCTCTCAATTAAGTGTATATGAGAGAAATGTCAGGACAATCAGAGATACTTAAAATAATTTCCGCTTCTGCTTGCGTGGAATCGTCCATCTTCAGACTCTATCTGGGATGTTGTTGTGTACTGAGGACCTCCAAATCAATTCACCCCTGAGGACAATGTCTGAGACCCAAATGGCACCCTATTACCTATATACAGCACACATTTTGACCAGATCCCCATGAGCCCTGGTCATTAGTAGTGCACTAAATACTGTATATAGGGAATAGGGTGTTATTTGGGATGTGTCAGGATACTGAAGAGGTTTGGGACAGAGTATTTAAATAACAGTATCCCCTCCAGCATAGTGTGTGTGTGTTTGTGTGTAATTCTGTGTGTGTTTGTCATTGTGTCTGTGTGTCTCTATGGCTGCGTTTACACAGGCAGTCCATTTATGATCTTTTTTCCACTTGTTGGTCTTTTGACCAATCACATCAGATCTTTTCACATCAAATCTTTATCGGAGATGATCTGATTTGTCAATAGGGGAAAAAAATATCAGAGTTGTACTGCCTGTGTAAACGCAGCCTATGTGTGTATTTACGCATGAACTTAGCTTTGGGATGTTGATGTCTATTCAACACATAATGAGCCACAATTGACCAAGGCTCTCCTGCATCAAGCTCTTGTAGATTGCCTCGTTGTTGATACTGAGGTGAGAATTGGTTTACTAATAATTTGATAATGACTAGATGACTTAAGTGTAATTACAACTAAAAGAAGATCGATTGTGAATAAAAGGGAACAATTAGCATTTATCATGATCATCATTACCGGCATTAGTAAAATGTAGATTGAGAATTTGCTTGTTTTGCTGTGAGCTCATCGGCAGCTCATTCAAAATAAAATATTCCACCAACTCTAAAATCAGTCTCAGAATTTGCATAATTAATATGTGGCCCAAAATGTACTAATCTGAGTCCTTGAGCATATATCATAACAAATACTAATCGCACTCTGAAAAAAAAACTTAGTCAATGCCATTATCACTCTCTGCTTTTTCTTTGCTTTCTTCTATTTTCCCTAAGCTCACCTCTTTTCCTCACATCCAGAGAAATGGATTTCAGCCTGACCTTTGAAAGAACGCTGAAAGACAACCGTCACCATGTTTTTGTCTCACGTTCCCTCTACACATCCAACACTGTCACGACTTCTACCGAAGTCGAAGCCTCCCCTTGTTCGGGTAGTGCTCGGCGGTCGACGTCACCGGTCTTCTAGCCATCATTGATGGCACTCATGTCTTTGTCAGAGATTGTTTGTTATTCAGTGTTGTGTTAGTTTTTGTATTGGTGCGTGACGGGTCCTCGTACCCACTTTGTTTATTGTTACATTTAGTGTTTGGAGTATGTTTCGTTTAGCTGTTATTAAATAACTCCATTACACTCAGTTTGATTCCCCTGCGCCTGACTTCCCTGCCACCGATACACACGACTCTGACAAATACTTCTCTCTCTTCTCCCACCTGTTTCACTTTCTCTCTTTTCTCTTCTCTTCAACATAAACCCATCCCCTTGCAATACTCACATTTTTTTTTTAAAACAACAATGAATCTATTAACAACAGGGACAGTAAAGGGTACATAATGCACACCAGGTGATGAAAATACATTTCTAAAGAAAACAAAAGTATACCAACAAAAATGAACTCACCCTGCTGGACGAATGATCCGTAGACAAACCACATGGAGTTGTAGAGGGTGGTGGAGGAGACGGAGCCCATGGGCAGGCGCGGCGGGTTGAGCCAATTGAGCAGGTAGACCAGTATGCCCACCAGTAGCACCGTGCCTGCGATGCACGCCCATAGCGACAGGTCAAAGGGCGCCAGGCAGGCGAACATGTCCACGGTGCGTTCAGCCTTCCTGAGCAGCACGCCCACCGAGTAGTCCATGTAGCGCGTGGTAAAGTCCACCACACTCTCCCTCTCTGGTGTGATGGTGAGAGCCGAGAGACCCATGTCAGCACGCTGGAAAACAAAACACATGCATGGACACACACACACGCAAACGCACGCACACACAAATTCATTAATGCCAAGATTCAAGGTGTGTGGAATTCAAGAGAATTAGGGGATTCTGTGAACACACACATCAGAAATCACTGCATCCAACAGGTTCCGTGGTAAGGAGGAGGGTTATGAGAAATTTAACTTTGCTCGAGGTTCTGATTTTAGACATTAATTTAATTTATGCGTACAACAATAGAATCACATCTGCTTTCTGCCATGGCTATTCTGTCGCTGCTGATGATCACAGTCCTCCTTTTGTCAAAACAGACACATATCGACTCCACACTCGCTATCTGACACACTTAATACTCACACACTTCTCAGACGAGATGGATAGGGGAAAAGACAATACCATGTTAATTACCTAGAGACTGCATCGGTAAATTGAGGGATTGCCATTTTCTGTGTGACCATCTATTTTATTGATGCGAAGCAGAGGTTATGGAGATGAATATGGCTGGGAGTCATAGTGTGAGCATAGGAGGAGTTTAGTCATCTTCAAGAAATAGTTTTTTAGGAAGAAACCGAAGGATGAGGGTACATCGATAGGTCATTAAGCCACTAAGCCAATCAGAGAGCCTGAATTAGAATGCCACGGTCCTACTATAACTGATAACCTCACGATATTCGTGTGTGTGCGTGTGTGTGTGTGTGTGTGTGTGTGTGTGTGGGGGGGGGGGGGGGTATGCAGGCCAGGGTCAGCTCTAAACCACTAAGGCTAATTTAATTTCCTCCCACATGTTGTGTCTCATTATTATAAGACGCTGTGTGCAAATACTATATACACTGAGTGTACAAAACATAAGGAGCACTGGCTCTTTCCATTACATAGACTAACCAGGTGAATCCAGGTGAAAAATATAATCCCTTATTGGTGTCACTTGTTAAATCCACTTCAATCAGTGTAGATGAAGGCGAGGATTCAGGTTAAAATAAGATTTTTAAGCCTTGAGACTATTGAGACTTTGATTAGGTATGCGTGCCATTCAGAGGGTGAATGGGCAAGACAAAAATAGTTAAGTGCCTTTGAACGGAGTATGGTAGTATGTGCCAGGCGCACCAGTTTGACTGTGTCAAGAACTGCAACGCTGCTGGGGTTTTCACGCTCAACAGTATCCCGTGTGTATCAAGAATGGTCCACCACACAAAGGACATCCAGCCAACTTGACACAATAGTGTGACGCATTGGAGTCAACATGGGCCGACACGAGGCTATTCTGAGTGCAAAAGGTTCTGAGGGCAAAAGGAGGTGCAACTCAATATTAGTAAGATTTTTGTCCTATATAGTGCACTACTTTTGACCAGGGACCATAGGATTCTGGTCAAAAATAAAGCACTAAATAGGGAATGGGGTGCCACCTGGGACACACCCTATGACTAACATAAGAACAGACTACTACTTCCCCTACGCTCTGTTTTTATTCAATACCAGGGGTGAAATAGCTCCTACCAGCTGACATCAAGTGAATAACATACAACTGTGTGAGAATATGAATGACTCCACATCTAAATGGTGTCGACGAGTTTCAGTGTGTGTTATTCCGAACCGAACTAGCACTGTTCACACCTCTGGTTTGCATCCCAAATTGCAACGTATTCTCTTTATAGTAGACTACTTTAAATGAAAGGTAGTGCAGGATAAAGGGAATTGGGTGTCATTTGGAATGCCCTCCTAGTTATAGCTCCAGAACTAGCAGATTAGTTTAATGAGGAAAAAACTAGTGATAGTTCCCAAATGGGGTAGGAAGAGCTGATGTTATTTTACCACACACACACACACACACACACACACACACACACACACACACACACACACACACACACACACACACACACACACACACACACACACACACACACACACACACAATTAATCACTGTTGACTTAATTAGCTCATTTCATGGTCTGGTAAGGAAACAACATGCTTAAACAGGCAGAAATGGAAATTTACTGTACGCAGCACATGTCGCAAAAACCATCAAACGCTATGATGAAACTGACTCTCATGAGGACCGCCACAAGAAAGGAAGACCCAGAGTTACTTCTACTGCAGAGTTCATTAGAGTTACGAGCCTCAGAAATTGCAGGCCAAAATAAATGCTTCACAGAGTTCAAATAACAGACACATCTCAACATCAACTGTTCAGAGGTGACTGCATGGAGGAGGAGGTGTGATGGTGTGTGGGTGCTTTACTGGTGACACTGTCAGTGACTTAAAAAAAAATTCAAGGCACACTTAACCAGCATGGCAACCACAGCCTTCCGCAGCGATACGCCATCCCATCTGGTTTGCGCTTAATGGGACTATTGTTTTTCAACAGGACAATGACCCAACACACCTCCAGGCTGTGTAAGGGCTAGTTGACCAAGAAGGAGAGAGATGGAGTGATGCATCAGATGACCAGGCCTCCACAATCACCCAACCTCAACCTAATTGAGATGGTATGGGATGAGTTGGACCGCAGAGTGAAGGAAAAGCAACCACAAGTGCTTAGCATATGTGGGAACTCCATCAAGACTGTTGGAGCATTCCAGGTGAAGCTGGTTGAGAGAATGCCAAGAGTGTGCAAAGCTGTCATCAAGCAACGGGTGGCTACTTTGAAGAATATAACATTTGAAAAATATATTTTTATTTGTTTAACACTTTTTTTGTTACTACATGATTCCATATGTGTTATTTTACAATGTTGATGTCTTCACTATTATTCTACCATGTAGAAAATAGTATAAAGAAAGAAAAACCCTTGAATGAGTAGGTGTGTCCAAACCTTTGACTGCTACTGTATATAAAATATATATTTTGTATATATTTACAAATATATATATATATATTTGGGGGATTGGAAATTATGCAGTACACATCAATCTTTCTGCAATATTGAAGCTGATCTACCCCCTAAAAAAACATGTAAAAAAATTATTATAATAATAATATCCTTGAAGAATGAATAACAATGTCCCTGTATCCTCTGTATCATTCCAGACACTCTTTTTGAACCTTCATTTAACTAGGCAAGTTAGTCAAATTATTATTTACAATGACCGCCTACCCTGGCCAAACCCAGACGATGCTGGGCCAATTGTGCGCCTCCTATGGGACTCCCAATCACAGCCAGATGTGATCCGGCCTGGATTCGAACTGGGGACTGTAGTGACGCCTGAGATGCAGTGCCTTAGACCGCTGCACCACTCGGGAGCCCAATAAAATCACAATATGCCGAAAGGAATAGAGGCAAAGGTAATACGACAAAAATAATATTAACATTTTTCCCTTTGGCATGTGTTTGTAGTCTTACGCACAGGCATATTCCCAGAAGCGCTCATTTCATTAAGGAAGAAAATTGGAAGCGGCAGTGTTGGAATCAGTGTAGACTGGCATTAGGAATCAAAAAGAGTCGGAAAAAGGGAAAACAGCAAGAGGTGATGGGTAATGGTCCTGAAAATGGTCTGCTGACCTCCAAGTGTTTACAGCTTTGCCTTTTCGTTTGTCTGGCTGTTGGACAGACTCTTATTCCACTATTTGCACTGATAGTGTGAATAGCTAACAACACTGTGGATAGAAACTATGTCAACTCTAAAAAAATAAGCCAGTTTACCAAGCCAGTCATTCCTAATCGCTGCATGTTTGTAATTACTTTCCTCTGATAAGAGATTATAGAGCATTGTGTACGGATGAGAGTTTATTACGTTTTATATACACTGCTCCTCCTCCTCGTAAAGTAGACCGATTTTGATTGAGGTGATGAAGGTGGATAGATGGATAGATGGATTGATGGAGGAGGGTTTCCTGCAAGGAAGGTTTTGTACATTGATGAACACAGACAATGCTTTTAAATAGCTCTGAAATCATATTCATCCCAATAAACTGGGATTATTCTACGTGTTAATGTTAGTTCATTCCATTTGGACATAGCATTGAAGCACATTGGGCTCTGGTCAAAAGTAGTGCACTATATAGGGAGTAGGCTGCCATTTGGGACAGAGCCACAGTCTCTCACCTTGGCAACCAACTCTCCGATTAGTCCGTTCCAGACCCCGTCAGCCTGTTGGCTCCCATACTTATGATCAGGGGCCACGTAGATCTCGTACTTGAAGCCCAGGTAGTTGGAGAGAGCATCCAGCACGTCAATGGAATAGCCTTGGTACTTCTTTGGCTTCCCAAGGACATTCTCTGACACCATCACAAAGGGCTCCTCCTGCAGTTGACAAAGTCAAAGAATGTATAATTGTCACACTTCCATCTGCCACTACTGTACCACAGGTTTTCCTGTGTATCCACCACATCTGTCCTTTATCACAATCCATGTATCTATGCTTCTTTAGTTAACTTATTAAATCCTGCTGTGTTTTACCGCAATGTCACTAAGTTGGTGTAATAATACTAGAGGTCAACGGCATTGTTTTACACACACCAAACAGACAGTAACATTACCGAGAGATAGCAAAAGAGAGAGAGAGAGAGAGAAAGAGAGAGTCAGGGAGAGAGAACAGAGAGAGAGAGAGAGGTGAGAAATAAAGAGAGAGAGAAATATGACCACACTCCACTTTCCACCTTAATTGTCATCCTGCCCAGTGTCTCGACTATCTGCCGAAACGCAGAAGCAGTAGCCCTTTCTCTTCCTGTCTTCCATTCTCTTTAATAAATCCCTATTGATAACTGAAATATTTCTGGGAATATGTCAGGCAGATGTATTACCTAGGTGGTGTTATTGACTACACATGGTCTGCACATTAAGCCAGTGTTTTTGAATCCTCACTGGCCCCCGTCGCTCAATAAGCTATTAGCGGGAGCGTGGACGTGCATGCCAACTCCCACTGTAGCCACGAGGCACCATCAATCAGAGAGTGACCCCCCACACCACACACCGTGACTCTTACCTGTCTACCGCACTACTCTGTACGCTCTATAGCCCCAACCACAACCTGACGTGTGGATGCAGTGTTGGGGAGTAGTGAACTACATGTAACTTCATTTTGCAGTAGCTTGGTGGTAAGTTTAACTAAATTCAAATCTAGGTAGTGTTTTCATTAGTTAATTACTTTTTTTGCTATGAAGCGGTGTAGCTAACTACTGGAACTGCACAGTACTTTTATTGCAAAAATAAAAGTAGGCAATCATTTGCTTTCTTTTTCAGCATCAGGCCTGCCTAATTCACAGTGTTTGTGTTTAATAGGCTAAATTACAAATTCTGTTAACATGCAGATGTAGGATCTTAATTTGGTCACCCTGTTGCAGGGGAACTTTCTCGGTAGTGAGAAAATAATTGTGTAATAAGTGTGAAACATTACACATGTACCTCTGTGACAGCATGTTTTCTACATTATTACAGTAGGATGTGCACTACATGAATGTGAGACTGTTTAGTTCCCTAGCCGAGTGTATGTATCCCAGTGGGAAGCAGTAGTGTGTGTGTGTGTGTGTGTGTGTGTGTGTGTGTGTGTATACATGTGCATGCATGTGTGCATACATGCTTGTGTGTCTACCATATATATAGTACTTGTTTGGACAGTATTGTTGTGTGGGTACCAAATACATTTGATTCAGGAAGTGAAATTCCAATTCTCTCCAATTTACATTTGAGTAATTTGGCAGACGCTCTTATCCAGAGTGACACAGTTAGTGCACTCATTTTAAGACACCTAGGTGGGACAACCGCATATCACAGTCATAGTAAGTACATGTTTTTCTCAATAAAGTAGCTATCAGAAAAGTCAGAGCTAGTAAGGGGGTGTGCAAGTGTTAGTTTACAATTTAAAAAAAAAAATTTGGGGGGGGGTGCTGTGGGATTATTATATTTTTGAAGAGGTAGGGTTTCAAATACTTTTTCAGAAGCTGGTTCCACCATTGGTGTGCCAGGACAATGAGGAAAATTTGGAATTGGGTTCACTTTCTGAATTGATTGGAATTTAAATGGAATGACCCCAACTCTGGTGGGTACATGTGTGTACACAGTCAAAGTGCATGATGTGTGTGGCTCTGGACTGGAGGGAAGGTCTTTGCACACTAAGTGACCATAACACATATTTGCGTTCCAAATGGCATCCTATTCCCTATTTAGTGCACTACTTTTGACTAGACCACAGCACACTCATTTGAGAATAGGGTGACATTTGGGACAGAGCCATAAGGCTACAGTTCTTCACTTTGACACTGGTTGTCCAGCTTGGGGCCTATCAGACCTTGCATCTCGATAGAATCTCTACAGCCACAACAGTCTCACTGCCATCAGACTGCCATCAGCCACACCGTGCACATATTAATGGCACCAGCAAAGTCCCCCATTCAGACCCGAGGGGCTCAGCAAAATCGTCTAGACAGCCCACATCCCCTGACCCTGGCCTGTACTCACTGCACTGCGGCTTCTGCTCTGCCAGATGGGGGCCATGAGGGTGTGGAATACTCTCTGTCTGCACTACAGCTCCCGAGTAAGGCCTGGGGACTCCATTGCCCATTAGCCACCAGGAGAGAAGGAGGCATCCTCTCAGCCTGCAGGTTTTATTGACTGAAGTCCGTCTCCCCTAACATATACCTTGTTTGCAACCCAGCCCTCGTCAACAATTCTGCTGCCCCCCCCCCCCCACTCCCCCTTACCCATTCTATAGACATGCACACTCATATCTTACGTAACATTTGAGCTGGAAATGGCAATTTTCCACTCAAATAGATCATCGCTAAAAAGGCCTCTATGCGAAGGCAGTAAATCAATGGGTGACTGGTGTGGCCCTGTGCTTTAAATAACACTTTACAGGTTGTTACTGGTGTTATTATTCCAGAGTCTCTGAGCAGAGAAAGCAGAGCTGGAGATTATGTCAGGCCAGGGAGGGATACAGCTTTGTCTGGGTTGATGGGCCGTTAGGTGCCACTCGCTCTGTGCCATTCACAATACACTGCTAATCCCTGTGGTTCACTACCATGGAGAACAGTTTATAGCCACATAGTATGGATTTTAGGAGAGCACAAGGCCTCATGGAGTAGTGGAGGCTCCCTTTCAGGTTACCCCACTCTCCCCCTTGCACGTAAACCGTCAATACAGTCCTCATCAAATCAATTGGCGTAGCAGTAAGTAGTCCTGTCGTATCGTCTCTCTGTAAATATCGTCTCTTTTTTGTTTTAGATATTTTTCTTCGCATATCTTTAAAAACATTTTTGCTCGCTTCCAAATACTCTCCTGCAACCCGCCTCACCCAATGTAGCTACTTTTCCTAAAGTATTTATATTTACTTCGGAACCGGAACCCCTCAACTGAAGCTAGCCAGCTAATCCACCTGCTATACTAGCGGTCTTCAGCTAACCGGTCATCAGCTAACCCTTAGCTCGGAAAGCTCTCGCCAGTTTGAACAACGCGACGCTAACCAGAGCATAACGGACCTATTTATTTTTTTTAACCCCGGATTCCCACCGCAAACGGAACATCTTTCAGCTGGATCTTCACAACTAGCTATCAAGCTAAACCGCAACCCTGGTTGATTACTGCTGGCCAGCGTTTCCACCCACGTAGCTTGAAGCTAGCCCGGCCAGAGCTCCTGTGCTCACAGCATACTCCTGGGCTACAATACCCTGACCCACGACCGGTCTATCGATGTCACTGCATGAAGAGGAATAAACAGACTCACCCCATTGCGACGCCCTCCAAAGGCGAACTCTCTAGCCCTCGCTATCTCCTTGCTTGCTAATTCGGCATGCTAACTGCTAGCTTGTTTAGCCCAGGTCCGCTAACTACTACCTTGTTTACCCCGGCCTGCTAATCTGCTAGCACAGGCCTGATAATATGTTAGCTTGTTAGCACAGGCCTGCTAACCGTCTGCATTGCCGCGTCCCAAACACGCAGTGGCCCATATGTACTTTCTATCTCTTCCCGATTTTTTTTTTTTTTATACCTTCCGGAAACCTGCCTCAACCAATGTGATACGGAATCGCTATTATTTTTAATTTTTAGAACACACTCAAGAACCTCCAGAAGCTAACCAGCTAACTAGCTACAAGCTATTTAGTCATTGTTAGTTTTTTAACCTGGATAACACTCGCCAGTCCAGCCCCCCTGCCCCATGGACTCTGATCACTTGGCTACATAGCTGATGCACGCTGGACTGTCCATTAATCACGGTACTCCATTCTGCTTGTTTGTTTTATCTGTCGGCCTCGTTGCCTAGTCAATGCCATTTTACCTGCTGTTGTTATGCTAGCGGATTAGCTGTTGTTTCACCCACTGTTTTAGCTAGCTTTCCCAGTTCAACACCTGTGATTACTGTATGCCTCGCTGTATGTCTCTCTCAATTGTCAATATGCCTTGTATACTGTTGCTCAGGTTAGTTATCATTGTTTTAGTTCACAATGGAGCCCCTTGTCCCACTCCTCATACCCCTGATACCTCCTTTGTCCCACCTCCCACATATGCGGTGACCTCACCCATTACAACCAGCATGTCTAGAGATAAAACCTCTCTCATCATCACCCAGTGCCTGGGCTTACCTCCGCCGTACCCGCACCCCACCATACCCCTGTCTGCGCATTATGCCCTGAATATATTCTACCATGCCCAGATACCTGCTCCTCTTATTCTCTGTCCCCAACGCTCTAGGAGACCAGTTTTGATAGCCTTTAGCCGCACCCTCATACTACTCCTTCCCTGTTCCGCAGGTGATGTGGAGGTAAACCCAGGCCCTACATGTCCCCAGGCACCCTCATTTGTTGACTTCTGTGATCGAAAAAGCCTTGGTTTCATGCATGTCAACATCAGAAGTTTGTTTTACTCACTGCTTTAGCACACTCTGCTAACCCTGATGTCCTTGCCGTGTCTGAATCCTGGCTCAGGAAGGCCACCAAAAATTCAGAGATTTCCATACCCAACTATAACATCTTCCGTCAAGATAGAACTGCCAAAGGGGGAGGAGTTGCAGTCTACTGCAGAGATAGCCTGCAAAGTAATGTCATACTTTCCAGGTCCATACCCAAACAGTTCGAACTACTAATTCTGATAATTACTCTCTCCAGAAATAAGTCGCTCACTGTTGCCGCCTGCTACCGACCCCCCTCAGCTCCCAGCTGTGCCCTGGACACCATTTGTGAATTGATTGCCCCCCATCTAGCTTCAGAGTTTGTTCTGTTAGGTGACCTAAACTGGGATATGCTTAACACCCCGGCAGTCCTACAATCTAAGCTAGATGCACTCAATCTCACACAAATCATCAAGGAACCCACCAGGTACAACCCTAAATCTGTAAGCAAGGGCACCCTCATAGATGTCATCCTGACCAACTGGCCCTCCAAATACACCTCCGCTGTCTTCAATCAGGATCTCAGCGACCACTGCCTCATTGCCTGTATCCGCTACGGTGCCGCAGTCAAACGACCACCCCTCATAACTGTCAAACGCTCCCTAAAACACTTCTGTGAGCAGGCCTTTCTAATCGACCTGGCCCGGAAGGACATTGACCTCATCCCGTCAGTTGAGGATGCCTGGTCATTCTTTAAGAGTAAATTCCTCACCATTTTAGATAAGCATGCTCCGTTCAAAAAATGCAGAACTAAGAACAGATAAAGCCCTTGGTTCACTCCAGACCTGACTGCCCTCGACCAGCACAAAACATCCTGTGGCGGACTGCAATAGCACCGAACAGTCCCCGCGATATGCAACTGTTCAGGGAAGTCAGGAACCAATACACACAGTCAGTCAGGAAAGCTAAGGCCAGCTTCTTCAGGCAGAAGTTTGCATCCTGTAGCTCCAACTCCAAAAAGTTCTGGGACACTGTGAAGTCCATGGAGAACAAGACCTTCTCCCAGCTGCCCACTGCACTGAGGCTAGGGAACACGGTCACCACCGACAAATCCATGATTATTGAAAACTTCAACAAGCATTTCTTAACGGCTGGCCATGCCTTCCGCCTGGCTACTCCAACCTCGACCAACAGCTCCGGCCCCCCCGCAGCTCCTCGCCCAAGCCTCTCCAGGTTCTCCTTTACCCAAATCCAGATAGCAGATGTTCTGAAAGAGCAGCAAAACCTGGACCCGTATAAATCAGCTGGGCTTGACAATCTGGACCCTCTATTTCTGAAACTATCCGCCGCCATTGTCGCAACCCCTATTACCAGCCTGTTCAACCTCTCTTTCATATCGTCTGAGATCCCCAAGGATTGGAAAGCTGCCGCAGTCATCCCCCTCTTCAAAGGGGGTGACACCCTGGACCCAAACTGTTACAGACCTATATCCATTCTGCCTTGCCTATCTAAGGTCTTCGAAAGCTAAGTCAACAAACAGGTCACTGACCATCTCGAATCCCACCGTACCTTCTCCGCTATTTAATCTGGTTTCCGAGCCGGTCACGGGTGCACCTCAGCCACACTCAAGGTACTAAACGACATCATAACCGCCATCGATAAAAGACAGTACTGTGCAGCCGTCTTCATCGACCTTGCCAAGGCTTTCGACTCTGTCAATCACCATATTCTTATCGGCAGACTCAGTAGCCTCGGTTTTTCGGATGACTGCCTTGCCTGGTTCACCAATTACTTTGCAGACAGAGTTCAGTGTGTCAAATCGGAGGGCATGCTGTCCGGTCCTCTGGCAGTCTCTATGGGGGAGCCACAGGGTTCAATTCTCGGGCCGACTCTTTTCTCTGTATATATCAATGATGTTGCTCTTGCTGCGGGCGATTCCCTGATCCACCTCTACGCAGACGACACCATTCTATATACTTTCGGCCCGTCATTGGACACTGTGCTAACCTCCAAACGAGCTTCAATGCCATACAACACTCCTTCCGTGGCCTCCAACTGCTCTTAAACGCTAGTAAAACCAAATGCATGCTTTTCAACCGATCGCTGCCTGCACCCGCATGCCCGACTAGCATCACCACGCTGGATGGTTCCGACCTTGAATATGTGGACACCTATAAGTACCTAGGTGTCTGGCTAGACTGCAAACTCTCCTTCCAGACCCATATCAGACATCTCCAATCGAAAATCAAATCAAGAGTCGGCTTTCTATTCCGTAACAAAGCCTCCTTCACTCACGCTGCCAAGCTTACCCTAGTAAAACTGACTATCCTACCAATCCTCGACTTCGGCGATGTCATCTACAAAATTGCTTCCAACACTCTTCTCATCAAACTGGATGCAGTTTATCACAGTGCCATCCGTTTTGTCACTAAAGCACCTTATACTACCCACCACTGCGACTTGTATGCTCTAGTCGGCTGGCCCTCGCTACATATTCGTCGCAAGACCCACTGGCTCCAGGTCGTCTACAAGGCCATGCTAGGTAAAGCTCCGCCTTATCTCAGTTCACTGGTCACGATGGCAATACCCATCCGTAGCACGCGCTCCAGCAGGTGTATCTCACTGATCATCCCTAAAGCCAACACCTCATTCGGCCGCCTTTCGTTCCAGTACTCTGCTGCCTGTGACTGGAACGAATTGCAAAAATCGCTGAAGTTGGAGACCTTTATCTCGCTCACCAACTTCAAACATCAGCTATCTGAGCAACGATCGCTGCAGCTGTACATAATCTATTGGTAAATAGCCCACCCATTTTCACCTACCTCATCCCCACAGTTTTTATTTATTTACTTTTCTGCTCTTTTGCACACCAATATCTCTACCTGTACATGATCATTTATCAATCCAGTGTTAATCTGCAATATTGTAATTATTCGCCTACCTCCTCATGCCTTTTGCACACATTGTATATAGACTCCCCTTTTTTTCTACTGTGTTATTGACTTGTTAATTGTTTACTCCATGTGTAACTCTGTGTTGTCTGTTCACACTGCTATGCTTTATCTTGGCCAGGTCGCAGTTGTAAATGAGAACTTGTTCTCAACTAGCCTACCTGGTTAAATAAAGGTGAAATAAAAAAAATATAAAAAACATTGGTCACCAACAGGATTTATTGGGAGTGTTGCTAATGGGATCGAATTGGCACTTAATTAGCCAATGAGCAGATCGATTGAACATGATACATTGATTGGTTGAAATGAAAACATATATTTACAGATCACAGTGGCGGGGAGGGGGGGGGGTCATTGGGTATAATCCCACCGGTCATTTGGTATAACATACTGACATTGAACATCAATGGATAATTTTTTTTAAAGGTCAACATAAACATTTAACCAGATTTCAACCACAGATTAAGGACAGGACTCAAGGGTCAACCAAATATAGACTTTATGTTACTTTAGGTTTTTGTCCGGATGGCTTTCAAGGCATCACAAAGCACAGAAGACAGAGGACATAAGAAAGCGTTAAGGCATGACCGCAATGTTCAGTCTGCTTCATAGAGCTCGGTCCACAGATCAGAAAGCCCTAACATACTGTAGCCACACACCCTTCAAAAGGTAGCCTATCTTTCATACACTACCTCTCATATATACAGCGGTAGTCCGTCCACACTTCTCTAGACATTTCACACTAATTCTCACTGGCGGCACTTCATAAAGGATGTCAGTCATAGAGGTCTAGGGAATGAGAGGGACCAAGAGAGAGAGAGAGAGAGAATGTGTCTGTGTGTGAGAGAGAGAGAGAGAGCGAGAGACACACACACAAAGACATGCACACACAGACACATACACACACACAGAAGGATTGAGACCGAGGAGAAGGGGAGAGGGAGCAAGAAAGAGTGAGTAGAATAAATACTCTAGTGGTCTCCACCACCATCTGTGGCTTGTCAGTGTGAGTACTGCAGCCTTTCCCTTGTGCCTCTGGGAAAACACACACGAGCACACACACACACGCCACCCCATTCCACCCTTTTCCTCCACACCGTTTCTGAGAAAATAGATCACGTTCAGAAACGTACTCCATGTTCTCTTTGAAAGGGATGAAAATCTGGAAGGAAAAAAAATGACAGAGCCACAAAGTCGTAGCATCATCTCTTTCTTCTCCCCAGACTTCAAAGCTGGATTATGAAGAATTTAAAGTTCTGAATCTTTAAAGCACTCAAGAGACTCAAATCAGTGCTGGAGGCGAGATAGCGAAACTCAAATCTCAATATAATGGAGCTCCATGGTGTCAATTCATTCTCCTGAAATCGCTTTTAATGAAGTGCCCGTTCACTTATGGCTTGTGAACAGACAGACACCCTGACTTATATCTGGGAGTGTTGAGCAGGATTACAAGTGATATCTTTATGATGCCAGGTCTATCATACAGCACTATACAGGTTCATGGCGTATACAGACTTTGTAGCATCTATGACAGCATGGGCAGTGCCACAATTTCAATTTTCTTCTTCATGATTAGCTGATTACTCCTGATGACCCGGGTCAGACATGACTCCAACAGGGTCACCAGGAGGGATTAGCCAATGAAGTTGGAAGTCCCACTCAGTTAACTACATAAAATGAGTGGATGCCCTCAATTGCACTGTCCGTGCTAATACGGACTTTTGGCCATTCTCTATGCATTTGTCCTAGGTACAGATCTATGATCAGCTTCCCCTCCTGAATCCTAACCTTAATTCTAATTGGGGAAAATGCTAGACTGACCTACGATCTGTGTCGAGTTGCCCCTCAACTCCGATACAGACAAACAGTACAGTACAGTACTCACCAGCACAGTGACCACGCGCAGAACCACACCTCTCATGTTGTTCTCCAACTTCCTGTCAGTTAGTGTTCCATTGAGGCCATGCACTGGATCCCAGGTGGCCAGCTGGAAGACAAGCAGGAAGTACATTTTACAAGTGACATGTTACAAGTAAAATGTTAAAAGGATCATACCCTTTTATTCAATTTACGCCTGAAATGACGTACCCAAATTTAACAACCTGTAGTTCAGGACCTGAAACAAGGATATGCATATTCTTGAAACCATTTGAAAGGAAACACTTTGCAGTTTGTGAAAATATTAAATTAATGTAGGAGAATATAACACATTAGATCTGGTAAAAGATCATTAAAAAAAAGATGTTTAAAAAAATAAAAAAATAAATCATCTTTGACATGCAAGAGAAAGGCCATACTTTCAGATAGGAGTCTAGGTGTAATTTAGAGTTTGGCAACCAGATAGCAGCAGTGTTTGTGCAAAGTTTCAGACTGATCCAGTGAATAATTACATTACTGCACAATATTTTATATCAAGTCTGTCAGGAGTTTGCCCAAATGTGCTGAATTGGTCAATTGATACATTTTCAAGTACATAACTATAAAGAACATACAACAATGCTATGGTAATAAAACATTTAAGTTTACACACTGCCAGGTATGTTAGCTTATACACTAACTTTTACACATCTAGATGGCCGGGTGGGGTGGGTGTGGAGCCAGAGATAGCAGTGAGGTCAAACTGTAGACCCCAGTTCCTACATTTGAACATAAGAAAATAGATTTGATCAAACAAAACTATGCTACATTTTATCCCTGGAACCCTCAGGATGAGAAAGCAGAGAAAGACTACTGAATGTAAGTAGTACGTAAATGATTTACCTTCAGAGGTGAATGTATCAAACCAGTTGCCATGAAAAAAGTTTTGTTGTTGTGCACTATCCTCAATCAATAGCATGGCATGTTTTCACTGTAATAGCTACTGTTAATTGGATACTGCAGATAGATTAACAAGAATTTAAGCTTTCTGCCCATATAAGACATGTCTATGTCCCAGAAAGTTGGCTGTTGTATACAACGTCATTCAAGTAATATCAGCACAGGTTAGCAGCAACCGTCCCGGTTTAGGGACACCCATCCCATAGAGGTTAAAGTAACTGTACAGTATTTCTAGATTTGTATGAAATATGACCTATAATTAATTCCAATATGAGTGAAGTACTTTTCCTTCCAATTTATTTTAATTAAGTGTGTTAAAAAGCAGCTTATCTGTGTTGGAAAGGGGTATTAGGTATTTTTATTAGGACTATTAACATTTGTGGGTGTACCCCAACAACAGAATGGTGTAAGCGTATACCGGTCATAAAAAATATTAATGTGTGTAGACTGCTGATTGGCCAAATTAGCCAATGAAGCAGGATGACAATATTCTCTATGAGGAAATTGCAAGCATTTTTCAGACTGTCTGATTTAGTTTTTTTCCCACCTTCATTTAACCAGGTAAGCTAGTTGAGAACAAGTTCTCATTTACAACTGCAACCTGGCCAAGATAAAGCAAAGCAGTGCGACACAAACAACAACACAGAGTTACACATGGAATAAACAAGCGTACAGTCAATAACACAATAGAAAAAAATAAAGTCTATATACAGTGTATGCAAATGGAGTAAAGAGGGAAGGCAATAAATAGGCCATAGTAGCGAAGTAAAATTTAGCAGATTAACACTGGAGTGATAAATGAGCAGATGATGATGTGTAGAGATACTGGTGTGCAAAAGAGCAGACAAGTAAATAAAAACAAAATAGGGATGAGGTAGGTAGATTGGGTGTGCTATTTACAGATGGACTATGAACAGCTGCAGCGATCGTTTAGCTGCTCAGATAGCTGATGTTTAAAGTTAGTGAGGGAAATATACGTCTCCAGCTCCAGCGATTTTTGCAATTATTTCCAGTCACTGGCAGCAGAGAACTGGAAGGAAAGGCGGCCAAAGTAGGTGTTGGCGTTGGGGATGACCAGGGAGATATACCTGCTGGAGCGCGTGCTAAGGGTGGGTGTTATCGTGACCAGGGAGCTGAGATAAGGCGGAGCTTTACCTAGCATAGACTTGACATGGAGCCAGTGGGTCTGGCGATGAATATGTAGAGCGGACCAGCCAACTATAGCATACAGCTCGCAGTGGTGGGTGGTATAAGGGGCTTTGGTAACAAAACGGATGGCACTGTGATAGACTGCATCCAGTTTGATGAGTAGAGTATTGGAAGCTATTTTGTAGATGACATCGCCGAAGTCGAAGATCGGTAGGATAGTCAGTTTTACGAGGGTATGTTTGGCGGCGTGAGTGAAGGAGGCTTTGTTGCGGAATAGAAAGCCGACTCTAGATTTGATTTTGGATTGGAGATGTTTAATATGAGTCTGGAAGGAGAGTTTACAGTCTAGCCAGACACCTAGATATTTGTAGTTGTCCACATATTCTAGGTCAGAACCGTCCAGAGTAGTGATGCTAGTCGGGCGGGCGGGTGCGGGCAGCGAAAGGTTGAAAAGTATGCATTTGGTTTTACTAGTGTTTAAGAACAGTTGGATGCCATGGAAGGAGTTTTGTATGGCATTGAAGCTCGTTTGGAGGTTAGTTAACACAGTGTCCAAAGAAGGGCCAGATGTATACAGAATGGTGTCGTCAGCATAGAGGTGGATCAGGGAATCACCCGCAGAAAGAGCGACATCATTGATATATACAGAGAAAAGAGTTGGCCCGAGAATTGAACACTGTGGTACCACCAAAGAGACTGCCAGAGGTCCGGACAACAGACCTTCCGATTTGACACACTGAACTTTGTCTGCAAAGTAGTTGATGAACCAGGCAAGGCAGTCATTTGAGAAACCAAGACGATTGAGTCTGCCGATAAGAATACGGTGATTGACAGAGTCGAAAGCCTTTTGCCAGGTCAATGAAGACGGCTGCACAGTACTGTTTTTTATCGATGGCGGTTATGATATCGTTTAGTACCTTGAGCGTGGCTGAGGTGCACCCGTGACCAGCTCGGAAATCGGATTGCTCAGCGGAGAAGGTATGGTGGGATTCAAAATGGTCAGTGATCTGTTTATTAACTTGGCTTTCGAAGACTTTAGAGAGGCAGGGCAGGATGGACATAGGTCTATAACAGTTTGGGTCTAGAGTGGCACCCCCTTTGAAGATGGGGATGACCGTGGCAGCTTTGAAATTCTTTAGGGATCTCGGACGATATGAAAGAGAGGTAATGGTAATAGGGGTTGCAACAATGGCGGCGGATAGTTTTAGAAAGCGAGGTTTCAGATTGTCTCGCCCAGCTGATTTGTACGGGTCCAGGATTTGCAGCTCTTTCAGAACATCTGCTATCTGGATTTGGGTGAAGGAGAAGCTGGGGAGGCTCGGGCAAGTAGCTGCGGGGGGGACGGAGAGGTTGGCCGGGGTTGGGGTTTTTAAGAATTTTGTTTCTCAAATTCATGCTTTGGCATACAGGTATAAGACGAGTCAAAAACATTATTTGAGTATGAGAACGGAATATGAACTTTTAAAAGTGAGACAGTTACTTTAACTTAATGGTCCTCTGTGGCTCTGTTGTTCCCATACAGGATTCACGCCAGTGTTTTACCCAAAAGGCTCAGACTTTTCTGTTTCCATTACCAAGGATGAGACGGTGTCAGACCTGCTTTAAACTGATGCCAGACCTAGGCCACTGGTGACATAAGGCGGGTTTTGGGGGCTGGCGTGTGACGTAGTAGGAAGATACCCGGTGTTGTGGTGGTAGCGTGATTTAGGTCTCTTACGATCCAAGAAACAGATAAACTTAAGAAAATGAAAAACAAGTACAGAGATGCCAGGATGCACAATGGCAGGAGTGGGAGTGTTCGAAAGCGGATTAAATGGTAAGAAGCCCATGACTCTATATTGGGACATAGGCCAGTGGTACCGAATGGTGAGACACTGCAGTCTGGGACAGTTGTGCAATTCCTGGAGGAGATGCAAGACTCTGGTAAGTGGTTAATAATGTTTTTATTACAAACAAGCTGGCAAGCTCGCTTTGTATTCAACAGATGTGTCCATCTGATGTTAGTTGTTAGCTAGCTGCTTAGCATTAGCAGTAACTGGTTTGGACAAAAGAGTGATCTAGCTAACTCTTATCCAGCGCTACTTAAAGTAGTAAGTGCATACATTTTCGTACCACCCTTGCCAGCTCACCAGCCCATCCAGGCCTTTCCCTCACCAGTTCGCTACCAACCAAAAACCTTCGGTAAGGTTTGCACCTGTACTTTGTAGATTGCCAATGTTTTTATTTTTTATTTTGTGGACACTTGGTGTCACCACCAGCCACCATGAGTGGTTCATAGCATCCACAGCAAAAAAAGAAAGGTCTGCAAAGATGGCAGCGTGGGCTAAATAGAAAGAGGAGAGGCGCATTGTCAACCAGGGTTTCCTTAGCGTCATGGGACGACTGGTGGACACTATTATCACATTACGTCCACACCCCTGATTCCCTTCTCCTGTACCAGGACTTGCACCCAGAGAAGGCAGTGTGGGCTGTTGTCGTTTTTAAGGAATATAATCTCAATAGACATATTTCAAGCAAGCATGCTAACTATTTGCATGTGACAATAAGATTTGATTTGAGTTCCCTCATTTGAACATAAAAATAGATTTTTTCAAACAAAACTATGCTACATTTTATCCCTGGGACCCTCACATGCTGACCAGACCGGATACGTCGCGTGCGCTAGCGTCGCAAAATAAATGTAGAAATACATGTTATTAAATTATTACGCGCGCCAACGAGCGTCTGCGATGCCAAGGGCTAAAATAGAACTCATTCCTATTTCTGATGCAGATCGTGCTGAAAGTCCTGCCTCTCCAATCTCCTCATTAGTTTATAGAAGCAGGTACCCACGTGCCATCTCCTCATTGGTTATACCCACGTGGGTGATTGAAATACGAACTGTTTTGCCGGTAGTCATGGTAATACTATGAAAGTTTAGATGCCATCACCATATAAGTTCAAAGATGAAAGAGCCTGGAAGGAGGAGAGATGACTAGAAACGATCCGGTTGGCCATTTTATGTGTGGATTAATTGGCGGAGTAGAGGGCCTTGTGCATTTCAGGTAAAATAACAACAATGTTTATATCCCAGGACATATTAGCTAGCAGCAGCAAGCTAGCTAAATAGGACAAATTAGCTAGCAAGTGCAAGCTAACTAGCTAAATTGCCATACATGTTTAATTATTTTTGACCTGTCCCCAAATTAATGTCATTGGTTCAGAGTTAGTTTTTCTATTTTAACCTGCGTGTCATGATCGCATTTGGTGTAGAAAAAATACATTTATGCACGATAGCGCACGATGGCGCACACGCACAGCTGGTTTGGGTTCTGCGTCAGGATGACAAATCAAAGGAAGATTACTGAATGTAAGTATATTATTTACCTTCAGTGGTGAATTTATCAAACCAGTTGCCGTGATAAAAGTGTTTTGTTGTTATGCACTCTCCTCTCCTCAAACAATAGCATGGTATTTCTTCACTGTAATAGCCACTGTTAGCAATCTGTCCTCTCAGGAAAAGGCAAAGAAGGCCTCAAAACTTGCCACAAACTTAAAAGCCCAACAAAATATGTTTACTAAACTGTGTTCTACTCAAGACTCCGTAACTAAGGCAAGCTACGCAGTGGAACATAAAATTGCAAAGCATAGCAAGACTTTTGCTGAAGGTGAGTTTGTGAAAGTGTATGGTGGAGACTGCTGGTATACTTTGTCCTGAGAGTAAAAGCCAATTCAAGAACATTTGCTTATCACGCAGAACCATCACCATGCATGTGGAAGTGAAACTGTAGGTGAGGAGCTAATCTCAGAGTTGAAGAAAAAAGCAGATGGCTTCGATCTTTTTTTAATGGCACTGGATGAGAGTATTGACATCATAGAAACTGCTCAACTTTACATTTTTTGTTCAATGAATAAATGAGAACTTTGAAATACAGTTGAAGTCGGAAGTTTACATACACCAGGTTGGAGTCATTAAAACTAATTTTTCAACCACTCAACAAATTTTAGATTTGGCAAGTCGGTTGGACATCTACTTTGTGCATGACACAAGTAATTTTTCCAACGATTGTTTACAGACAGATTATTTCACTTATAATTCACTGTATCACAATTCCAGTTGGTCAGAAGTTTACATACAATAGGTTGACTGTGTCTTTAAACAGCTCACACAATTTCAGAAAATGATGTCATGGCTTTAGAAGCTTCTGATAGGCTAATTGACATCATTTGAGTCAATTGTGGGTGTACCTGTGGATGTATTTCAAGGCCTACCTTCAAACTCAGTGCCTCTTTGCTTGACATCATGGAAAATCAAAAGAAATCAGCCAAGACTTCAGAAAAAACATTGTAGATCTCCACAAGTCTGGTTCATCCTTGGGAGCAATTTCCAAACGCCTGAAGGTACCACGTTCATCTGCACAAACAATAGTACGCAAGTATCAACACCATGGGACCACGCAGCCGTCATACCGCTCAGGAAGGAGACGCATTCTGTCTCCTAGAGATGAACATACTTTGGTGCAAATGAATGCCAGAACAACAGCAAAGGATGTTGTGAAGATGCTGGAGGCAACAGGTACACAGCATCATGTTGTGGGGGTACTTTGCTGCAGGAGGGACTGCTGCACTTCAAAAAATAGATGGCATCATGAGGTGGGAAAATTATGTGGATATATTGAAGCAACATCTCAAGACATCAGTCAGGAAGTTATAGCTTGGTCTTCCAAATGGACAAGGACCCCAAGTATACTTCCAAAGTTGTGGCAAAATGGCTTAAGGACAACAAAGTCATGGTATTGGAGTGGCCACGACAAAGCCCTGACCTCAATCCTATAGAAAATCTGTGGGCAGAACTGAAAAAGCATGTGCGAGCAAGGAGGCCTACAAACCTGACTCAGTTACACCAGCTCTGTCAGGAGGAATGGGCCAAAGTTCACCCAACTTATTGTGGGAAGCTTGTGGAAGGCTACCCAAAATGTTTCACCCAAGTTAAACAATTTAAAGATTAAGGAATGTGTGTACACATCCTTGCAACATGGGGCATTATCATGCTGAAATATGAGGTGATGGTAGCGGGTCAATGGAACAACAATGGGCCTGAGGATCTCATCACGATAGCTCTGTGCATTCGAATTGCCATTGATAAAATGAAATTGTGTTTGTTGTCCGTAGATTAGGCCTGCCTACACCATAACCCCACCGCCACCATGGGGAACTCTGTTCACAACGTTGACCTCAGCAAAACGCCCACACAACGCCATACACACTTTCTGCCACCTACCCAGTACAGTTGAAACCGGCATTCATCCGTGAAGAGCACACGTCTCCAGTGTGCCACTGGCCATTGAAGGTGAGCATTTGCCCACTGTTGTCGGTTACATTGCCGAACTGCAGTCAGGTCAAGACCTTGTTGAGGACAACGAGCACACATATGAGCTCCCCTGGGACGGTTTCTGACAGTTTGTGCAGAAATTATTTGGTTGTGCAAACCCACAGTTTTATCAGCTGTCCGGGTAGCTGGTCTCAGACCATCCTGCTGGGGAAGAAGCCCGAGCCTGATGTGGATGTTCTGGACTGGTGTGGTTATATGTGGCTTACAGTTGTGAGGCTGGTAAGACATACTGCCACATTCTCTTAAACAATGTTGGAGGTGGCTTATGGTAGAGAAATTAAGATTCAATTCTCTGGCAACATCTCTGGTGGACATTGCTGCAGTCAGCATGCCAATTGCTCGCTCGCTCAAAATGTGAGACATCTGTGGCAGTGTGTTGTGTGACAATACTCACATTTTAGAGTTGCTTTTTATTGTCCCCAGCACAAGGTGCACCTGTGTAAAGACCATGCTGTTTAATCAGCTTCTTGATATACCACACCTGTCAGGTGGGTGTATTATTTTGGCAAAGTACATATGCTCACTAACAGGGATATAAACACATTTCTGTGCACAAACTTTGAGAGAAAATCTTTTTGTGTTTGGAAAAAACATGGGACAAACACTTTACATGTTGCGTTTATATTTTTGTTCAGTATAAAACTGCACGTGTCACATATATGAGCGTATAAGTAATATATAAGGCAGAAATATATGTCACATTTAGTGCATTCGGTAAGTATTCAGACACCTTTTTTTCACATTACAGTCTTATTCTAAAAATTATTAAATAAAGCATTTTCCTCATCAGTCTACTCACAATACCACATAATGACAAAGAGATGATTTGTAAAGGCACACACCTGTCTATATAAGGTCCCACAGTTGACAGTGCATATCAGAACAAAAACCAAGCCAAGAGGTCGAAAGAATTGCCCGTAGAGCGCTGAGACAGGATTTTCTTGAGGCACAGATCCGGGGGAAGGGTACCAAAACATTTCTGCAGCATTGAAAGTCCCTGAGAACACAGTGGCCTCCAAGTTTGGAACCACCAAGACTATTTCTAGAGCTGGCCGCCCAGCCAAACTGATCAATTGGGGGAGAATGGCCTTGGTCAGTGAGGTGGCCAAGAACCCGATAGACACTCTGACATAGCTCCAGATTTCCTCTGTGTAGATGGGAGAACCTTCCAGAAGGACAACCACCTCTGCAGCACTCCACCAATAAGGCCTTACAGCGGCCAGGTACAGCGGACAGACAGAAGCCACTCCTCAGTAAAAAGCACATGACAGACTGTTTGAAGTTTGCCAAAAGGCACCTAAAGGACTCTCAGACCATGACATACAAGATAATCTGGTCTGATGAAACCAAGATTTAATTATTTGGCCTGAATGACAAGCGTCACATCTGGAGGAAACCTGGCACCATTTCTATGGTAAGGCATGCTGGTAGCAGCATCATGCTGTGGAAATGATTTCAGCAGCAGGGACTGGGAGACTTGTCAGGATTGATGGAAAGATGAACGGAGCAAAGTAGAGTCAGATCTCAGAATGGGGCGAAGGATCACTTTCCAACAGGACAACAACCCTAAGCACACAGCTCTGAATGACCTTGAGTGGCACAGCCAGAGCCTGGACTTGACTTGAACCCAATAGAACATCTCTGGAGAGACCTGAAAATAGCTGTGCAGCAATGCTCCCCATCCACCCTGACAGGGCTTGAGAGGATGTGCAGAGAAGAATGTGAGAAACTCCCCAAATACAGGTGTGCCAAGCTTGTAACGTCATACCCAAGAAGACTTGTGGCTGCCAACATGTGCTTTAACAAAATACTGAGTAGAGGGTCTGAATACTTATATATATATATATATATATATTTGTGTGTGGTATTTAATTAATTAATTAAAATAACCTGTTTTTGCTTTGTCATTACGTTGTATTGTGTGTAGATTGATGAGGAAAAATATTTAATGAATTTTAGGATAAGGCTGTAACGTAACAAAAAGGGGAAAAAGCAATGTATATGAAAATGGCCAATTCGTGAAATTTTCAACAAATACAGCACCTTCAGAAAGTGATCACAACCCTGTACTTTTTCCACATTTTGTTGCGTTACAGCCTGAATTTATGGATTCAACTGAGATTTTTTGTCGCTAGTCCAAACACAATCCCCCATAATGTCAAAGTGGAATCGTGCCTTCAGACATTTTTACAAATGAATAAAACATTTAAATGTCTTGAGTCAACAAGTATTCAACTCCTTTGTTATGGGAAGTCTAAATATGTTCAGGATTAAAAATGTTGCTTAACAAGTCACATAATAAGTCGCCTAGACAAATTCTGTGTGCAATAATATTGTTGAAGATTATTTTTGTATGGCTACCTCATCTCTGTACCCCAAACATACAATTATCAGTAAGATCCCTCAGGCGAGCAGTGAATTTCAAACAAAGATTCAACCACATAGACCAGGGAGGTTTTCCAATGCGTCGCAAAGAAGGGCACCTATTAGTAGATGGGTAAAAAAAAATCAGACATTGAATATCCCTTTGAGCATGTTATTAATTACACTTTGAATGGTGTACCAATACATGCAGACATTACAAAGATACACTCGTCCTTCCTAAGTTGCTGAAGAGGATGGAAACCGCTCAGGGATTTAAACATGACGCCAATGGTGACATTAAAACAGTTACAGAGTTTAATGGCTGTGATAGGAGAGAACTAAGGATGGATCAACAACATTGTAGTTACTCCACAAAACTATCATAACTGACAGAGTGAAAAGAAGGAAGCCTGCACAGAATATTTGTCACATGCGCTGAATACAACAGGTGTAGATCTTACAGCGAAATGCTTAATTACAGGCTCTAACCAATTGTGCAAAAAAGGTATTAGGTGAGGTAGTATGTACATGAATGTATAGTTAAAGTGACTTTGCATATATGATAAACAGAGAGTAGCAGCACCGTAAAAGAGGGGTTGGGGGGCACACAATGCAAATAGTCCGGGTAGCCAATTGATTACCTGTTCAGGAGTCTTATGGCTTGGGGGTAAAATTGTTGAGAAGCCTTTTTGTCCAAGACTTGGAACTCCGGTACCGCTTGCCGTGCTGGAGTAGAGAAAACAGTCTATGACTGGGGTGGCTAGGGTCTTTAACAATTTTTAGGGCCTTCCTCTGACACCACCTGGTCGAGGTCCTGGATGGCAGGAAGCTAGACCCTAGTGATGTACTGTGCCGTTCGCACTACCCTCTGTAGTGCCTTGCGGTCAGAGACCAAGCAGTTACCATACTAGGCAGTGATGCAACCGGTCAGGATGCTCTTGATGGTGCAGCTGTAGAACCTTTTAAGGATCTGAGAACCAAGTCTCTAGAGGGGAAATAGGTTTTATCGTGCCCTCTTCATGACTGTCTTGGTGTGCTTGGACCATATGAGTTTGTTGGTGATGTGGACACCAAGGAACTTGAAGCTCTCAACCTGCTCCACTACAGCCCCGTCGATGAGAATGGGGGAGTGCTCGGTCCTCCTTTTCCTGTAGTCCACAATCATCTCCTCAGTCTTGGTTACGTTGAGGGAGAGGTTGTTATTCTGGACCCACCAGGCCAGGTCTCTGACCTCGTCCCTATAGGCTCATCGTTGTCGGTGATCAGGCTTACCACTGTTGTGTCGTCTGCAAACTTAATAATGGTGTTGGAGTCGTGCCTGGCCATGCAGTCGTGGGAGAACAGGGAGTACAGGAGGGGACTGAGCACACACCCCTGGGGTGCTCCAGTGTTGCGGATCAGTGTGGCAGATGTGTTGCTACCTACCCTCACCACCTGGGGGCGGCCTGTCAGGAAGTCCAGGATCCAGTTGCAGAGGGAGGTTTTTAGTCCCAGGATTCTAAGATTCTAAGCTTAGTGATGAGCTTTGAGGGTACTATGGTGTTGAACACTGAGCTGTAGTCAATGAACAGCATCCTCACATAAGTGTTATTTTTGTCCAGATGGGAAAGGGCAGTGTGGAGTGCAATAGAGATTGCATCATCTGTTTATCTGTATGGGCGGTATGCAAATTGGAGTGGGTCTAGGGTTTCTGGGATAATGGTGTTGATGTGAGCCATTACCAACCTTTCAAAGCACTTCATGGCTACGGACGTGAGTGCTACGGGTATGTAGTAATTTAGGCAGGTTGCCTTTGTGTTCTTGGGCACAGGGACTATGGTGGTCTGCTTGAAACATGTTGGTATTACAGACTCAATCAGGGACATGTTGAAAATGTAAGTGAAGACACCTGCCAGTTGTTCAGCACATGCCCGGAGCACATGTCCTGGTAATCCGTCTGGCCCCGCAGTCTTGTGTATGTTGACCTGTTTAAAGGTCTTACTCACGTCGGCTACGGAGGGCGTGATCACACAGTCATCCGGTACAGCTGATGCTCTCATGTATGCCTCAATGTTGCTTGCCTCGAAGCGAGCATAGAAGTGGTTTAGCCGGTCTGGTAGGCTCGTGTCACTGGGCAGTTCGCGGCTGTGCTTCCCTTTGTAGTCTGTAGTAGTTTTTAAGCCCTGCCACATAAGACGAGCGTCGGAGCCGGTGTAGTATGATTCAATCTTAGCCCTGTATTGACGCATTGCCTGTTTGATGGTTAGTCGCAGGGCATAGCAGGATTTCCTGTTAGCTTCCGGGTTAGAGTCCCGCACCTTGAAAGCGGCAATGTTGCCTGTAATCCATGGCTTCTGGTTGGGGTATGTACGTACAGTCACTGTGGGGACAACGTCCTCTATGCACTTATTGATAAAGCCAGTGACTGATGTGGTGTACTCCTCAATGCCATCGGAAGAATCCCGGAACATGTTCCAGTCTGTGATAGCAAAACAGTCCTGTAGTTTAGCATCTGCATCATCTGATCACTGTTTTACAGACTGAGTCACTGGTGCTTCCTGCTTTAATTTTTGCTTATAAGGAGGAATCGGGAGGATAGAGTTGTGGTCGGATTTACCAAATGGAGGGCGAGGGAGAGCTTTGTACGTGTCCCTGTGTGTGAAGTACAGGTGATCTAGAATTTGTTTCACTCTGGTTGCATATTTAACATGTTGATAGAGATTTGGTAGAACTGATTTAAGTTTCCCTGCATTAAAGTCTCTGGTCACTAGGAGCGCTGCCTCTGGGTAAGTGGTTTACTGTTTGCTTATTTTCTTATACAGCTGACTGAGTGCGGTCCTAATGCCAGCATCTGTCTGTGGTGGTAAATAAACAGTCATGAAAAGTATAGCTGAAAACTCTCTAGGCAAGTAGTGTGGCCTGCAATTTATCACAATATACTCTACTTCAGGCGAGCAAAATCTAGAGACTTCCTTAGATTTCGTGCACCAGCTGTTGATTACAAATATGCATAGTCACCCCCCCATCTTACCGGAGTTGGGCTGTTCTATCTTGCTAAATCAAATCATCAAATCAAATTGTATTTGTCACATACACATGGTTAGCAGATGTTAATGCGAGTGTAGCGAAATGCTTGTGCTTCTAGTTCCGACAATGCAGTAATAACCAATGAGTAATCTAACCTAACAATTTCACAACAGCTACCTTATACACACAAGTGTAAAGGGATGAAGAATATGTGCATAAAGATATATGTATGAGTGATGGTACAGAACGGCATAGGCAAAATGCAGTAGATGGTATCGAGTACAATATATACATATGAGATCAGTAATGTAGGGTATGTAAACATTATATTAAGTGGCATTGTTTAAAGTGGCTAGTGATACATTTTTTACATGTATGGCAGCAGCCACTCAATGTTAGTGGTGGCTGTTTGTTGGATGGCTTTGAGATAGAAGCTGTTTTTCAGTCTCTCGGTCCCTGCTTTGATGCACCTGTACTGACCTCACCTTCTGGATGACAGTGGGGTGTACAGGCAGTGGCTCGGGTGGTTCTTGTCCTTGATGATCTTTATGGCCTTCCTGTGACATCGGGTGGTGTAGGTGTCCTGGAGGGCAGGTAGTTTGCTCACGGTGATGCATTGTGCAGACCTCACTACCCTCTGGAGAGCCTTACGGTTGTGGGCGGAGCAGTTTCCGTACCAGGCAGTGATACAGCCCGACAGGATGCTCTCGATTGTGCATCTGTAAAAGTTTGAGTGCTTTTGGTGACAAGCGGAATATATCCATGTTGTCATTCAGCCACGATTATGTGAAACATAGGATATTACAGTTTTTGATGTCCCGTTGGTAGGATATTCGTGATCGTACCTCGTCTAGTTTATTGTCCAATGATTACATGTTGGCGAGTAGTATTGACGGTAACGGCAGCTTTCCCACTCGCCTTCTCCGGGTCCTGACGAGGCATCCGGCTCTTTTTCCTCTGTACCTGCGTCTTTTCCTCTTGCAAATAACAGGGATGTCGGCCATGTCGAGTGTTTGGAGAATGTCCTGTGTGTCCTCCTTGATTTAGAGATTATATTTGTCTAATCCGAGGTGAGTGATCACTGTCCTGATATCCAGAAGCTATTTTTTTGCCGTAAGATACGGTTGCAGAAACATTATGTACAAAATAAGTTACACATAACGGAAAAACCCCCACATTATAGCACAATTGGTTGGGTGCCCGTAAAACTGCTGCCATTTCTTCCGGCGCCATTTTCATAAAAAAATAGCCATTAAGGTAATACTGCAAGAAATGTGGAAAAGCAATTAACTTCATGTCCTGAATACAAAGTGTTATGTTTGGGGCAAATCCAATATTAACACATTACTGCGTACCACTCTCCATATTTCCAAGCATAGTGATGGCTGCATCATGTTATGGGTACGCTTGTGTTGGGTTCTGGAGGGTAATATATAACGCTTACATTGTGTCAGGATATGTTATTGTTAGCCATCAGGGATCCTATGGGAGGAGAAGAGACACAGTCTGGTACCAGTCAGTCACCATGACAATCGTGAGTTGGGGAGGAGTGAACATTTTGGGGCAGAGGTCAGGTCAGGTGAAGTGAGGAAGAACAGATATCACTAAGGTTCTGTCTAGCAACAGAGATGCATTGGCTGTTCCGATGTGAAGGAGGAGACTCAGCATAGGAGAAAGGGTTAAATATCAGAGCTTGTGGGAATAGGTCTTTGTCTGTTCTGCTGTTCGACCCTTTGGGGTTAATAAACTTGGTTTATGTTATCATAGAGTGTCACGACTTCCACCAAAGTTGTTCCCTCACCTTGTTCTGATGGCGTTCGGCGGTCGACGTCACTGGCTTTCTGGCCGCCACCGATCCATGTTTAATTTTTCCTTTTGTTTTGTCTGTTTACACACCTGGTTCCCATCTCATAATTATGTTCCTTATTTAACCCTCTGGTTTCCCTTTCTGTTTTGTGCGTGATTGTCTTTCGTGTATTCCGGTGTGTTATATTTTGAGTCCTGTTTTGTCCTTGTTTGGAACGGGATTTTGTTACGTTTTGAATTGAGTAAATCAGTGTTTGTTACTCTTACCTGTGTCCTGCGCCTGACTCCGTCGCTATCTTTTAGATAGACTCTGACATAGAGTCTGTCGAGTTCTTACTCTGATATTTAGAACCTAACACTTGTAATCGGGACTGGGGAGTATTTGGGATAAAAAAAAGAAACCGAATGGAGCTAAGCACAGGCAAAATCCTAGAAAGAAACCTGGTTCAGTCTGCTTTCCACCAGACACTGGGAGATTAATTCACCTTTCAGCAGGACAATAACTAAAACACAAGGCAAAGTATACACTGGAGTTTCTTACCAAGAAGACAGTGAATGTTCCTGAGTGGCCGAGGGAAATTTTTAACATAAATTTGCTTGACAAAATATGGCAAGACTTGAAAATGGTTCTCTAGCAATGATCAACAACCAATTTGTCAGAGCTTGAATAATTTTTAATAGAATAATGGTCAAATATTGTACAATCCAGGTGTGCAAAGCTCTTAGATACTTACCCAGAAAGACTCACAGCTCTAATTGCTGACAAAGGTGATTCTAACATAGAATATTTATGTAAATGAGATATTTCTGTATTTAATGTTCAATGCATTTCCAAAAATGTCTAAAAACATGTTTTCACTTTGTCATTATGGTGTATTGTGTGTAGATGGGTAAAATATATTCCTGGGTGGGGTGGTATTAATATTATTATTATCATTTACTATTATCATTATTATTGTTGTTATCATTACTAGGAAGTCGGGGCACCACGGAAGAATGTTTATAGACCTGTTGTCTTCCGAATAAACTCTTAAAGACCTGGTATTCTTTTATATCAATAGCAGTCAATTATTAATCGTCACCTTATTCAGTCTCATCTGAACGTCATAAAATTCTTGGTTATCTTCACGAATGGACAGCAGTCCTCACTTCATCGGGAATACAAAAGGTTGACTTTTGTCAATGAGCTTTTGTAGTGGGGGAGAGAAGGGCGTGTTTCATAGTTCACAACCAATGCCTGTTCACTTGGGCGGGGCCACTGTGTCACACCCTGGTCTATATTTATTATGTTTATCTTCATTTATTGGGTCAGGCCAGGGTGTGACATGGGTTTATTTGTGGTGTGTTTTGTCTTGGGGTTGTGTGGGGTGTATTGCATAGTCTATGGCTGCCTGTGGCGGTTCTCAATCAGAGTCAGGTGATTATCGTTGTCTCTGATTGGGAACCATATTTAGGTAGCCATATTCTGTGTGTGTTTGGTGGGTGATTGTCCTTAGTGTCCTTGTTCCTGTCTCCGTGTTAGTTTACACTAGTATAGGCTGTTTCGGTTTTCGTTACGTTCATTACGTTCTTTGTTTTGTAGTATTTGTATTGATTCGTGGTTACGTTTGTTCATTAAACATGGATCGCAATCTACACGCTGCATTTTGGTCCGACTCTCCTTCACCGCATGAAAACCGTTACACACTGAGTGAGCATGGTTCACCTATGAAAACAATTCTCTCATTTAGATGCTAAAATTACATTTAATCTTTTCACAAATAGTTTCATATTTATACATTTAAATCGCACAACTATTCCATGCGAATCTGATAACTATACTGTGTAGACTTCCCAAGATACACTTTATGTCGGCCTATCATCAGTAATAATGTGTCAGATGACAACTGATCTGACATCATATTCTTTAAGTACCAACGGATATTTTCAACTGGTTGGATTACCAAAATATGGTTACGTTCCCAACCTATAGATGTCACCATACTCCCTCTGTGTTAACAAAAGGCTTTCCAAGAGTCCAATCTCAAGAGCAGAAAGAGAAAAGGGGAAAGGTATTTATGGGGGTGTCACGACTTCCGCCGAAGTTGGTCCCTTTCCTTGTTCGGGCGACGTTCGGCGGTCGACGTCACCGGTTTTCTAGCCACCACCGATACACTTTTCATTTTCCAATTGTTTTGTCTTCATTGTACACACCTGGTTTCCATTCCCATAATTATATGTTCCTTATTTAACCCTCTGTTTCCCCCATGGTTTTGTTCGTGTTTGTTCATTGTAATTTGGTCTCATTTTGTGAGCTTGATTATATTCCTTCTTGGAATATTTGTTGTTATGAGTAAAGTTACATTTATTACTCATCTCTGTGTCCTGCGCCTGACTCCACCTTACCTGCTTCACCTAGACGCCTTACAGGGGCTCATAAATCTCACCAACAGGGCAACGTCATGACAACGCTCTGTGCACTGCAATGGAAGCACAGTGTGTTTTCACTGAGGTATGTATAAATTATGAAATTCTCATTACTAGTTGATACAATTTTTTGGGGGATACCCATCCGATTGTGGGATTTTCTTTTGCAAAGGAAAACAGGCAGGAAATTAGGCGATGGTGGTGCCTAGGTTCTCCAGCAGAACTTTCCCATGCTGTAAGTCTTAAACATTATAAATGTATTTAATTTGCATCCTTGTTTCACTGTAGCCAGACTGACCTGAAAATATTTTCATATGTCATTCACTCACTAAGGTCTGAAGAAGAAAGATCGAAAAATGCGGCGAAAACAAAACACAGTACAGGTAGGAGGTGTCATATGATGAGTGGTATAATCTTTACCCCCCCCCCCTCCTTCTCATATGATGAGTGGTATAGTCTTAAACCCCCCCCCCCCTTCTCATATGATGAGTGGTATAGTCTTAAACCAATGTTAAAAGACTCAAACCACCCCCCCTCTCCAAAATATATCAGGATGGTGTAGAAGACGCAGCCCCGCCCCCCCAGCATGTCACATCAGCATCCAGCTCTGCAGCATCAGGTACTGTATAGACTTTTAGCTAAAGTTAGGTGCATTCTTGTACACACATCCCTAGAGGTTCCCCTACATTACTTAATGACCACAATCTGCTTTCTTTCTAGACAATAATGAAAACAAAATGCACCGTCAAACTGGGAGCTGTGAACTGGGTATGTAGTGTACTGTGTGTAATGCTGAAGGCTTGATGCATGGCACGATATAATAGTTCATATGACTTGTTGAGTATCTTTAGATAATTCTGAAAACCCCTTTAGTAATAGTGGCTTTTGTCTGCATGGTGGTATTGTAAAAGTGGGGTGTAATTTGTCTTTATCACCCAATGAGGTACTACTCATAATATTTATTCCTCCTTTTTCTTCAAGGAAGCAGATGTTCTTCTAAGGGACACCCTAGAGGCAGCAAGGTGGTGTGAACGCCAAACATTTAAAGGCACCCTTTCCCTCCCTAGTGTAATTGGTATGGACGGGGAAGATTGCATTTACAACCCTTAAAGAACTACGGTTGTATGATGGCCTGAATGAAGAGGAACATATTATCCTCAAGGAACCATTCATGTTCTCGTTCCAGTTACAGAGAGATTATGAGATGTTCTATGTGGGGGCAGTTGACAACAAGAAAATGACTGTCTGCCTCTTTTGATGAGCAGGAGTGAAGCCATTTTTGAGGAGTGGTCAAACCTTGTTTTTCTCTGCTGGTTTAATTGTTTCAACTGTTAATTGTGTTATGTTGTTCAGTAAAGATGATGTAGAAGTCACCCGAGTATCTGATCTCTTTACTGGAGTTGGTATAACTTAGTGTACAAAGCACATTCACCCTTGTCAGTGTGTCTATATGGTATAGTTTGTCTCCATTCTAATGAGTAAATAGCATTATAAATCAGGATAGGTAGTAACTGTTTATATATATATGCCCAATGAAATAATCTAATTACAAAGTTAGAACATTTATCAACACAATTTTAACAGTACATGACATACATAACAAGTCTGTTGTTCACTTCAACAATATCAGTAGCTTGTCTCAAATGTAGCATGAAGCAAAAAGTGCTACAACACATGTACTGGTACCACTTTCTATAATATTTCTTACATTCTTCAAAAATGAAATATGTTTGTATTCAACATGTGCCTTACACAAACGTGTGTGTTTTGTATTCAGTGTGTGACTGTCAAACCTCAGATGAACAAAAAAAACACCGGTGAGCAGGGTCAAACATGAGCCCAGGCCCCGAACTGCACACTGCAGTCGGGGGTACTTGATTGTGGCTTGGTGTATTGATAGACCATACAAAGTGTAATTAATAACTTCACCATGCTCAAAGGGATATTCAATGTTAGATTTTTTTATTTTACCCATCTACCAATAGGTGCCCTACTTTGCGAGACATTGGAAAACCTACCTGGTCTTTGGTTGAATTGTTGTTTGAAATTCATTGCTCGATTGAGGCACCTTACACATAATTGCATGTGTGTGGTACTGTACAGAGATGAAGTCGTCATTCAAAAATCATCATAAACCCTATTATTGCACACAGACTCCATACAACAGTCCATGCGACTAATTATGTGACTTGTGAAGTACATTTTTACTCCTGAACTTATTTAAACTTGCCATAACAAAGAGATTGAATACATACTAACGCAAGACATTTCAGCTTTTCATTTTTAATTCACTTGTAACAATTTCGAAAAACGTGATTACACTTTGACATTATGGCGTTTTATGTATAGGCCAAATCAATTTAAATAATTTTTAAAGTCAGGCTGTGACACAACAAAATGTGGGGGAAAAATCAAGGTGTCTGAATACTCTCTGAAGACACTAACACATGTTGCTACTAGTCCCCTTCACTCTCTCGTCGGCCCTCTCAGACCTCCACCACTATTTTACATCATGTTGCAAATGCATTCCACTTGTGTCTGATGAGTTTTTCCCCCACATAACATTCCCATGAAGTAAAATACGTATTCTTAAAGGGTGTGTGAGTGTTTGTGTGTGTGTGTGTGTGTGTGTGTGTGTGTGTGTGTGTGTGTGTGTGTGTGTGTGTGTGTGTGTGTGTGTGTGTGTGTGTGTGTGTGTGTGTGTGTGTGTGTGTGTGTGTGTGTGTGTGTGTGTTGTGTGTGTTTGTGTGTGTATGCGTCCGTGTACAGTATGTGTGTGAAAGTCTATGTTTGAACTTAACAGAGCTTATTTATGGAACTTTGAACTTTGCTTTGAGTCTTGTTCCCTTTTTGCCTTCTATTATTCATATTGTGCCTGCAGGTGCTGTGTGCTAATATCATACATAGCCAAGTCTCTTGCTATATACTACAACAGGTAGACCACTTTCCCTCAAAATAAATCCCTGCTAACTGTTTGGATTTTTGGCCCCTTTAATAGATTCCTCAAAATATTGATTGACATGCTGTAAGGGAAGCTATAGAGAACAAACATTACCTTTCAAAATGTAAATCAGTCCAGCACTGCACTCTTCTCCACAGTATCTTAACACAGCTCTATCAATCCATCCATTATGCGAAGCTGCTGGCTATCGGTTTTGCAGTCTGACAGATCAATCCAGAGAAGATTGTTCATTCAAATTGATTAAAAAAAGACCAACAAGCCTTTAAATTCTCCCGCATTGATTTCAAATAATCTGTTATTCTTGAAGGAGCAAGCTCGGGGAAAAAAGACATACAACTAATGGGCGCGGAGATCATTCATTCGTTCATCCAAACCTGTAATTAGAGCTGTACATGGCCCCATTGTATTAATACAACCCTGGCACATCTGACTAAAGCCAAAACAGAAATCTCACGCCCTGCAAGTGAGGGCCTTTAACCCCTTACATTCATGGGAATTGGCCTATATACAGAAGTTTACATACACCAGGTTGGAGTCATTAAAACTTGTTTTTCAACCACTCCACACATTTCTTGCTAACAAAGTATAGTTTTGACAAGTCGGTTAGCACATCTACTTTGTGCATAACACAAGTCATTTTTCCAACAATTGCTTACAGACAGATTATTTCCCTTATAATTCCCATCACAATTCCAGTCAGATGTTTACATACACTAAGTTGACTGTGCCTTTAAACAGCTTGGAACATTCCAGAAAATGATGTCATGGCTTTAGAAGCTTTTGATAGGCTAATTGACATCATTTGAGTCAATTGGAGGTGTACCCGTGGATGCATTTCAAGGCCTACTTTCAAACTCAGTGCCACTTTGCTTGACATCATGGGAAAATCAAAAGAAATCCGACAAGACCTCAGAAAAGAAATTGTAGACCTCCACAAGTCTGTCTCATCCTTGCTGAAGGTACCACGTGCATCTGTACAAACAATAGTATGCAAGTATAAACACCATGGGACCATGCAGCCGTCATACCGCTCAGGAAGGAGACGCGTTCTGTCTCCTAGAGATGAACGTACTTTGGTGTGAAAAGTGCAAATCAATCTCAGAACAACAGCAAAGGACCTTGTGAACATGCTGGAAACAGGTACAAAATGATCTATATCCACAGTAAAACAAGTCCTATACCGACATAACCTGAAAGGTCGCTCAGCAAGGAAGAAGCCACTGCTCCAAAACCGCCATATACATGCCAGACTACGGTTTGCAACTGCACATGGGGACAAAGATCGTACTTTTTGGAGAAATGTCCTATTGTCTGATGAAACAAAAATAGAACTCTTTGGCCATAATGACCATTATTATGTTTGGAGGAAAAAGGAGGAGGCTTGCAAGCCGAAGAACATCATCCCAACCATGAAGCACGGGGGTGGTAGCATCATGTTGTGGGGGTGCTTTGCTGCAGGAGGGACGGGTGCACTTCACAAAATAGATGGCTTCTTGAGAAAGGAAAAGTATGTGGATATATTGAAGCAACATCAAGACATCAGTCAGGAAGCTAAGAATGGTCACAAATGGATCTTCCAAATGAACAATGACACCAAGCATACTTCCAAAGTTGTGGCAAAATGGCTTAAGGACAACAAAGTCAAGGTATTGGAGTGGCCATCACAAAGCTCTGACCTCAATACTATAGAACATTGTGGGCAGAACTGAAATAGAGTGTACAAGCAAGGAGGCCTACAAACCTTACTCAGTTACACCAGCTCTGTCAGGAGGAATGGGCAGAAATTCACCCAACTTATTGTGGAAAGCTTGTGGAAGACTACCCAAAACATTTGACCCAAGTTAAACAATTTAACGGCAATGCTTCCAAATACTAATTCAGTGTATGTAAACTTCTGACACACTGGGAATGTGATGAAATAAATAAAAGCTAAAATAAATAATTCTCTCTATTATTCTAACATTTCACATTCTTAAAATAAAGTGGTGATCCTAACTGACCTAAGACAGGGACTTTTTACTATGATTAAATGTCAGGAATTGTCAAAAAAGCGATTTTAAATGTATTTGGCTGAGATGTATGTAAACTTCAGACTTCAACTGTATGTATGTATATATAAATATGTATGTATGTATGTATGTATGTATGTATGTATGTATGTATGTATGTATGTATGTATGTATGTATGTATGTATGTATGTATGTATGTATGTATGTATGTATGTATGTATGTATATAGGGCGAAAATATAATGTGTCTTAAAGAAGAAATATGGAAAGCACATGCATGGTAGCAATTAAAAGAAAACAGTTTGTAGATTTGGGGAAAATTATTTGTCTAAATGTGAAGACACAACAGTTCAAGACTGAATTCAAACATTACACTGTTGATTTTATTTGTGTTTTACATTTACTGTACTTTTTGCAGCATTTGTTGTTAACAAAATCTGATAATACTGATATGAATATTCTTGGAAAATTTGGGGTTGGGGCAACAATATACCAAATAAGGATAAAGGTTTGAGTGAGAGGTCGAACTGGTGTTTCCAAGTAGCCACACTCCTCTCCAAAGTGTACACAGTTTCTAAGTTATTTCAAAGCTCTTTTGACTCAAAGAAAAGAGTACTCAACTATAACGTGCACACCTAGCTGTGCCGTAGAGGAACTAGAGCAAGAACACTTGTAGTTGTTTTGTTTGGAACACAGCCCTGCATCCCCGCCTTTACACAATTACTGTTGAAGTTTATGCAGTCTGAAAACGGTCCATTATAAATCACAATTAGTGTCAGATGGGCATAATTTGAAAGCTTGTCAAAATGACTCGCTAAATTATAAAATATGATCTTACAGTATTAGGCTTTCACAAGGCAATTCAGAGAAGCAGATCGTAAAAGAGTCATGAGTTCATTCAGATGTGTGTTCCGCAGCAAATTTTCTTCACAACACAACCAACATAGGCTCATTCTGTTCAGGACAACCCAGGTTATAGCGCCATGTCATCTTAAACACAGTGATCACGAACGTTGACACTGTGTATTACATTGAACAAAAATATAAACGCTATAATTTAAAAGATTTTACTGACTTACAGTTCATAGAAGGAAATCAGTCAATTGAAATAAATTCATTTGGCCTTAATACATGACTGGGAATACAGATATGCATATGTTGTTTCCAGGTACCTAAAAAAAGGCAGGGGTGTGGATCAGGAAAACATTCAGTATCTGGTGTGACCATCATTTGTCTCATGAAGCACGACAGCTCCTTCACATTGAGTTGACCAGGCAGGACGTGGCCTGTGGAATGTTGTCCCACTTCTTTCCAATGGCTGTGCCAAGTTGCTGGAAATTGGCGGGAACTGGAACACGCTGTCACACACGTCAATCCAGAGCATCCCAAACATGCTCAATGGATGACATGTCTGGTGAGTATGCAGGCCATGGAAAAACTGGGACATTATCAGCTTCAAATTGCCATAGATAAAATGCAATTGTGTTTGTTGTCTGTAGCTTATGCGTGCCCATACCATAACACCACCGCCCCCCTTTGGGGCACTCGTTGACATCAGGAAACCGCTCACCCACACGATGCCATATACGCTGTTTGCCATCTGCCCGGTACAGTTGAGACCATACTTCCATGAAGAGCACACTTCTCAAACGTGTCAGTGGCCATTGAAGGTGAGCATCTTCCAACCGAAGTCGGTTACGACGCCGAACTGCAGTCAGACCAAGACCCTGTTGAGGACGACAAGCGCGCAGATGAGCTTCCCAGAGACGATTTCTGACAGTTTGTGCAGAAATTCTTCACTTATGCAAACCCCCAGTTTCATCAGCTGTCCGGGTGGCTGGTCTCAGACGATCCCACAGGTGCAGAAGTCGGATGTGGAGGTCCTGGGCTGGCGTAGTTACACGTGGTCTGCGGTTGTGAAGCTGGTTGGACATACTGCCAAATTCTCTTAAAAGAAGTTGGAGGAGGCTTATGGTAGAGAAATTCAATTCACTGGCAACAGCACTGGTGGACATTACTGAAGTCATGCTGCCAACAGCACACTGCCTCAAAAAAAAAAATATGTGGCATTGTGTTGTGTGACAAAACTGCACATTTCAGATTGGCCTTTTATTGTCCCCAGTACAAGATTCACCTGTGTAAAGATCATATAATTTTTAATCAGCTTCTTGATATGCCACATCTGTCAGGTGGATGGATTGTCTTGGCAAAGGAGAAATTGTAACAGGTATGTAAACAAATATGTGCACAGAATTTTAAAGAAATAAGCTTTTGTGCGCATGGAAAATTTCTGGGCTTGTTTTTTTCAACTCGTGGAACATGGGACCAACACTTTACATGTTGCGTTTATATTTCTGTTCACGATACATGAGTTTTATGATATAGAAATGTGAAATGCACAATTTAACTCATGGGTGTTTGGCTTGCTTGTCTGACATCAAAGCAGTATTTATTATAATCCTCAACTCCTCACCTTTCAAAAATACATATAGAGTCCTTGTAATTTACAGCATTTCCCCCACTCAACATTTTTTTGTTGTTGCAAAAGTTGCCCAATTAACGGAAGGGATGGGGGCAACTTCTTGTCATGTGCGGCTGTCAGTCAAAACCCCTACAGAGCTGTGAAGCGGAGGCCCTGAGCTCTGACGTCATGTATAGCATGATACTGTACAGCCATTGCGTTCCAATTAAGGCCTTTATCAGTGTCCAAATCTGCCATTTTCAACCCGTATACAGGTACAAGAGACGCATAAAACCAGAATATATGGCGTAATGGCTGTTCTAAGTGCTTGTAACATTTTGAGCATGTCTAATTGATCAAATATTATCTGGAGCCAATAAGGCCAGGGCCGACTGCATCAACACATCTCTCCATCACCCTGTGACCCTCTCTGTCCTCTACCTTCACCCAGACATCAGTGGAGAACACTGAGAACACACATCAGTGGAGAACATCTCGCCGAAAACATTTTCAACTGTGCTTATTAATATGAGGCAAGGCTCAATAAAAATCAGCGTCGGTCAGAATTGTCAATCAGGAGGACACACTTTCTTCACTCATTCTGTAGAAGACAAACGTTTCACTCTGAGTAGGAGCTGTTTGATTCATAACCTTTATAACAATGCTGTCTGTCAGTACATGACACAGAGAAGAAAAATCACTAGTTATGCAAGCTGAATTTCAAATGGCTCATTGTTGCTCTACCCCTGAACAGGTAAGGTGAACCTGGTACAGTAAAATGGCAGCTGAGTCAGAGAGCAAGAGAGACAGAGGGAGAGAGAGAGAGAGAGCTTGTGCATCTCCTTATCTTCAGTGGGACAGATAAGGGCTTGCTTCTCCTGCGCTGCAGTCAGAGGCTAAAGAATGGCACTATTACCATCCCATAATGTCTTGGACGCCACACTCAGACACTCACTTTGGCTCCTTGCGTATTGCCGTCTCTTCCTGACATTTCTACATCGGTAAAAAGTCTTGCCAAATCTCATCTCCTTCATCGGATCGAGAGTACACCCAGACAGATTTTTGGATCAGACTAACTGTGTCTCCTAACTGGGGAGAGCTGGGCAGACTGGGCAGGGGGTACAGGGAAAGGGAGGGGACAGAATTAGGGTAGGCCTGGGTCCTGGAGTCTGGCCATGCTGAGGGTATGGTGCAGTGCTGAGCCAGGTGAAGTTGAACCAGAGCCACACAGTGAGACCAGTGAGTTAATGTGGTCCTGCTGTCAGTTCCGCGCCACTGTATCGATGAGCTAGGAGTCACACCTCCACTCAGCTCTTCCCTGTCTAACCCCTTGTATATGTCCCAAATGGTACCCATTCCTTCTATAGAGCACTACTTTTGAGCAGAGCCCAATAGGCCCTGGTCAAAAGTAGTGCACTATGTAGGGAATAGGGTGCTATTTGGGATTATACATACCCTCTCTCTGTGATGTCTGGTGTACTGGTTCACTCTACTCCAGCAACTCTCCAACGCCCCAGTGATCAGCATCAGTAACAACACACCCCGTTCCGCACTTGTTAAAACAGAGGCAACACAATAGGACAAGCCCAAGTGGTTGGTGGTTGGGGGGAATGTTTCCAGAGGCTACTCACTCAAGCTGTCCAGTGCCCTTTACAAAGTTGGGCATTGGAGTGTTATATCTGCTCTTCCCTCTCACCTCACAGACCTCTAGAACTATCTCTAAACAGTGATGAATGCCCTGTATAATATCAGGAGACGTGCTGCGCCGGTACATTGCGGTTAAACCGTTGAATCATTTATATTCTGCGGTGCCAGATGCCAGTTTAGTAAAATAATTGATGTGAGATTCTTAAAACCCAGCTCTTATTATGTTTTCAGGAGGAGTTGTGTGAATTTTCTCCTCCTGTTATATTTACACTTCTCTGTGTTTACATAAACCTAGCCTTGTTACTCGACGAGGGAACGCTCAGGGAACTCTCACTGTAGTATTTTACTCCAGGCAGGGTTGTGGGTTCACGTCAATATAATACTGTAAACACTGAGTCGAAAGTCAATGTGGTGCCGTGGTTCAATCGACACTCAGGTGATGCTGATGGTGTCGGGGCCAACGGTTCTGGTATGGGCCTGTGTGCTGCCTGCAGTGTTTGCCAACGTGCTCACATGCAGAGGGGGATTACCATAAACACTGGAACAGGACCACTTTCACTTTCTGCACAGGCCCTCCAGGGACACCTAAGCATAAACATTCAAAGTAATTGGAACATGGCCCAACAAGCTGCATAGGCCAAAATGTTCATCTACTGTATACGGTACATCGGGCAGGCTCTTTCAGGAGACACCTCACCTAACAAGAGCATTTTGGACAGAAGATGGAAAGAGTGCATGCACTCCATTTTTGTCCCTTGAGTACAAAGGACCGTCTGTATATTAGCTCATTGAAATAATGCCTAACCTTGGTAAGCGAGTCACTGTGGATGGATAGCGTGTTTGCCTCAGCCAGGCAGGTTGAACGTTCACCTTCCCGTTCTGACTACTACTCTCTGAGCTCGGTGCTGCAGTATATTGCAAACAAAATAAAATAAAATTGTATTGGTTGCATACACATATTTAGCAGATACTACGGGTGTATCGAAATGCTTGCGTTCCTAGCTCCAACAGTGCAGTAATATCTAACAATACACAACAATACACACAAATCTAAAAAGTAAATGAATGGAATAAAGAAATATAGAAAAATAATAGAATGAATCCGGAGAATATATATATATATATATATATATATATATATATATATATATATATATATATATATATATATATATATATATACAGTACCAGTCAAAAGTTTGGACACACGTACTCATTCAAGGGTTTTTCTTTATTTTTTTACTATTTTCTACACTGTAGAATAATAGTGAAGACTATTATTCTATGAAATATGAAATAACACTATGGTAGTAACCCAAAAAAGTGTTTAACAAATCAAAAATATTTTATATTTGAGATTCTTCAAAGTAGCCATCCTTTGCCTTGATGAAAGCTTTGTGCGCTCATAGGGCCTCCAAGAGAGCGACATGTCTCTCCCCGTTAGACCCTTTGGACAGGCCAGTGAGCTAAATCAGTGGCCCAGTCCAACTACCCTGTGAGTGCCTGTCACTTCCTCTGCCTACATCTACTGGAAACTAGTTCTCCCGTCAGACAGCTCTCCTCTCTGAAAGAAGATCAAGCTGTTCAAGTGGGAAAGTAGCAAGGCACTTTCAACATACTCATTATCTCATAGCAATAATGGCCCTTCTGTCATTTTCTGAATGTCATACTGTTTAAAAGATTTGGGAAACTAACTCGCAGGTAGGTAGGCCTACATATTGCAATTACGACAGATTGTTTCTGATGGAATTGCAACCTAAAAAAATGATTGGCCAAGTTACAGGGCAATTGATGTGTTAGAATTGTTGCGTCAAGGAAAGTAATTGCAGGGTGAGTGAGCGATGAGAATTTAGGCGAAATTGCTGATGAACTTCTGTTGCTAACGCAACAAGATTCAATTGGACCTCTCGACGTGACATTGCCTTATCTTGTTAATGGAAACATTTTTTGTTTGACCCCAATCTACCGTGGGATGGTGGGCTACCTCATTGGCCAGAACATCCTAATCATTTCTACTCACACAACTCCACAAATTACTTCATTAACATTACAACGGTTGAATTGGTGGACAGAGAGTGAACGGTCAACCTTTAACAACGGTTCTCTTATCTTTAGCAGCCCACCAGTCAGCACAGCTCGTGAATATGACTGGATTGTTTTCATCCAATATAATCGGATGTATCTAACGCATTGGACATTGTTTTATCGTCAAATTTGGCTGAGCATATATGCTCCTGAGTCTTGTTTTCCCCTATTATTTTGACCAACAAGCACTTAAGAATCACTAACACGGGACAACCAAGAGCTTATTTAATTGGAATCACTGTACTGACTGATTAAATGGAACATGAAACAGGGTCTCTACGGTCAACACAATAGAACCAGCTACAGTACCTCTGAAATGCGGGAACCTTGCTTTGTGTATCCCTGCCTTATTGTGTGGGTGTTGAGAAAGAAGAAACACTTAAGGTGATCCTCTACTTGATTCCCACAGAGACCGCAAATCCCAGAGGAAGCCATTCATTTCTATTGGGAGGTGGAGGCTGACCACAGCAGAGCACAGCAGACAGTGCACAGGTGGTCCAGGGCATGGAGGAGATGCTCTGTTTTCACTCTCTGATTCCCCACCTGAGTACCAAGTTGTTTTTGATTGCCTGCTCCAATTGTAAAAGAGACATTTCCCACATACTGCAGTTGATGCATATTTAGAGACTAAAAACTTGGTCTGTATGGCTGTTTCTAAAATGTTGGAATATCGTCAAAGAAAAGAGAAACCAGCACACTGCTCTTGCTCGTATCCCTTTTTCTTTTTAAAGCTTACTTGTCGGACTCTTGGCCTTCATCAGAGTAAAAAAAAAAATGTAATCAAGGAAGGACTGGGACCAGACATTAGTCCAGACATTTCTATCACCCCGGACCCTATTATAAAACAAATAATGATAATTCTGCACCAAAAAATGCAAATCTGTCCACTGGGCAAAAAAATGGACCAGCCCATCTGGCATTTGGCTAGTCCCTTTCTGAATAGAATGCAAAATACTGCCTTATAATATACAGTATAGGAACAATGTGGTAGTTGCACCAGCTGTGGACACGTTTTGTTTCAATTTGAGATTGAATGCTAATTGAATTCGATTGCAGTATACTGGGATGTTATTGAATGGTGTGAAAAATGGTCAATTATGCATTTAATCAAAATAATACAGATAATATTCCCTTCCTATATAATATTCCCTTCCTATTATTATATAATACAGATAATATTCCCTTCCAATTAACAGTGTGTATGAATTAAAACAAGAGTAGTTCAAATGAAAATAACTTTGTAAATAAATAAAGCATTCTATAAAATATGTGTTCCATCAGCTACACTTTTAATGAAAAAAAATAATCTGAAATTAATGACAGTGAGTGGGAATGTATGCATTTATGTGTGTGTGTGTGTATGTGTGTGAGTATGTGTGTATGTGTACATGCATGAGTGCATGAATGGCCTTCCACATGCATAGTGTGTATGTCACAGAAATATAATTAATTATATTTCTATGGTATGTCAGGCTGTGTAATCTCTCTTTTAAGAGAAGCTGCAGTGTGCACGCTGTACATTGTAGATGCTACGCTCTTCCCAATGGATCCATGCACTGTATCCTCTTGCTCAGAACAGACCAATCATGCTGATGTCTGAGTGGACATCGATTAAAGAGACATGTGTCATATGTGGGGCACTTCATCCAATCATCAGTGGCTCTAATTCTGTCTGAAAGCAGACATTTAGAGATGAATATGTGTCTGTGATTAGCGAGGCTTCCCTGGCTTACACAGCATCCCACAGGGCACTGCACAGGGCCACTAGTCTGCAGCTCTGGAACAGCTCCCTGCTGGCCTCTTGGGCCTCCATCTATCTGCTCCAGCACTGACAAGGAAAAGGCTTCCTTCTCTCCTTCTCTCCTTCTCAGACCCTCTCCACTACTACACGCCTCGCAGCAAAATGAGAGAGAAACCAGCTTCAAACGCAGGCTCTGTTTCATATCTAAAACAAAGAGGGTTCAAGCTTAAAGAGCTCTGTCAATCTCGGCAGTGCAACAAGGAGCAGAAACAAGGAAAGAGAGAGAGAGAGAGAGAGAGAGAGAAAGAGAGAGAGAATTGGCCTCAATCTTTACCCATGTTCTTCCCTCATGAAGACACAGAATGAAAGAGGGTCAGATGGGGGGACAAGACTGTCTGGGACAAGACCGGGGGGTTGTGGGGGGAGGTAACATGTGGAGGGGTGGGGGGACCACTGGAACGCTGGCTGGTAGAGCCGGGTTCCCATTTAATATTTTAAACTGAGGGTTAAGTGCTCTTTCTCAAGGATGTAAGTTGTCTGTCAGCATATCTGTTCCGTACCCATAGGACACATAATGTCTTATAAAAGGCCAGCGACCTTGAAATTGCACTGCATCATAATTAACCCAACAGGGACTTATATAATCACAATTGAAGAAAATATTTGAACGTGCTAAATCAGCATGAACTATAAATGATTCAACATGAATGTAGGACTGTTCATAGAACGTGCAGTATTCAAGTATTCAGTATAGCTGAGCAAAGCACATTTATGTAATTCTGCTGCTTTTACTGTATCTCGTTTATTGTGGACATAGTTCTCAGTTTAAGAGTTGTTGTTTTTTTAAATCGATGGGGGTTCGTTCAATCTTGCTGATGACTGACCCTTGGGCCTGGTGTCACAGTGTTTGAGAGAAGAAGGACAGTGATGTCCCTTGGATGACGATCAGGCTGGGAGATACAATTCACAACCCTTCACTTTTGCAACTCTCAATGTTCTGGCCCGCGGCATAGTCTTTACGCTCCCTCAGTCCAAAACACTCCTATTTGTCACATTGACACCTCTTGTGACCTTTCAAACTGACACCGAAAGACCATACAAACCTGGAAGACAGGTAAATCATCTACGTCTGCCGTTTTGCCTCAATGCAAACAGGCAAAACAGACATATGGACGCTTGCATGTCTTTTCGTCGAGCAAAACGCGATAGCGAAGGTACAACACTCCGCACAGACGTTGAGTTTCCCTGTATTTGGTTGGGAGAAAGAGCTGTAGCATATTGCATGTTTGTATCGGAGTCTGCTACTAAAGAATGTGAAACAATGTGTCTGTTTGCTACTTTTCATTAAATTATGAATGGCAGATTTTTAGGCGATGGCCTAAAATAAATGTGTTTATATGGGCAGAATAAAAGGCGTACCTTGAGGCCTATAGCCTCCAGAAATGTGATCAGTTATGGAAATATACAGTTCATGTGAAAATATACGGATCTGGTGAAAGGCTGACATTAATATTTTTCATGTGACTGTAGAAATGGAAACGCCGTGGTTTTAGAGACACAACGTAACAATAGCCTATGATTGAAGGGACTGCAGTATTATTTGCAATATTAGTTTTAATCACTTCAATGTCATTCAGAAAATGATGTACTGCAACCAGGTTTTCCTCTAGGACTTTTCCTGTGCTTGGCTCTATTCCTTTTCTTTTTATCCTAAAAAACTCTCTAGTCATTGTGGATGACAAGCATAACCACAACATGATGCTGCCGTCACCATGCTTGGAAATGTGAATAGTGGTACTCAGTGACGTGTTGTGTTGAATTTGCCCCAAACATAATGCTTTGTTATTCAGGACAATTTTTGGAGTATTACTTTATTGCCTTGTTGCAAACATGATGCATGTTTTGGAATACTTTTATTCTGTACAGGCTTCGATCTTTTCACTCACACTGTCATTTAAGTTAGTATTGGGAAGTAACTATAACATTGTTGATCCATCCTCAGTTTTCTCCTATCACAGCCATTTAACTCCTTATTTGGTTTAAAACATAATGGTGAAATCCCTGAGCGGTTTCCTTCCTCTCCGTCAACTAAGTTAGGAAGGACGCCGGTATATTTGTAGAGACTGGGTATATTGATACACCATCCAAAGTCTGATTATTAGCTTCACCATGCTCAAAGGGATATTCAATGTATGCTTTTTTTTACCCATCTACCCATCTACCCTGGTCTTTGTCGTTGAATCTGTGCTTGAAATTCACTGCTCGACTGAGGGAGCTTACAGATAATTGTATGTGTTCAACACCATTATCGCACAAAGTTAGTCCATGCAATTTATTATCTGACTTGTTAAGCACATTTTTACTCCTGAAGTTATTTAGGCTTGCCATAACAAACGGGTTGAACACTTATCGACTCAAGACATTTCAGCTTTACATTTATTATGAATTTGTAAAAACATCATTCCACTTTGACATCATGGGGCATTGTGTGTAGATCAGTGACACACAATCTACTGTAAATGTAAGCCATTTAGATTCCGGCTGTAACAGAAGAACATTTGGAAAAACTCGAGGGGTGTGAATACCTTTTGATGGCACGGTAGAAATTGCCAAAAATAGAACGCTGCGTGGTACTGCTTCGCAGATGCACAGACAGACCATGATCCGACTGGAAGATCAGAGATAGCAGGAGATATCAACCCTTCTACTGGGGGGAGCGGGGAATCCTACTGTGAATTGATGTGTCCAGTTACTGAGGTGTGGCAGATGGATCGAGTAGTACACAGCGGGGGGGGGGGGGGGGCATTGGAAATTATAATCTGGTGGTGTGGAACACTGCACCATGGGAGAAATTATCTGTGCTGGCGAGGCATAGCAAGAGGTGCGGAGCTGCCTGCTGTAATCCTGGGTTTACATGTTGTAATGCAGCCCATACCTGTAGGGCTAGGGTTGGATGGAGGCAGGGGAGCAGGAGGAGAGAGGGGGGAGAGGTTTGGCCACCCAGGGTAGGGTGAGGGCCCTGCAGCGATATCACAGCTAAGGAGGGCTAGTGGAATCGTGGACCAATAAGATCGGTTTCCCGGCTGCAATCACCGTAGTATGTGTGACTCCAACCACACAGCGGCATAACTGGAGCAATGAACAAAAATTACCCATCTCTCCCAGATTACTGTATCAGGAAATCTACTCTAAAAGTCTATTCCATAATATGATTGTTGAGAAATGTACGAGTTTATTTGTCCGGTTAGGTTTGCATATAAGATATTTAACTGTTCTGTGTCCATACCCGAAGCCTGTATAGCTGTTATAGAAGGCTATGATGGTACATTTTTGACAGTCTGAGGCAAGAAACAGTCTTACATGCATAATATAGAAACACTTTAAATAGAAAGTTTAATTGTTTACTTGGGTCCCAATTAGCTTTTGCAGAAGCAGCAACTACGCTCAACTGGGGTCCAAGAAAAACAAACACAAAACATGACATTTAACAAAACACTGATAGTCAAGGACAGTCACATACTTTCTAAATACAATACGACTACAAATAACACAAACAATACAACAACAACAATTAAGACTGTGTTAGAGTTGGTCTGTGTGTGCGTGTGTATGTGTGTGTCCACTCACAGTCCTCACCATTCCATGAGCTGTTGTTTAATCTATTTTTAAAAGGTCATTTTGCTGTTTGCTTGAGTAATTGGAGATGGAAGGGAGTTCATGGCTCTGTATAATATTGTGTGCATTGTCATGAATTCTCTTTGGACTTGGGACTCTGAAGAGACCCCTGGTGGCACGTCTTGTGGTGTCTGTATGGGTGTTTGAGCTGAATGTTATTTAATTATGCAGACAATCTTGAATTTTCTCTCACAGTAATATTTCTCTTAAAAACTAGAAAATAAGAAGTTAGTCTCGCATTAACCCTCTACCACGAGACTTGCATGCATGTTGTTGGTGCAGTAAACGGCAAGGTGTGCCGCTCTGTTTTGAGCCAGCTGCAGCTTTGTTAGGTCTTTCTTCGCTGCACTTCAACATAGTAATCCAAATGGTACAAGACCAGAGCCTGAACAACAGGTTCAGTTGATTTGTGTCAAAAACGCAGAACATCTTCTTATAACAGACATATCCCTCCCCAAATTTGCAAATATAACTTGACCATGATAATGGACCATCCAATGTTATACCTTTATACACAACTCCAGCTGAGGTTTAAGTCAGAGAATATTTTGGACCAAACACAATGTTTTTAGTTGTAGATGTATGTAAGACCCATTTATCCTTAATCACCAATTCTAATACTGTCTGTAACTCATTATTTAGGTGCTGGAATGTAGGGTGACAGATCATCCGCATACATAGTATATAAAGTCATTTCAAACTCCTTATATTAATCAAACCAGACAGCACCATTTTCTTGTTTTTTTTAATTTACGCCCTCACCCTCAGACAGAATTTACAAACAAAGCATGTGCTTAGTGAGTCTGCCAGATCAGAGGCAGTTGGGATGAATTAGGCAATTGTCCTGTCCTGTTAAGCATTCAAAATGTAGTGAGTACCTTTGGGTGCCAGGGGAAATGTATGGAGTAAAAAGTACATAATTTTCATTAGGAATGTAGTGAAAGTATAAAGTTGTCAGAAAACTACTTGCATTCCAGGTGACTACCTCATAAAGCTGGTTAAGAGAATTCCAAGAGTGTGAAAAGCTGTCACCAAGGCAAAGGGTGGCTACTTTGAAGAATCTCAAATATAAAATATATTTACATTTATTTAACACTTTTATGGTTACTAGATGATTCCATATGTGTTATTTCATAGTTTTGATGTCTTCACTATTATTCTACAATGTATAAAATAGTAAAAAATAAAGAAAAACCCTTGAACGTTACATGTATGATCTGGGTAGTAATATTATTTGTATCTCAGAGTCATTTGCATTGCATGTTATAGCCTAATGTCAGCTGGCTAACATTGATCCTGGTTGGTTAGCTACCTGCAGATTCATGCAGGGTAGTATCATGCCTGGCCTGTTCGTGTCAGGTTACCATGGACCATAATCCTACAGGGATATCTCTCACACCCACCAGCGGGGGAGAGGTCGAGAGGTATGGAGGTGTTTTTTTATGACACCTCCCGCCCATTGTAAATCTTAAGGCAGCAGACAAAATCCCGGTGTCCTGTCACTGTGGAGGAATGGAATGTATGATGGGCCTACGAAGAACCTACCTCTGAACAGTAACATGCAATAAATGTACTTTGGGACAATATGTTTCGTCAGTCAAAATGGTAGTAATGACGATAGATGGAATATGAAAATGAATGTCGTTTTTGTTATGTTATTACAAGTTAAATGATGAAGTTATAACGAAAACATTGTAACCTGAAGAGTTTTCACAATATGTACTTGATTTTTGAATACTGTAGTGGTGTGGTAAATGTCCAGATCAAAGATAACATTTTTGTAAAGATGAAATGTGAAGGTTGTTGCCTAAATTGGATCTAACCCACAAAGGACCAAACCTCCACTCCTCAACATCCAGTTGAGATTTCTCACCACACACCAGACTAAGAACTGGCAACAAAAGGTGGGAAATGGCCAAGTGCTCTGAGGGGACCAGAGGAGGAACCATCATTAGAGAGACATCAATAAGTCATGATGCACAGAGCCAGCGTGGGAACTGAGCTTCCTCTGTCTCTCTCGCTCTCTCTCTCCAGACTGCTATGTTTAAACCCAGAACACCGATAAGGCTCCTCTCATTCCACACCCACCCAGGACCAAAATAACAGCATTTATAAAATAATAAACAGACGCTTGGCATCATCCATTTACTGGAAGGCCTCTGCCAGATACAGAGGAGATTTCTATTGCTAAAATTAATTCTGACATGGTCTAAACACCAGTGAAAATCAAATCAAATCGTATTAGTCACATGCGCCGAATACAACAGTGAAATGCTTACTGACGAGCCCTTAACCAACAATGCAGTTTCAAATTAGGTTTTGTCGTGCCCCTTTTTTACGACCATCTTGGTATGTTTGGACCATGTTAGTTTGTTGGTGATGTGGACACCAAGGAACTTGAAGCTCTCAACCTGCTCCGCTGGTGAGAATGGGGGCATGCTCGGGCCTCTTTTTCCTGTAGTCCTTAATCACCTCCTTTGTCTTGAATACTTTGAGGGAGAGGTTGTTGTCCTGGCACCACACGGCCAAGTTTCTGACCTCCTCCCTATAGGCTGTCTCGTCGTTGTCGGTGATCAGGCCTACCACTGTTGTGTCATCTGCAAACTTAATTATGGTGTTCGAGTCGTGCCTGGCCGCGCAGGGACATATGCCTGTATGTCAAATGGCACCCTATTCCCTTAGGGCTCTGGTCAAAAGTAGTACACTATATAGTGAATTGGGTGCCATTTGGAAAACAGTCATAGATAAATGATTGAGAGCCGTAAATCCTACTTGTGCATATATAGTGCACTCGGAAAAGTATTCAGACCCCTTGACTTTTTCCACATTTTGTTATGTTTCAGCCTTACTCTAAAATTGATTTTAAAAATCGTCATCAATCTACGCACAATACCCCATAATGACAAAGCGAAAAAAAAACAGGTATTTGGAAAAATACATTTGCAAAAAAATTCTAAAAAACAGTTTTTGCTTTGTCATTATGTGGTATTGTGAGTAGATTGATGACAAAAAACAAACAATTTTTCTCAAAAAAAAATGTAAGGCTGTAACGTAACAAAATGTGGTAAAAGTCAAGTGGTCCGAAACTTTCAAAATGCACTGTAGGTGGTGAGATTGGCCTCTCTCTATGAGTTGCCATGAGTCCACAAGCTGAAATAAGCTATGTCTAATTTAAAACAGAGTAATTCTAGTGCAGTCTATTCTCTCTCTCTCTGACAGAGAAGATAAGTTGAGTGTGAGATTGATCAACTGATCAGCAGTCTGCCTTCAGTGTATCAACCACAACTCCATCTATTTCCAAGCCCAGGGCTTGCTTGCTCTACCCTTGTCAGCAAATTATCTTCAACTGCAGAAACTGAACTCCCACATGCAAACAACATACCAAAGGGTTTTTCATTTACTGTTCCTGCACGTTAGATATGATTGAAACATTTCACACTATGGTTTTCATTAAGTCTTAATGGTATGCGCGATAGTACAATGAAATGCCTAGCCATCGTTTGGCGAGACTGTAAAAACAGCGACTTCCTTTCAGTTCCACAAGTACTGAAATTAGACGGTAGTACAGTACATAGGGATTATCATTTCAAGCGGTTGCTCCCAAACCGTTTGAGGGAAGCGTGTGTTTCTATTCATGGTATTTGTTTTGGTTTCGGTACAGTCAGTGGTCTGTGATGCCACGTTACCAGTCCCTGGTGGGGGATTGGCTCGTTTGTTTGAAACCAGGTTGCCGAATGAAGATAAGATCGACATCAGGGCGACGTCAAGGTAACAAGGGCATCCCATCATCTCCTTTTGACCCAAAGGTAATCTGAGGATGAGAGGGAGGGTCACCGACCGTGTCCCAACTGACCTGTGTCCACTGTTGCTGTACTCTATGGCCAGTGGCCCTGTAGTGAGCAACGTTAGCCTAGCACAGCAGTATCCTACCACACGGCAGAGTAGCCTACCTCACAGAGACAATGACCCTCCATCAAGACTCTTACACCTGTCAGTAAACCTATCGTCAAAAGCTGGTTCAAATGGCAACATTATGAGGACATTTACAACCCGTTTAGAGTCAGCACTGGTTTGAATCTGGTTGCAATGAAGTCATTTACTGTACAAGCAGTTTTGTCCACTGGGTAAGGATCACCATTTGTCAGATCATGCACCTTTTTTTTTAGAATAAATGTTTCTGACTCATATCGATGCCACATAGGCTGTTTTCCAAATGAGTAGTTGTTCTTTTAGAGGGTTGCTCTTTAAATACAAGTTATAAGTTGTTAACTTAAATATAAGTTGTTGAAGATTTCATAATATCCAGCTGGTGGTTTTGGTTTGGGGCTCTACTACAACGGATGGACTGACATGGTTAAGAATAGCAAGCCTCTTAGTACTGTATCAATATTAATGTAAGCACCGGGATTTGCGTTAAATAACAGAGACGGCACCCTATTCCCTTTCAAGGGCATTAGGCTTGACCAGAATCCTATGGGCTGTGGTCAAAAATAGTGCACAATATACGGAATAGGGTGCCATTTGGGATGCACACAATTGACCTATCCACGAACCCGTCTCAACACAGCAGCATAATGCAGCATAAAGACGAGTCATGCGAAATTAATTTGGGGAACGAGGGCTTCCGATTATTCTGCAACATGTCAGGGGAGAGCAATGCAATTTTGTGACACTCCATTTTAAACGGTTGTCTCAAAACATGAGTAACATAGTGACGGGCTATGAATTCAGACATATGACTTAAAACTTTAATAATAAAGTCTTCTGACGCTTGAAACTGTAAAACTTTCCCCTACATATTGTTTTACATTTGCATTTCACATTTGATAAAAGTGCTAACAGGCACAAAGAACTGAAATTGACCCTTTCCTTGACTGCTGCTCTTACAGATCTTACACGAATAGAGAGAAATAGAGAACAGAATGCAGTGTGTGATGAGACACAAAAAAAGGAGAGAATATGTGGATGGGAAAGAACACAAAGACACTGATATTGACTTTCTTTTAAGCCTAAAAGGTGTACTTTGTCCTTCGTCTCCTCCTCCTCCACTCTTTAACAATGTTCCAATAACATCCATAGCACAATGTGCATAAAGAAAATGTTTCCATCCCAAATGGCACCCTATTCCCTACATAGTGGACTACTTTGGAAACAAGGCTTACGGGCTTCCCTGGTCAAAAGTACTGCACTATATAGGGAACAGGGGGCCAGTGGGACGCAGCCAAGGTCTGCCTGACCCAGGGTAACTTGATGTAGGCCAACGGCTGACATGTAACACGTCTTCTATCTACTGGGACTTGTCCAGGAGAAGTGCAAAGAGAGAATCTCTGAAGCAGGACAAATCAATGATTCTCTCTCCCCTGCCTCTCCTAAAGGCAGAGACAGCTTCTATAAAGCAACATCTGAATCTACCTAATGGAACGGAAAATTGGGGGAAATGGGGATCTCTACCCCAGGGGGATCTCTTCTGTTCCACTGTACAGCCTCCCCACATATTTAACACACATCCTTACAGGAATATATTTTACATTGAAGGAATTAATTCCTTCCTTCCAAAAGTTGTTGCTCCCATATCTTGTACCACGAACGGACAAATGTACCTGCTTTTGATAAGCTATTTTGTATTCCAAAATCTATGTTGCTTGGTCCCAGAATTACAATTGCATTTGTGTTACAATAACATTATGCAATTATTGTATTTCCAAAATGTTTTTAACATCATCTATCAACATACTGACAATTCAAGTTCCTTTTATGTTATTTTACATTTATGAGTTTTTTCCCCCATAAGGTTCTGATTACAGTTTCTCTGTCTCTCCATGTTCTTCATGTGAGGAAACCAGGAATGGAGTGTGAGAAACCAAGAAGACATTCTACCAAAGACACCTCTATATTAGAGGTTTATAGGGATGAACATATGCCATTGTGATTTTTAGGAATGTTAGTTTGAGAGCAGGTGTCAGCATACATACAAGCCACTCCACTATATGTCTTGGTACGGCTTTGGACATAAATGTGAAAAGCGCAAATGCTCTTTGACTAACAGGTACATGCAGGAAGACATACAACCGGACACTCAAGCAAACTGACATTCAATTGTCATGCAGGAGTACATGGCCAAACATGTTTCTTTTTACAGTGTCAAGGCAAATAGAATAACACCAGCTTTCATATCAAATAAATACTTTCTATGAATCCAAACATATCACTGAAGGTACTACTGTATATCTATTATCCTGATAGTATAATGGCTGTGCCAGAAGAGGCAGGGTGACCCCGTTCTGGCGAACATAGTAGTATGAATGAAATGCTATTCAATTAGTGGGTTAACATTCCGCCGACACTCACTTTATATCCTTTCCCGGGCCTGCCTCTCTTGCTTTGACCCAAGCCTCTGTTCCTCCCTTTATCTAAAGAATAGGTAATCTACATCACCCCTCCCCATCTCACTCTCTCCCCTTCTCTCTCTTTCTGGCACAGTGGGAATTCTATTAGATCAAATTGTGACCCTCTTTAAGAGCCACACATTGAAAATATAAATCTATTTCTTTGCCAGCAGAAATTACTTAAGGTCCCATGATGGCTAACGAAGCAATTACCCAGTAGACAGCGTTGCTGTCCTCTATGCTGCTGGCCATTGGGGCTTTGAGATTATTGATGTATAAAGTTGTAAGCTGCATGTAGCCACCCGAATTAATGGAGTGGAAAACAAATTGTTGCACGGAGGTAATAATAATTATGATAGATTGCCTATGACCCGCTATTATCAATATAGAGACAACTGTATGAGAGAGAGAGAGAGAGAGGGAAGGAGAAGACGAGAGAGCGGGGGAATATAGAAAGAGAGAGTGATAATAACATGCATACAGTAAGTGTGTGGCTCAGTGCGGATAATGAATTGAAAGAAAGGCGAGCAGCAGCTTATAGCCGTCCCAGGTCCGGGGTCACCTCTGTGTCAATTACTGGAATAAGCCGTTCTGTGCCTGAGCATAGTTTAATAACCAGGCCCGACTTTAGAATTCCATCAGTGGAGATGAACAAATATGAAAGACAACAACATTCAGGGTGCATGATGATATTGTGTGGGGGAAATGAAGTTGCTCGATGGGCTTTTCCCTAGGTTGCAGCGTGGAGGGCTGTGCTAATAATAACGCGTATTATGTGTATTTGCTGATGTGTCATTTGCTGTTTGTCGTGTAGCTTATCTTATTGCCAAGTCGTTTGCGGGTAAGCCTTACATTGGATTTTCATACATACTTAACCGTTGTTATTTTATGAATGAGTATTTATTACTTGTATTAATTTTTTTAATTTTTTTTTTGACCTTTATTTAACCAGGCAAGTCAGTTAAGAACAAATTCTTATTTTCAATGACGGCCTGGGAACAGTGGGTTAACTGCCTGTTCAGGGGCAGAACGACAGATTTGTACCTTGTCGGGGGTTTGAACTCACAACCTTCCGGTTACTAGCCCAACGCTCTAACCACTAGGCTACCCTGCTGCCCCAATTGATGTCTATTTGTTGTTTGCTGTGTATCTTACTTTGTGAATAAGCCTTTCATCAAACAGGCAAAGCACGTTGTCACCTGTGTCACCTGTGACTTAAAGCAACTTCAATAAAGCATTGGAGGTTTAAATGTTAAAAAAAATATTTTAAAAAGACAGTTCCATGACTTGCCTTTGTCTTTTTATCAGATACTCAAAATGAAAAATGAATGTACCAAAATTATTCAGGTGTTGGTTACATTCACCCACATACAGTACAGTACATGACAGCTTTATATATAAAAATGACCACATGTAATGAGTTATCTATGGAGCCAATACATGAATAACTGCACTTCGTTGTTTTGTCGAAGAATGGGTTAAATGGGCAATCTGTGATAGCCTCTAAACATAATTTTGATCTGGTTACATTTCTCATCACTCAGCTGTTTACCAACACAGTGGTGCAGTGTCCACTTTGTTGTTGTTTGAACTGCAGATTGCCCTTTCAAATCAGTGTATTGAGTTGTTTACATTTGTCCTTTAATTGAAGCATCAGAGTGCAGTATGATGACCTGCAACTCTTATTCTCTTATTCTCTGCTCTTTTCTATTCAGTAGACGACGCAACAACCCCTGCTTTCCCTCATCAGATGGTTTGGTACATACATTGCTTATGAGGTTATAGTAGCAATATAACAAGTATACTGAACAGAAATATAAACGCAACATGTAAAGTGTTGGTCCCATGTTTCATGAGCTGAAATAAAAGATCCCAGAGATTTTTCATATGCACAATAATTGGTTTACATCTCTGTTAGTGAGCATTTTTCCTTTGCCAAGATCATCCATCCACCTGACAGTTGTGGCATATCAAAAAGCTGATTAAGCAGCATCGTCATTACACAGGTGCAGCTTGTGCTGAGGACAATAGAAGGCCACTCTAAAATGTGCAGTTTTATCATGAAACAATGCCACAGATGTCGCGAGCTTTAAGGGAGTGTGGAATTGGCATGCTGACTGCAGGAATGTCCACCAAAGCTGTTACCAGAGAATTTAATGTTAATTTCTCTACCATAAGCCACCTCCAACGTAGTTTTAGAGTATTTGGCAGTACGTCCAACCGGCCTCACAACTGCAGACCATGTGTAACCACGCCAGCCCAGGACCTCCACATCCGGCTTCTGCACCTGCGACTACCAGTTTGCCTGAGACCAGCTACCCGGACAGCTGATGAAACTGTAGGTTTGCACAACCGAAGTATTTCTGCAAAAATCGTCTCAGGGAAGCTCATCTGCATGCTCGTCGTCCTCACCAGAGTCTTGATCTGACTGCAGTTCGGTGTCATAACCGACTTTAGTGGACAAATGCTCACCTTCGATGGCCAATGGCACGCTGGAGAAGTGTGCTCTTCACAGATTAATCCCGGTTTCAACTTTACCGGGCAGATGGCAGACATTGTGGATGGCGTCGTGTGGGCGAGCGGTTTGTTGATGTCAACGTTGTGAACAGAAAGGTGCCCCATGGTGGCGGTGGGGTAATGGTTTGGGCAGGCATAAGCTACGGACATAAAACACAATTGCATTTTATCGATGGCAATTTGAATGCATAGAGATATCATGACGAGGCCCATTGTTGTGCCATTCATCTGCCGCCATCACCTCATGTTTCAGCGTGATAATACACGGCCCCATGTCGCAAGGGTCTGTACACAATTCCTGGAAGCTGAAAATGTCCTAGTACTCCCATGGCATGTCCCGCATTTAGCATGTTTGGGATGCTCTGGATCAATTTGTACGACAGGGCGTTCCAGTTCCCCCCACTATCCAGCAACTTCACAAAGCCATTGAAAAGGAGTGAGACAATAGTCCACAGGCCACAATCAACATAATGATCTCTATGCAAAGGAGATGTGTCGCACTGCATGAGACAAATGGTGGTCACACCAGATACTAACTGGTTTTCTGATCCACGCCCCTACCCTTATTTTAAGACTCACAGATGCATATCTGTATTCCTAGCCATGTGAAATCCATAGATTAGGGCCTAATTATCTTTTTTTTCAATTGACTGATTTCGTTATATGAACTGTAACTCAGTAAAACCTTTGAAATGATTGCATGTTGCGTTTTATATTTTTGTTCAGTGTATTCAATTCCCCCTAAAGTAATTATATTCTCTGATTAAGGAATCAGAGTTAATGTAATTACTTTTTACTTAAAGATGAATTTCATCTTTGGAAGCGTGTTGCGTTATGTTTGTGTCTCAGGCCATTATCTCTAATGAGATCTGACAATCTCATTCGTAACCTACAGTGGCCCCTCTGGAAGTGGAGTTTGGGATTCGTCAGGGGTGTGTGTGTGTGTGTGGGGGGGGGGCATTTGTGCATGTATGTTGTGTTTGAATGAATATGTACTGTAGTTGGTGAGAGAAAAGCCACACAACTCTTTTCCGCATGAAGCCTCAAGGACAGTGACCCCTAAGTGTTCATCTAATCAGAACATTGTCTGCAGTGAGACAACAAGTCTGAGCCAAGGTACTCAGGGAGGTCCACATCTAGGATGCACCATTTGGTATGCAACTCTTAAAGGAAAGATTCACCCATTTAAAAAAAATATATATCGTGTTTGTACATCTCTGAGTGATGTTCTATCAATTCCCAGGGTCATTTCACGTTTTCATATATATCTGAGCTGTTCACTCAGTATCTCCGTACAAATGCGGTGAGACTACAACGACCCCCACTCCACCCACCTGCAATGATAAAAATACTTCTCTTTTGTGTGCCGGAGTCTGGTCTCGTAGTAGCGCTGCCGACTATGGATCATACATTCCCCCTAGTGGGATGAGGTTCAACCCCGCCTGCACCTTCATATCTCTGGTCCTCAACCAACTGTCTACCCCTCTCACGTGTGTCTTTCTATCTCTACCCATCTGTCTACCCTTCTCACGTGTGTCTTTCTATCTCTACCCCTCTCACATGTGTCTTTCTATCTCTACCCATCTGTCTACCCCTCTCACATGTGTCTTTCTATCTCTACCACTCTCATGTGTGTCTTTCTATCTCTACCCATCTGTCTACCCCTCTCACGTGTGTCTTTCTATCTCTACCCCTCTCACGTGTCTTTCTATCTCTACCCATCAGTCTAACCCTCTCACGTGTGTCTTTCTATCTCTACCCCTTTCACGTGTGTCTTTCTATCTCTACCCATCTGTCTACCCCTCTCACGTGAGTCTTTCTATCTCTACCCATCTGTTTTAACCCTCTCACTTGTGTCTTTCTATCTCTACCCATCTGTCTACCCCTCTCACATGTGTCTTTCTATCTCTACCCATCTGTCTACCCCTCTCACATGTGTCTTTCTATCTCAACCCATCTGTCTACCCCTCTCATGTGTGTCTTTCTATCTCTACCCATCTGTCTACCCCTCTCACTTGTGTCTTTCTATCTCAACCCATCTGTCTACCCCTCTCACTTGTGTCTTTCTATCTCTACCCATCTGTCTACCCACTCTCTCTTTCTATCTCTACTTGTGTCTGTCTATCTTTCAACCCATCTGTCTACCCCTCTCACTTGTGTCTTTCTATCTCCCTGTCTACCCCTCTCTTGTGTCTTTCTATCTCTACCCATCTGTCTACTTGTGTCTTTCTATCTCTACCCATCTGTCTACCCCTCTCACTTGTGTCTTTCTATCTCAACCCATCTGTCTACCCCTCTCACTTGTGTCTTTCTATCTCTACCCATCTGTCTACCCCTCTCACTTGTGTCTTTCTATCTCTACCCATCTGTCTACCCCTCTCACTTGTGTCTTTCTATCTCAACCCATCTGTCTACCCCTCTCACTTGTGTCTTTCTATCTCTACCCATCTGTCTACCCCTCTCACTTGTGTCTTTCTATCTCTACCCATCTGTCTACCCCTCTCACTTGTGTCTTTCTATCTCTACCCATCTGTCTACCCCTCTCACTTGTGTCTTTCTATCTCAACCCATCTGTCTACCCCTCTCACTTGTGTCTTTCTATCTCTACCCATCTGTCTACCCCTCTCACTTGTGTCTTTCTATCTCTACCCATCTGTCTACCCCTCTCACTTGTGTCTTTCTATCTCTACCCATCTGTCTGTCTTTCTACCCCCCTCTCACTTGTGTCTTTCTATCTCAACCCATCTGTCTACCCCTCTCACTTGTGTCTTTCTATCTCTACCCATCTGTCTACCCCTCTCACTTGTGTCTTTCTATCTCTACCCATCTGTCTACCCCTCTCACTTGTGTCTTTCTATCTCAACCCATCTGTCTACCCCTCTCACTTGTGTCTTTTGTATCTCTACCCATCTGTCTACCCCTCTCACTTGTGTCTTTCTATCTCTACCCATCTGTCTCCCCTCTCACTTGTGTCTTTCTATCTCCCCATCTGTCTACCCCTCTCACTTGTGTCTTTCTATCTCTACCCATCTGTCTACCCCTCTCACTTGTGTCTTTCTATCTCTACCCATCTGTCTACCCCTCTCACTTGTGTCTTTCTATCTCTACCCATCTGTCTACCCCTCTCACTTGTGTCTTTCTATCTCAACCCATCTGTCTACCCCTCTCACTTGTGTCTTTCTATCTCTACCCATCTGTCTTTCTACCCCCATCTGTCTACCCCTCTCACTTGTGTCTTTCTCTACCCATCTGTCTACCCCTCTCACTTGTGTCTGTCTACCCCTCTCACTTGTGTCTTTCTATCTCAACCCATCTGTCTACCCCTCTCACTTGTGTCTTTCTATCTCTACCCATCTGTCTACCCCTCTCACTTGTGTCTTTCAATCTCTACCCATCTGTCTACCCCTCTCACTTGTGTCTTTCTATCTCTACCTATCTGTCTACCCCTCTCAGTTGTGTCTTTCTATCTCTACCCATCTGTCTACCCCTCTCACTTGTGTCTTTCTATCTCAACCCAACTGTCTACCCCTCTCACTTGTGTCTTTGTATCTCTACCCATCTGTCTACCCCTCTCACGTGTGTCTTTCTATCTCTACCCATCTGTCTACCCCTCTCACTTGTGTCTTTCTATCTCAACCCATCTGTCTACCCCTCTCACTTGTGTCTTTCTATCTCTACCCATCTGTCTACCCCTCTCACTTGTGTCTTTCTATCTCAACCCATCTGTCTACCCCTCTCACTTGTGTCTTTCTATCTCTACCCATCTGTCTACCCCTCTCACTTGTGTCTTTCTATCTCTACCCATCTGTCTACCCCTCTCACTTGTGTCTTTCTATCTCTAACCATCTGTCTACCCCTCTCACTTGTGTCTTTCTATCTCTACCTATCTGTCTACCCCTCTCAGTTGTGTCTTTCTATCTCTACCCATCTGTCTACCCCTCTCACTTGTGTCTTTCTATCTCAACCCAACTGTCTACCCCTCTCACTTGTGTCTTTGTATCTCTATCCATCTGTCTACCCCTCTCACTTGTGTCTTTCTATCTCTACCCATGTGTCTACCCCTCTCACTTGTGTCTTTCTATCTCTACCCATCTGTCTACCCCTCTCACTTGTGTCTTTGTATCTCTACCCATCTGTCTACCCCTCTCACTTGTGTCTTTCTATCTCTACCCATCTGTCTACCCCTCTCACTTGTGTCTTTCTATCTCAACCCATATGTCTACCCCTCTCACTTGTGTCTTTCTATCTCTACCCATCTGTCTACCCCTCTCACTTGTGTCTTTCTATCTCAACCCATCTGTCTACCCCTCTCACTTGTGTCTTTCTATCTCAACCCATCTGTCTACCCTTCTCACTTGTGTCTTTCTATCTCTACCCATCTGTCTACCCCTCTCACTTGTGTCTTTCTATCTCAACCCATCTGTCTACCCCTCTCACTTGTGTCTTTCTATCTCTACCCATCTGTCTACCCCTCTCACTTGTGTCTTTCTATCTCAATAGAATGTGATTTCAATAATAAAAATAATACATCTCTTCTGTGATTTACATCTGAGGCACCGACTGCATAACGTGACATGAAGTCATCTGATCCGCCACGGCATGGCGGTGTTTACTATTTAGGTGAGTGGTAGTGGCAGATTAAGACTTCGGGTCAGGATATCGGTTGTGTTTGTGTTCCTCGCTCACTCACCAGGAGTTATGGGAACGACCAGGGTGAGTCAACACCTTTGTTTATCTGAGAGGAACACATTGTCTCTCTGTGACTCTATGTTCCCTGAAACTGCCGTAACCAATCCATCTCCCGGACATCTCTACGACGTCTTTGCCACCATGGTTACCGGTAATTGATCTGTATTTGGACAACAGATGGAACAGAACGATAGCAACTGATATTTGAGTGAGTAAATACGGGAATGTATGAATACAGTAATTAAGAGAAAATGAGGGGAAAGAACAGACGAATTATCGCGCATGGTGGCGCTCAGGGAATCGGGTCTTGTGCTACTATTCTTCAACCGCAGCTGGGCTGCTGCACTAGAACCAACATTAGATAAATAAACAGCACAGTGGAAGATAAACAGCGCTGCATGAAATTCCATTGAGCAGCTATGATTATCTATTAAAACTTGATCATTCGGTAAATTAACATAATTAGTGTCCACACCTGAAGGAGAGAGGTGAGGTTTAATGAGCGAAGGTGTAACCTGGCACTATACATATATGAGAAGAACAGGGAAAATAGACATACTGTATGTAGTTCTCTGGGTAACACGTTATAAATAAGATGCACACTAGCCTATCCGATTTGGCCATAAGACATCAACATTCATGGGTGTTCATCATCATATAACCTCGTTATTGTTATTCGTATTGGTGTGACTTTTTTATTGTTACTTTTTATTTTAGTCTACTTGGTCAATCTTTTCTTAACTCTTCTGTTGGTTAAGGGCTTGTAAGTAAGCCTTTCACGGTAAAGTCTACACTTGTTGAGATACTCTTAATGTTCGGCTATGAAAAGCCAACTGACATTTACTCCTGAGGTGCTGACCTGTTGCACCCTCGACAACTACTGTGATTATTATTATTTCACCATTCTGGTCATTTATGAACATTTGAACATCTTGGCCCGCGTTCTGTTATAATCTCCACCCGGCACAGCCAGAAGAGGACTGAACACCCCTCATAGCCTGGTTCCTCTCTAGGTTTCTTCCTAGGTTTTGGCCTTTCTGGGGAGTTTTCCTAGCCACCGTGCTTCTACACCTGCATTGCTTGCTGTTTGGGGTTTTAGGCTGAGTTTCTGTACAGCACTTAGAGATATCAACTGATGTAAGAAGGGCTATATAAATACATTTGATTTGATTTTGATTTGTATTCGGTGCATGTGACAAATAAAGCTTGATTTGATCATATACATTTGCTTTTAAAAATGACTCTTTTTGTGCATCCTGGCAACGTGACCAAAACCTTTTCTAATATTCATGAATATGACTCTACTGTATAAGTCTGTTTTGAATAGATGTACAGTCTGCTTTTTAAATGATAATGAGCCTCAATGACAATACACAGAGCTGAAGAGCACCACATAAACATAATGATACAATATAATAATATATGCCATTTGGCAGACACTTTTATCCAAATGTATGGATACATTTCTGTATGGCTGGCCCCAGCGGAAACAACAAGTGCACATCAAGTACCACGCTGTGTCGAATAGCCAACCACAACAAAAAGAACAACAATATTTTGTTATCTTACCTTGATGACACCCCTCCCCCTGTCCTCGCCATAATTGGTCCCCAGGATCTCAAAGTAGATGTTGGGGTTGGTTCCGTTGTCGGTAAACTCCAGGAAGCCGGTCAGACCACTCACTCCAGACTGTACGGGAAAGACACAAAGTCAGAGTGCTGTCAAAATGGACAAAGCACATAGTCCTGTTGAGATCGAAACAAGTCCTGATGAGATAGAGTCTATCCTAATATGGACACCGTACACATGATTAGTAAGGTCAAAGACACGACAATGAATGTAGTCCCTGAGAAAGTTAGAGAACATTTCAAATGGACCATATAAAAGATCTCTTGTCACACTGGATACTTCTATCTGCTATTTCACGAGCCCAATGGGAGAAATAGGTGATATATAGTAAGTAGCAAGACATCATCAATCCTCCAGCCTAGATCACCTGCTTGGAAAGCGTGGGGTTTTCTGAAGACAATCCCTCTCGCTTTGATGTCTTCGATTGATGTGTGCAGAGGTCATGAATCAACAAATTCTCTGCCTCGCTATCCCACACCCCTTTCATCATTCAGCCTGCAGTGCACCTGCACTGAAGGCATTCTGCGGCGCTGTGTTCGAGAACGCGACTGCCCCGAGCCACAACGAATCCGCCCACGTTGGGAAACAGATTTATTCATCTTCATGCAGCCCATTACATTATCATAATGATAATAATCGCCTGTTGGTAGTCTACTCTTATTGCGGTCTCATTTGCAAAACGAGAGCTGGCTTTACAAACCCCCTTTTCGCCAGATAGGGCCTTGGCTGCCACAAACAAAGCGCAACACCATGCCTAGCCTTTCATCTCTCCAACATCACAAACGAGTGCAGAGACCCTCCTCAACACCCCCCCCCCCCCCACTCCCTCCACTCTCTCTTTACCGCCTGTCTGGCACATCGTCCTCTACAGCAGGTGCAATTACACAGCAGGTGCAATTACCACAAAGATAATTGTTGTGAATGTATTGCACCAATACTGAGCTGACAGGAATAATTAGCTGGCCAATTATGAGAGCTGATGAGCAGTATCCAGACGAGTTCACCTTAACGCAGGCATTGAAAAGCCAATAAACAGCCAGTTCCCCTAATAAAGCTGTAGAACAGTGATCCAGTGAGGACACCCTAGGGAATGAAAAATGGGTCCATTACATCGCTGGCTTACAGTACAATAACAAGGTTCACGCCACATTAACATCACCTATACACAGTTATTACAATTAAAAACTGGAGGAGAGAACACCTCACACAAACACAGAGTCCCAGGGCTGGATGGAGAGGGACTGAATCAATGGGACTTGGCTTTTGCAGGCTCGCCATCCCTATAGCAGTGCCGGGGTCACTTTCACTGAATGCTCACGCAGCTCATGGCAGAGGGCAGGGTGTGAGGATGCCACTGTTTGTGTGTGTGTGTGTGTGTTTGTGTGAGAGAGTGTGCTGTGTGTGTGTGGGCACGTGCATGCCCATTTGTTTGTGCAGACACATGTCGACAGGTACAGTACACCCCCCAGGAGCAAAGGCCACAGGGATGGAGAAGGTGATAACATCCCATCCTAGCCTCCTGCACCAACACAGCAGCTCTGGAGAGCACAATGTCACCTCAACACGTCAACAACAACCCCAACAGGGTATTTATTATTCAATGCCCAAGACAGTGCCCCTACAGTGTCTCCCTATCCATTTCAAAGGTCTCCTCTGAGAGAAAAGTGGAGGAAGAAGAGATGAGTTCCAACATTGAAGGGCTATCCCTTGTCTGTCAATTGTCTTTCACATAATGTAGTGTGCATATGATCTACAGCAGCATTGCACCTTGTCAGGTAGCGCAAAGACAGAACACAGCTGAACATAGTCGTGTTCCAAATGGCACCCTATTCCCTACGTAGTGCACTGCTTTTGACCATGACCCATAGGGCTACATAGGGAATAGGGTGTCATTTGGGACAAGGCCCATGCTACTCTTGCTTGACATATTCTTTACACAGATTTATCAACATTCCTATCATATTGTCCAATCAAATCATATAAAATTGTATTGGTCACATACACATATTTAGAAGATGATATTGTGGGTGTGGCGAAATGCTTGTGTTCCTAGCTCCAGTGCAGTAGTATCGAACAATTCACAATAATGCACACACATCTAAAGTAAAAAAAAATGGAATTAAGAAATATATAAATATTAGCTTGAGCAATGTGGGTGTGGCATTGACTACAATATAAAATACAGTATAAACATATGAGATGAGTAAAGCAGTATGCAAACATTATTAAAGTGACTAGTGTTCCATTATTAAAGTGGCCAGTGATTCCAAGTCTATGTAGGGCAGCAGCCTGTAAGGTGCAGGGTTGCGTAACCTTGTGGAAGCCGGCTAGTGATGGCGATTTAACAGTCTGATGGCCTTGAGTTAGAATATGTTTTTCAGTCTCTCGGTCCCAGTTTTGATGCACCTGTACTGACCTAGTCTTCTGGATGATAGCGGGGTGAACAGGACATGGCTCAGGTGATTGATGTCCTTGATGATCTTTATGGCCTTCCTGTGACACCAGGTGCTGTAGGTGTCCTGGAGGGCAGGTAGTTTGCCCCAGGTGATGCGTTGGGCAGGCAATACCACCATCTGGAGAGCCCTGCAGTTGCGGGACACGCAGTCATGGGTGAACAGGGAGTACAGGAGCGGGCTGAGCACGCACCCTTGTGGGGCCCCTGTGTTAAGGATCAGCAAAGTGGAGGTGTTGTTTCCTACCTTCACTACCTGGGGGCGGCCGTCAGGAAGTTGCACAGGGCGTGGTTCAGACTCAGGGCTCCGAGCTTAATGATGAGCTTAGAGTGGACTATGGGGTTGAATGCTGAGCTATAGTCAATGAACAGCATTCTTACATAGGTATTCCTCTTGTCCAGATGGGATGGGGCAGTGTGCAGTGCAATGGCGATTATATTGTCTGTGGATCTATTGGGACGGTAAGCAAATTGAAGTGGGTCTAGGGCAGGGGTGGGCAACTCCAGTCCTCGAGGGCCTGATTGGTGTCACACTTTTCTCCATCCCTAGCAAACACAGCTGATTAATCAAATTGCATTCCAAACTGAAGATCATGATTAGGTGATTATTGGAGTCAGGTGTGTTAGCTGGGGCTGAGGCAAAACCCTTGAGGACTGGAATTGCCCACCCCTGGTCTAGGGTGTCAGATAAGGTAGAGGTGATATGATTCTTAACTAGCCACTCAAAACACTTTATGATGACAGAAGTGAGTGCTACGGGGTGATTTAGTTCAGTTACCTTTGCTTTCTTGGGTACAGGAACAATGGTGGACATCTTGAAGCAAGTGGGGACAGCAGACTGAGATAGGGAGATATTGAATATGTCTGTAAACACTCCAGCCATCTGGTCTGCGCATGCTTTGAGGACGCAGCTAGGGATGACGTCTTGGCGGGCAGCCTTGTGAGGGTTAACATGCTTAAATGTCTTACTCACATCCTTGGTAGCGGGCCGCGTCGGTGGCTCTGTGCTTGTCTGGAAGCAAGACGTCGGTGTCCGCGACGTGGCTGGTTTTCCCTTTATGGTCCGTGATTGTCTATAGACCCTGCCACATACGTCTTGTGTCTGAGCCGCTGAATTTATGCCTGTTTGATTGCCTTACGGAGGGAATAACTACACTGTTTGTATTCAACCATATTCCCAGTCACCTTGCCATAGTTAAATGCAGTGGCTCGCGCTTTCAATTTTGTGCGGATGTTTCCATCTATCCACGGTTTCTGGTTTGGGTAGGTTTTAATAGTCACAGTGGGTACAACATATCCTATACACCTCCTGATGAACATAGTCACCGTATCCGTGTATTCATCAATGTTATTCTCAGAGGCTACCTGGAACATATCCCAGTCCGTGTGATCAAAACAATCTTGAAGCATGGATTGCGAGTTTGGTCAGACCAGCATTGAATAGACCTTAGCACTGGTACTTCCTGTTTGAGTTTCTGTCTATAGGAAGGGAGAAGCAAAATGGAGCCATGATCAGATTTGCGGAAGGGAGGGTCTTGTAGGCATTTCGAAATGTTGAGTAGCAGTGGTCCAATGTTTTTCCAGAGTGAGTACTACAGTCAATGTGTTGGTAGGACTTCGGTAACAACATTTTCCATCCCTCACTCCAAGCATTATACAGGACATGGAAATACAATCTCATGCATATATTTAATGTATCCTATGGATGTACATAATATGATGTACAGTATATGGAATAAGCCAGAACTAGGAGTTTGTCATGACCTCATCGTGACCTGACGGCCTTTGTTGTAATTCAAGAAAAATGCCTGTCACTAAGTATAACCTAAGAAGGTCCGGAGTCCTGCTGTTTTTCTGCTCTACCTGATAAGTAAATGCACCCACCTTGATTCCCAGGGATAAATCAGTCCTTGATTAGAGGGGAATAATGAAAATCAGCAGTGGAACTGGCTTTGAGGTCCAAGTTTTGAATTGACCTGCCCTATATGGACCAGTACCTTTTTGACGTTGTCTAGCATGGGGCGCCCGCCTTGCCAGGGCTTGGAGTTCTTGCGGATGCAGGTGAGGCTGGCCATGCTGTGCCACTTCCTGTCCTCGAGTTTCCTGTGGAAGGTGTTGGCCAATAGCAGCACCGTGTCGTAGATGTAGCGGTTGGTTATCTTGCAACAAAAGAGAGGGAAGGAGGACAGAGGAAGTGAGACAAAATAAGGGAAGAGAAGGGAAGATTAAGACGCAGACGAAGAGCAGGGTGAGACGAAACATGAAAGACAGGAAGAGTGAGAAAGGGGAACAAAACTACAGGAAAATGAGTTGTTAATAATAACTTATTATTAGAGGTTATTACCAGTTGAACAAAAGAAAAGTGGTAGTCAGAGCGGCGAGGGAAGAAAAATGGGAACTGGAAAGAGAAATTCACAGCAGACTTATCTAGTGGTAGTCATGAAAGACAGAAACATGAACATGGTATTGCAGTAAGTGAAACCAAGATGCAGTGTATATTCATGTTCCTCGGCGTAGAAACCCAAAGGCTATGATTCAAAAGACACCCTATTCCCTGTAAAGTGCATTACCTTTGACCAGATCTCTATGAGCCCTGGTCAAAAGTAGTGCACTATACAGGGAGTAGAGTGCAATTTCGGATGCAGGCTAAGTAAGCTCCGCACCCTTCTGAAAGCTGCTGTGACGGCTGGCAGTGAAACATACAGTGATCATAAGGAGCAGGCAGCCTCGGCTGGCATCATTTGAAAGAAAATTGATGGGTGCGCTCGCATCATTTCAACAGTTCTTTGATCATCTGTAAAGAAACAACACCTAACACCTGTCATTTGTAGCTACATCTCTGATGTCCTCGGAAAACGTCCCCTCTAACTACTGTTTGAGTTACACATCCAGACTACTCCCGTTTCCGGGTAAATGGAAAAGGCCCCAGAATGATTCAAGCAGCTTTAATATTTCTCGTTGTTCTTTGTCTAAGCTCAGCCTTTAAAATCTCCACAACGCAAATCACGCCACATGCATCCTTTTAAAGGTTAAGAATGATGACACCTTATTCCCTATATAGTGCACTACTTTCGAGGGCCCCACACAAAAGCAGTGCACTAGGGAATAGGATGCTATTTGGTGCACACAAAGACGCATGGGGAGAGAGAGAGAGAGGAGAGTAAATTCGGGCCCTGATTGATTGCGCTGTGATTTAGCAGGAGTGTTGTCTCCATTTTAATGAGAATGTAATAAATAGAGTAGAGAGTGGCCATTAGATTTGCCGTTGTTTATTGGCCTGCAACACTCCGGCACACTTGACACAATATTGAGTGCCCCCGCGTTCCAGCGCCCACTGGGGATGAGGAATGAGCGTGGCATCTCCCTGACATAGGCTTTTACAGCAGAGAAAGGTCAACAATGCATCAGTGCTATGACAGGTTTTGCAACCCAAATGGCATCCTATTCTCTACATAGTGCACTACAGGTAACGGAAACACTTGAGTAAATGAGGGATATAAAGTATATTGAAAGCAGGTGCTTCCACACAGGTGTGGTGCCGGAGTTAATTAAGCAATTACCATCGCATCATGCTTAGGGTCATGTATAAAAATCCATTATTTTAGCTACCATGGCTATGTCTTCATAGGATAACACTGCCCCCATCCACAAGGGACACGTGGTTACTGAATGGTTTCATGAGCGTGTAAATGATGTAAACCATATGTCATGGCATTCTGGTCTCAACTCAATTAAACACTTATGGGAGATTCTGGAGCAGCACCTGAGCAGCACATGTTTTCCACCAACATCAACAACTCATTTCTTGTGGAAGAACGGTCTCGCATCCCTCCAATAGAGTTCCAGACACTAGTAGAAGCTACGCCAACGTGCATAGAAGCTGTTCTGGCTTGTGGTGACCCAAAGCCAAATGAAGACACTTTATGTTGCTGTTTCCTTTATTTTGGCAGTTATGGGTTCCCCTATGGGCCTAGGTCAAAAGTAGTGCACTTTATAGGTAAAATGGTGCAATTTGGGATGCAGCCAGGCTCCCATTCAAAACACAACTCCTGTTTTAGTATGCTGGGTGATTGTACTGTTGCTTCCAACCACATCATTAATAATAATAATGATTAGGAATAATGGTTTAAATGCTACGGATATTCGCGGAGAAAATGTTCCGATAATTTAAACCTATGCATGTGGATGGATGGCGCTTTAGTTCCATTCATCACACACGTAGGCACAATTGTGCACATACGCACATGCGCACACACACACGGAACAGACAATACCAATTACATTGAGTGGGGTGCTAGATGAAAACACACAACATGAATCGTACAAAATGACTGGAACTTTGTAAGCGTGTATTTTTCTTTGCTGTTCTCGCCATTCCAAAGCAAAAAAACACTAGTAATGAGGGATCAGGATGTGTTTGTACTGGGTTGCGACAAAGGATTCTTACTCTGCAGCTTCAAGGTAAATGCTCTAGAAAATGGCCAATATGAACTGCCTGAGCACTATGTATTCTGAAAAATGACAAAGCTCCCAGTGCCCTAACTGCTCCATAGGGACTGGTCCACAGACAGAATAAAAAGAGCAACAACCCGAAGAGAGAGGGAAAAAAGCATGACAGTGAATCCTCTTGACTCTGAAGAAACACTATTGTTATTCCTGGCCGTCTGTGTTTTCAGCCACAGCGGGAAAAATAAGGATTTGACTTGTGTGAAATTAATGGTGGGTCGAGGGAAGAGGGCGAGGGAGGGTTGGTTTGGCCTGGGTAGCTTGAATGCCAGAGTGGATGCACTGGAGATCAACAACTATTGTGTGTGCGTGTGTGTGTGCGCGTGTGTGTGTGTGTGTGTGTTGGGGAGGTATCTTGTTAGGGGGGGGTGGACGAAGCTGAGTTAAAGGCCAACATCTGGTGGTCATGTAAATTCTGGGAGTGTGAGGAGTGGCAGGGGCTGCATTCCAGAAGGGGGCAAGGAGTGTGTGTGCGTGAGTGCACCAGAACTCCCCAGAATAAAAAATAATAATAATTTGACCGACTGGAATTTTGCTAGTTCCCACAATGTAAAATGCCATTTCTAGGGGTTTAAGGTTAAGGTTAAAATTAGTGTTAGAATCAGGTTTAGGGTTCGGAGGTAGGGTTAGGGTTAAGGTTAAAGTTAGGTTAGGTTTTCAGGTTAAGGTTAGGATAAGGGTTAGGTTTAGGGTTAGTATTTTGAAAATAGGATTTTGAATGGGACTGAATTTGAATTGTGTGTCCCCACAAGGTTATTTATACAAGACTGTGTGTGTGTGTGTGTGTGTGTGTGTGTGTGTGTGTGAAGGGGGAGAAAGAGTGGTCAGGCAGACCCAGATGATGCGCTCCAGCGCAGTGTGAAATTGGGCTTCTTCTGGGCCACTCTCCTGACCGCTGAGCTGCTCCAGCTCCACACTGACAGACAAAACAGGCCTAAATGCACCACTCACCACTGCACCGGGCACACACTGTCCTCCACTGACTGCCCCTGCTCTCTGTCTGTCCCTGTCTGTCCCCTCAGCACTTCACAACACACTCAACACTGTATGTCTGTAAGTCTGCCTGCTTGTCTGTTTGTCTGTGTCAGACAGCAAGCCAGCCTGCCTTCCTGCATGCCTTTCTGTATGAAAGGTTTATCGGTCTGTCTGATGTGTCAGTCTTTTACTGAAAAAATAATAATAATATGCCCCTTACTTCTCTGCCTCTTACTAAGCACAGTCTCTACGTGTCACTGATATAACCTGAAGCAGTGGGTACAATGTGTACCTTCAGGGGTAATTCACTGGACTAAGAACAGTGTCTCTCAACATTTCATACAAGCTGTACATCTCCATCACCGGGACACTACCATTCAGCACCTTCACTGACCTGTCAACCCAAGATACATTACTCAAAGCCTTTGGTTGTTACATTTTACGTTTCACAAGATCTATCCCTCTAGGCTTCTCTACATACACACATAAATCAATGGTATATTAATGACACTACATATTGTGGTTTGACACTAGCCATACAATAAGATAATAATTTCCTCCCTTCCTTTGCTGTATTTGAGGGCTTGATGTACAACAATAATTGTATATACATATTGCTGCCCCGGGACAAATGTAAAAAAAAAAAAAAAAATAACAACAGAGAAATTACATGCCACATTTCCATGATTATATTGCAATGAGTTATGATGTTTGATACAGACAAAAATGTGGGCCCACTTTCCAAAAAATGTATTAGGATGTCGGGGGGAGAACACAAACCTGGGGCACGTGGCAACAATGTTGGTGCCATCGCTTTGGTCAAAGGTACTGCACTATATAAGGACTATGGTTCCATTTGGTACACAGCTTTGGTGTGTGTGTTACCTCCAGTGTCTGAGCCTTGGGGTCTTTGGGGTCACAGAGGGAGGTGTTGATGCGGTGGTTGTGCTTGACACAGCGCTGGCTGGTGTTCTGGGGCAGGGGGAAGATCTGCCTGATCAGAGTCAGACGCCCGATAGACTTCATAACCAGCTCCTGGACGTCCTGGTCTGAGATCTCCTGCAGGAGCACAAAAGAAGACACATGAACACAGACAGACACACAAAATAAATCAAGCCTGCCAGAGAAGTCACATAAACATCCATGCTAAAAGGCATCCTGTAACTTATATTGCATTATACTGTATATGAGACCAGACAAAGGAAAAAAGTAACAATGACACCATTAATAAAGTACAATACATTATGATAGAGAAAATATGCCCTGAATTTGTACAACCTAGCAGATCTTCACCACCACACACACACACACACACACACACACACACACACACACACACACACACACACACACACACACACACACACACACACACACACACACACACACACACACACACACACACAGGCAGACGTACTGCAGGCTGACGTTTTGCCCCAAAAACATCTCTCCCTGTTTTGTTCTGGGCACGCAGAGCACAGGGAGCAGGGTCTGATGAGTTGATGAGAGCAGAAGGTAGCTCCAAAATCCAACCAAGCTGCATGACATTGGCGATGGTGACCACATCCTAGGAACACACACCGCTCATATCATTGCTCTGGTGGCCATTCTCCACATCCAAACAGACCGCAACTATACACCTGCCAGACCAAAATATTCCACCAAGGAAAATGTAAGAAGCGATTATCTCACAAAGCTCTGAAAAGTTCTTAAATGCAGAACTTGCCACCAAAAAAGCATTGACATGCCGCGAGCGTGCAAGGAAATAAACATTGTCGGGGAGGTATTAACAAGAGCACACACTCCTCGGAAGTGCTGGAACTCATTAACTGACAAAACGTCAACTACTTTAACTTTCAGTGGACAGGTGGACTAAAAGCTCTCGGAATGTCAGTGCGTGCAAATGATTGGGACATGACTGGGCTTAATGACAGTTCTGAATTGGTCCAGGCTCCTTTCCTCACAATTACCCTGTCTAGGTTACATGACATATCAGCCGTGCCGAGGAGTCCATATTGCAAGTAGAACGTCATCTAACTTGACATCTAATACTCGCGGACAAAATGCAAAATCAAATCAAATCAAATTATATTGGTCACGTACACACGGTCAGCAGATGTTCATGCGAGTGTGGCGAAATGCTTGTGCTTCTAGTTCCGACCGTGCAGTAATAACCAACGAGCGACCTAACCTAACAATTCCACATTTCAAATAAGGAGAGCGGGTTCATCTCTACATAGACCAGCAATATTACATCCACAGGAGGTCCAGGACTGTATTGTCACCTAGTATGTTTCATAACAAGTTGATGCCACTACCTACACTGTTCAGTCTGTTGAAGTAATGCTATCAGTCTGTTATAGTTTGATATTACTGACATGTTCTTTAGCTTTGAATCCCTACCCTATCCAATGATTCAGGTTGGTGTAAAAAACATTTGGGCTCTTTCAACACCCAGAGTGCTATCCTAGAAAGGTAAGATCCGGCCTTCCATGTAACATGTGACTCTCTGGCTATGGCTCAATAGGTTGTTTCAATAAAAACGTCACAATAAGGAGACCCACAGCTCTGCTTAAAACCATTGACAACCGTGTGCTGTGTTCAAGGGATTGTTCAATAAATTGGGTTGTAATATCATAGTCAGACCTACATATTTACGGTTATTCCATGCAAAACAATTGCACATTTAGCTCGATCATAGGCGTGCTACAGAACGTAACTGCTTGCTTTCATGACCGGTAAACATAATTTGATTTCCGACTATGCCCAATAGGTGATGATATTAAAACAAACAGTTCTAACATTTATTTAACGATCCCTTGAAAACGGCACGTAGTTGTCAATGGTTGTAGCGGAGCTGGGGGTCTTCTTGCCCCGCAGCAGCCAAATCGAAAGTATTGTGATGTTTCACTGAAAACAACGCGTTATCTGTCCTTCCTACCAAAGTGTGCACTTGTTCACTTCCCTTTACTGATTCTAAAGGAAATGACTGGTATAGGAATCTCCCACAAGCCCATGCCTCCACCAATCCACTGTTTGTGGGAAGTTGTGAATGAGTGCAAATTTCAGGAGAAAGGATAGTATTGGGCCGCACCCTCTAGTTCCCTCCAAACCATTCCCCATCCCCCAGCAGCCTAAATCCCCCTGCCTCAACTTTATCAGAGGAAAAAATGTCCCTCTGTCATCGGCAGACCCCATTTTAATTCCTCTTTAAGTGGGTTTCTTTTTTTTCACACTTGTCAGTATTAGTTTGGATCAGTGCGTTGGCGTTTGTCCTCATTCGCCCCACCACGTGAAACAAGCCAAACAGCAGGGGACCAAGGGAGAGAGGGAGAAAGGGATGGAGGAAGAGAAGAGAGGGCAGAGCGTTCCAGACGCTCGTTTTCATGCCATACCCCACGTCCCCACATGCATACTGTATATAGAAGGGGAACGATCAATTATGAATGCTTCCGCTTTTCCCTCCGAAAAACGTCAGTGTGGTATGTTGTAGATAAAGGAGAATTATTACAACCATAAGCCCTCATCCATATTAAAGTCAGAAAAAACCTGGCCCTTGCTGTCCTTTCAACACGAAACAAATGTTTTACTAGAAATGGGATTCAAACGATGTTCCAGCAGTAACATGTGAAAACCATTAAAAGCATGTATGTTTGTGAGCATTTTGGAGTATTTGGATTGTGAGCATGTTTGTATGCATTCTCCCCCCCACCCTCCCCTCTCTCAGTGTTCTGCAGTACCCCTACTGTGTTACCGTGGCAGACAACGTGACTGCCTCCGCACTGACCTCATTGATGATGATCCAGTGGCAGTCGAATGCCACGAGGTTCGTCTCCACAACCTGCACAGCACAACAACAGAGATAACATGTGTCAGTACATGTTCAGGAATTCAACGACATATTCTTGGTCTACAGTATTTGTGTCTCTGTCTGTGTGTCTGTTTATTCTAAGGCGATGCCAGCGCCACTTTACCAGGTCAAATTCCCGGTAAAGGTGATTCTGAAAGGTACTTCTTGGTGATTAAGAAGTGTCCTACCTCTAATTTGTTATCAAAGGGCTTTACGTGCCGAGGTAGAAACAAAGAAAGTAAATATCTAAAAGGGTGTTTTTGGAAATACCAAGGTTACGTGATCCCTGTAACCCACAGTACAAGTCTTTGATTAAAGGGATACAGCGTGACGGAGGAACTGAGGATGGATCAATGACATTGTAGTTACTCCACAATAGGAATCTAATTGACAGAATGAAAAGAAGGAAGCCTGTACAGAATGAAACATTATTCCAACGCATGCAGCCTGTTCGCAACAAGACACTAAAGTAATACTGCACATAATGTGGCAAAGCAAATTCAATTTTTGTCCTGGATAAGAAAAGGTGTTATGTTTGGGGAAAAATCCAACACAACACATTACTGAGTACCATTCTCCATATTTTTCAAGCATAGCGGTGGCTGCATCTTTGCATGGGTATGCTTGTAATCGTTAAGTTTTTCAGTATAGAAAAGAAACGGAATGGAGCTAAGCACAGGCAAAAATCAGCATCCAAAGTGTGATTAGTAACTTCACCATGCTCAAAGGGATATTCAAAGATTTATTTTATTTTCACCCATCTACCTTTTTTTAACTAGACAAGTCAGTTAAGAACAAATTCTTAATTTCAATGACAGTTTAACTGCCTGTTCAGGGGCAGAACGACAGATTTGTACCTTGTCAGCTCGGGGATTTGAACTTGCAACCTTCCGGTTACTAGTCCAACGCTCTAACCACTAGGCTACCCTGCTGCCCCAGAGTAGCCTGCCACCCTCCCTGGTCTTTGCCATAGAATCCACTGCTCAACTGAGGGACCTTACAGATGTTTGTATGTGGAGTACAGAAATGAGATACTTCTCAGAAAAAATAATGTTAAACTGTCATGGCTTTCGTTGTGGGAAGGAGGAGCAGACCAAAATGCAGCGTAGTTGTGATTCATTTTATTTAATAAAACAACATACAAAGTAAACTATGGTCAGGGTGTGACAGTACCCCCCCCCCCCAAAGTGCGGACTCCGGCCGCAAAACCTGAACCTATCAGGGAGGGTCTGGGTGGGCATCTGTCCGCGGTAGCAGCTCCGGTGCTGGACGTGGCCCCCACTTCACCGTAGTCCTCCCCCACCTTGTCCGCTTCTGTGACCTCCTAGCCACGGCAAACCTACTAAATAACACGGGACAGAGGGGCAGCTCCGGACAGAGGGGCAGCTCGGGACAGAGGGGCAGCTCGGGACAGTGGGGCAGCTCGGGACAGTGGGGCTCCTCAGACTCCGGCAGCAGCGCCGTACAGGCAGGAGACTCCGGCAGCAGCGCCAGAAAGGCGGGAGACTCCGGCAGCAGCGCCAGACAGGCGGGAGACTCCGGCAGCAGCGCCAGACAGGCGGGAGACTCCGGCAGCAGCGCCAGACAGGCGGGAGACTCCGGCAGCAGCGCCAGACAGGCGGGAGACTCCGGCAGCAGCGGAGAGGAGGAAGGCTCTGGCAGATCCTGGCGGATCTGCAAGAGTCTGGCTGACTGGCGGATCTGGAAGAGTCTGGCGGATCTGGAAGAGTCTGGTTGACTGGCAGATCTTCTGGAAGAGTCTGGTTGACTGGCAGATCTGGAAGAGTCTGGTTGACTGGCGGATCTGGAAGAGTCTGGCTAACTGGCGGATCTGGAAGAGTCTGGCGGATCTGGAAGAGTCTGGTTGACTGGCAGATCTGGAAGAGTCTGGTTGACTGCAGATCTGGAAGAGTCTGGTTGACTGGCGGATCTGGAAGAGTCTGGTTGACTGGCGGATCTGGAAGAGTCTGGCTGACTGGCGGATCTGGAAGAGTCTGGTTGATTAGCAGATCTGGAAGAGTCTGGTTGGCTGGCAGATCTGGATCTGACTGGCAGCTCTGGCTGCTTCATGCTGACTGGCGGCTCTGGCTGCTCCATGCTGACTGGCGGCTCTGGCTGCTCCATGCTGACTGGCGGCTCTGGCTGCTCCATGCTGACTGGCGGCTCTGGCTGCTCCATGCTGACTGGCGGCTCTGGCTGCTCCATGCTGACTGGCGGCTCTGGCTGCTTCATGCTGACTGGCGGCTCTGGCTGCTCCATGCTGACTGGCGGCTCTGGCTGCTCCATGCTGACTGGCGGCTCTGGCTGCTCCATGCTGACTGGCGGCTCTGGCTGCTCCATGCAGATTGGCAGCTCCTTGCAGACTGGCAGCTCCATGCAGACTGGAAGCTCCGGCTGCTCCATGCAGACTGGCAGCTCTGGCTGTTCCATGCAGACTGGCAGCTCTGGCTGTTCCATGCAGACTGACAGCTCTGGCTGCTCCATGCAGACTGACAGCTCTGGATGCTCCATGCAGACTGACATCTCTGGCTGCTCCATGCAGACTGACAGCTCTGGCTGCTTCAAACGGGCAGGAGACTCCGGTAACGCTGTAGAGGCGGTAGGCTCTGGCAGCGCTAAACAGGCGGGAGACTCCAACAGCGCAGGAGAGGAGGAAGGCTCTAGCTGCGCTGAACAGGCGGGAGACTCCGGCAGCGCAGGAGAGGAGGAAGGCTCCGGCAGCGCTGGAGAGGCAAGGCGCACTGTAGGCCTGATGCGTGGTGCTGGCACTGGTGGTACTGGGCCGAGGACACGCACAGGAAGCCTGGTGCGGGGAGCTGCCACCGGAGGGCTGGGGTGTGGAGGTGGTACTGGGTAGACCGGACCGTGCAGGCGCACTGGAGTTCTTGAACACCGAGCCTGCCCAACCTTACCTGGCTGAATACTCACGGTCGCTCTGCCAGTGCTGCAAGGTGGAATAGCCCGCACTGGGCTATGCAGGCGAACCGGCCCAAGGAGACGCACTGGGGACCAGATGCGTAGAGCCGGCTTCATGGCATTTGGCTCGACGCTCAATCTAGCCCGGCCGATACGTGGAGCCGGAATAGAACGCACCGGCTATGCACCCGCACTGGAGACACCGTGCACACCACAGCATAACACGGTGCCTGCCCGGTCTCTCTAGCCCCCCGGTAACCACAGGAAGTTGGCGCAGGTCTCCTACCTAGCGTCGCCATACTCCCTGTGAGCCCCCCCCAATAAATTTTTGGGGCTGACTCTCAGGCTTTCATCCGCGTCGCCGCGCTGCCTCCTCATACCAGCGCCTCTCAGCTCTCGCCGCCTCTAGTTCTTCTTTGGGCCGGCGATATTCTCCAGGCTGATCCCAGGGTCCTTCTCCGAATAATTCCTCTTCCCATGTCCATTCCTCCTTTAGTTGCTCCTTGGGGCGGCTACACTCCCCTGGTTTAGCCCAGGGTCCTCTCCCGTCGAGGATTTCCTCGCAAGTCCAAAAGTCCTTTTTCCGCTGCTCTTGCTGCTGCCTTTGCTGTTTCCCGTTACCACGCCGCTTGGTCCTGTTGTGGTGGGTGATTCTGTCACGGCTTTGTTGTGGGAAGGAGGAGCGGACCAAAATGCAGCGTAGTTGTGATTCATTTTATTTAATAAGGAAACTACACGATTAAACTAACAAAATAACAAACGTACAAAAACCAAAAACAGCCCTATCTGGTGCAAAACACAGAGACAGGAACAATCACCCACAAACACACAGTGAAACCCAGGCTATCTAAATATGGTTCCCAATCAGAGACAATGACAAACACCTGCCTCTGATTGAGAACCATATCAGGCCAGACATAGAAATAGACAAACAAGACATCCAACGTAGAATGCCCACTCAGATCACACCCTGACCAACCAAAACATAGAAACATACAAAGTAAACTATGGTCAGGGTGTGACATAAACACTATTACTGCACAGAGGCCATGCAACTTATTAGGTGACTTGTTAATCACATTTTTTACTCCTGAACATATTTAGGCTTGGCAAAACAAAGGGTTTGAAAACTTACTGACATTTCAGCTTTTCATTTATTTATTTTTAAATTTGAAAACATTTCTAAAAAATAATAATACTGGATGTAATTCCACTTTGACATTTTGGGGTATTGTGTGTAGGTCATTGACACAACATCTCGATTTAACAAGTGTTTTGTTGATGCTGTAACACAACACCATTTGGAAAAAGTTGAGATTCACACCGTGTGAATACTTTCTGAAGGCACTGTAAATCCCACTTTCATTTTGAAATTATCTGACAATAACCTAATAGTAATTTATGGCATTTAGCAGCCACATTTATTCAATGCAAATTACAGGCATGTGTGCAAATAGGTTTGTATGTGTGGACCCAGCAGGAATCTAACCCATGACCTTTGGCATTGCAAGTGCCATACTCTGCCAACTGAGCCACACAGGACCAACCTGTGTAATGAAAGACACTTCTGAAATAGGAATCTTTGAAGTGAATGACACTGTTACGCAGTGCGTGTTCACTTTCTGATGAATCTAACTGAAAGCTGTCAAGCTATTCAACACAGTCCTCTACCGTCTAGTTTCCATCATTTCCAGAGCCTATGTACATCATGGGATTTAGCCACAAATACTGTGCTGCTGGGATTACCTTGCAATATGGAAATGCTCTAGTCTCTCATCAAAAACGGAGTAGTCTTTGGGTAGCAAAAAAAAAATCTATGAATACTTTATGCAAATATGCATAAATATTTAAACATGCCAACTCTTAACTAACGTTAATATTTCGGCATCGTGGAGCAGCTTATGTTACAGTGTGAAGGGTGAACACTAACATTTGTGTAATTCTAGGGAACGGAAATTGCACCTGCTGCAACGCAAGATCAGGGCGGCGGCAATTTGGGTGTACGGCGGCGGGAGAGCACTTAAACACACACACACACACACACACACACACATACACACGCAATTCCACACACACGAACATTGTGTGCTCAAATCAAATGTTATTTGTCAAATGCGCTGAATAGAACAGGTGTAGACCTCACAGTGAAATGCTGAATAGAACAGGTGTAGACCTCACAGTGAAATGCTGAATATAACAAGTGTAGACCTTGCAGTGAAAGTCTGAATAGAACAAGTGTAGACCTTGCAGTGAAATGCTTACTTTCAAGCCCTTAATCAACAATGTAGTTAAGAAAAAAGTGTTAAGAAAGTATTTACTAAAATAAAATGAAGTAAAAAATAATATGTATATACAGTATATATATCACTTAAAGAAAATAATTAAGGAGCAACAATAAAATAATAGTAGCGAGGCTACATACAGGGGGTACTGGTACACAGTCAATGTGCAGAGGCACCGGTTAGTTGAGGTAATTAAGGTAATATGTACATGTAGGTAGAGGTAAAGTGACTATGCATAGATAATAAACAGAGTAGCAGCAGCGTAAAAATGGGGGTGGGGTGGACAATTCAGAAGGTCTGGGTAGCCATTTGATTAGGTGTTCAGGAGACTTATGGCTTGGTGGTAGAAGCTGTTAAGAAGCCTTTTGGATATAGAATTGGTGCTCCGGTACCGCTTGCCATGCGGTAGAAGAGAGAATAGTGTATGACTGGGGTGGCTGGAGTCTTTTGCAATTTTTAGGGATTTCCTCTGACACCGCCTGGTATAGAGATCCTGGATGGCAGGAAGCTTGGCCCCAGTGATGTACTGAGCCTTATGCACTTACCTCTGTAGTGCCTTGCGGTCGGTGCAATAGAGATTGAGTCTGTTCACTCCAAAAATCTCTCTCTCTCTCTCTCTCTCTCTCTCTCTCTCTCTCTCTCTCTCTCTCTCTCTCTCTCTCTCTCTCTCTCTCTCTCTCTCTCTCTCTCTCTCTCTCTCTCTCTCTCTCTCTCTCTCTCTCTCTCTCTCTCTCTCTCTCTCTCTCTCTCTCTCAATTCAATTCAATTCAATTTAGCGTCACCTGTGGATCTGTTGGGGCGGTATGCAAATTGGAGTGGGTCTAGGGTTTTCTGGGATGATGGTGTTGATGTGGCCATGACCAAACTTTCAATGATGTATGAGTGAGTCTGTTCACTCAAAAATCTCTCTCTCTCTCTCTCTCTCTCTCTTTCTCTCTCTCTCTCTCTCTCTCTCTTTGCACTGCTCACTAATTCAGCTAAGGAATTAACAGTAGACATCACACATGAAGTTTCAAAACAATAAAGACATTTCAAATGTCATATTATATATATATACAGTGTTTTTTGTGCAAATGGTAAAGGACACAAGATAAAATAAAAAGCATAGATATGTGTTGTATTTACTCTCTTCAAATAGCATTCTAGTTTGCTCTGTACTTTCCAAGTCATGATTTGGTTGGGTCTAATTGTGCCAGCTTAGGGGACTCTTCTCCAGGTTCCATGTTTCTCCTGTTCAACGTGCCAACACTGTAGTTCATTAAACCTAATTGTGTAGGTGACTAAAGCGGAGTTGTCATAAAACACTTTGGTCATAAACAAATGCAACAGCTGGAGAGTATGATGGTGGAGCGCTAATAGTGTTTTAATCTCCCCAAAGACTGAAGAAAACTTAATAATTACACTGGAGACAAGTCCCATAAAACAACCTGTCAATTGGAACATGTCTGAGACATTGGGTTAAGGCCAGCAGAGTGACAGAGAGCTTTCCACTCTCTCACTCTCTTCTTCACTTTCTCGCTGTCTCCCTCTCTTTGCCTTTCTCTCGGTCTCCCTCTATCAAACTTCCTCTCGCTCTATTTGTTCTCTCCCTCTTTCTCTGTCACACCCTCTCTCTGTCTCCCCCTCTCTCTATATTTGTATTTTTGTTGCACCTTTATTTAACCAGGTAGGCTAGTTGAGAACAAGTTCTCATTTGCAACTGCGACCTGGCCAAGATAAAGCAAAGCAGTGTGACACAGACAACTACACAGAGTTACACATGGAGTAAACAATAAACAAGCCAATAAGACAATAAACAAATCAATGACACAGTAGACAAAATAAAGTCTATATACAGTGTGTGTAAAAGGCATGAGGAGGTAGGCAATAAATAGGCCATAGGAGCGAATAGTTACAATTTAGCAGATTAACATGGAGGGATAAATGAGCAGATGATGATGTGCAAGTAGAGATACTGGTGTGCAAAAGAGCAGAAAAGTAAATAAAATAAAAATGGGGATGAGGTAGATAGATTGGGTGGGCTATTTACAGATGGACTATGTACAGCTGCAGCGATCGGTTAGCAGCTCAGATAGTTGATGTTTAAAGTTGGTGAGGGAAATAAAAGTCTCCAATAAAAGTCTCTCTATATATTCCTCTTATAAAATTCCTCTAATAATATCCTCTAACAATATTCCTCTACCTCCCTCTCTATGTCTCGCTCTGTGTCTCCCCCCTCCTTTAATTCAATCCAAATAGCTTTATTGGCATGACGTAACAATGTTCATATTGCCAAAGCGCACCTTGGAAATGAAATTATTAATTTACAATATTAACATAATTAAAGTATTTCTCTTACTCCCACTTCTTGTTCATGCTCTCTCTATCTCCCTCTCTCCACCTTGTCTATGAGTCACTCTGCCAGAAGGTAACCGTGACAACCGAGTCAGTGTCATCATGGTGAGTGCCATGATGACACTGGAGGCCCATGCATGTGTCAGACATGATGGGAACTATTTGCAGCCCTGGCTGTGACTTACTGAACTCTCTTATTTCTAAATGATCTATTTCACCCCCTCACATCCCTCTCTCTCTCTCTACCCCTCTCTCACTCTCAGAACAGTTCTAGACCTTTCAGTCAAATGCTTAAGCCCTTAAAAAACAATGCAGTTTTAAGAAAAAAAGCCTCTCTCTCTCTCTCATGAATTTCACATTTACTGCCTGCTATGTTTTCATAAGATACTTCTGACTTCCAGCAAAGTGTTTGTGTGAAGCGGTATAGGAAACATGCTCCCCACACAGTGCAATGCTTCACTGACTCGGGGAGAGAAGGAGTATGTGTTGCGTGCATCAGTATATGTGTGTGTGCGCGAGCAGGAGTATGTGCCAGCCTATGGCCTGTCGGGCTCTGTGCATTCAAACACAACCATTATTACTCTCCCCAGCTTGTCCAAAAGGCAGATATTTTTGCCTCATTAGAGAAATGGCAGAATTCTAGTGTAAGATGCAGTCCTCTGGGAGTTGGCACTACTGCTGCCAACAAACACGCCAGTTCAAGGTTGTAAACACACAACTGATGACCGACAAGAAATCTGGACCAACAGTAAGCCCCCAACAAGCACCTCCAACTAGGGCTGGGACGTTCTGGTCGGAAGAAACCAAGCAAAAGTAAGCCGATTTATTACCTCGGCCAGGTAGTAACTAGCGCAACGTTAGCACATCACGTCTTGTTTGATAGGGCGGTGGGTGGTTTAGATGCTTAGGATTATCTTGAAGTAGGGCTCTCATTAAGAACCTAGTGATGTTTTCCTTGCCTTGCTTTGTCTTGCTCTGGCTGGGAAAGCAAAGGGATTTAGTGAGTGACTGAGTCACTGGGATGTTTCTTTTATGTGACTGGCAGCTAGCTGCAGGTAAGTTGCTGTGTCTTGTAGATTAAAATGCTGTGATTTCACTGTGAGAGCAATGGGAAAGCTCCTCATCCACCATCCCGTCGCTCTGAAATAAGACGCACAGTGCTAAATCCTTTCCGACCATGGGAACCTGGACTCTCGGTTGAGAAATTACACACAAGTTCTCCTCCACCAATAAAGAATTCCCCTTGGCAGAAGTTGAGCGGTGGTGATCTGTTAAGGCCAAAGCCCTAATGTGATGTTTATCAACCAAGTTGGTCCCCACATGGAAAATGTGCTGTGCACTTCCAATCAGGCCAACAGCGACGACACACGCGCAAAAACGACCTGATTATTCTCTATTATTTTTCCATTCATCAGATCAATGTAATTTGCGTGAGAGGAGAATTAGTCATGCTGTATGCCATGAGTATAGGCTACTGGAAAAGACACTCAACACAGAGGGAATTTACATGGGGGGGGGGGGGTCCCTGGGAATAGCTGCTTTCGCATGGCTCTGATAATTGTTATTATCTCATATGTTCCACCTGTCTGCTCTCTGGCAGTGAAAGAATGGAGAGAGTTGAGAGCCAGTACTCATCTAGCAGACTGGAGATGGAGCTGATCAGCGGTCCCGTGTGGCTCAGTTGGTAGAGCATGGTGCTTGCAACGCCAGAGTTGTGGGTTTGATTCCCATGGGGGACCATTATGGGTAAAAAGCACAAAAATGTATCTACTCACTACTGTAAGTTGCTCTGGATAATTGTGTCTGCAAAATGATTCAAATGTAAATTACACCATGCTCTCTGACACATACCCAAGGAAACAGTGCTAGACTCCTGGAGATGTTCAAAGCCACTTCTAGAAGGCTTTGTCATGTATAATACCCATTTAATGTCCCAATCAGGAAATGTGTTGTGCAGTCTGGGTAGAACAACAAGAACCACCATACAACAGATATATCCAAACAAATAAATAGCAAGAGATCTGTTATGATCATGAAATAGGAGCAAATGTGACTCTTTTCTCTTCAGGTCAAAGATGCCTGCCTACTTTATGTCATCACTAAACATCATATCCATCACATCTTGCCAAACATTTTTTTTTTTTTGGGGGGGGGGGGGGTCATTGTCATTGATTTGTTTATTGTGTTATTGGTTTGCGTTGTTTTTGATTGTTGATGCAATTTAGCTGCTTTGTATGTTAGTAGCGCAGTCTTTCATATCAAAGAGGATATTACTACTTTCAACGAGAGTAGGTGAATGATATCCAACAAATCAACAGCAATTTGGTGCAACGGGCTAAGCCCTGGCACTTCTATCCACGGGCTATATAAGGTTGAAGTACCACTACATCTCTGTCACTCAACTCACAGAAAAACACATGCTCTTTCACTAAGTACTGTATTTAGAACTGTTAGCACTGTTTAGAACATGCAGGTTTATGGAGTTGTGAAATGTCTTCTCTTTGGAGCGTGAGAGTCCTCCATTTTAAGCGTTTAGCTCACACTTACTCAGGCGTACGCTCCTTCATACATCATAACCATTATGTGTCACATTTGCCATTTTGGTTTAATGTCAGCCACCTCACTCACAATGCGGCATCAGTCATCTATAATTCATGCTCTGTGTGCGACTGTCAGGAGGCCATACAGTCACACAGTGTCTGTTGCAGTATGGCACTGACTCCTAGGTGAGCTTGGGAGCCACACACATGGGGGCCCACACACACTTAGCACACACAGCGAGAGAGAGAGGGTTGCAGAGCCGGGCCCTCCTGTTGATCCACTGTCATCTGAGAAAAACACACACACACCCACACACATGCACTCGCACACGCACACAGGGTTATATTCATTATACACCAAATGGAAGAAGAAACATGGATTACCGTTTTGGTATTCCGTTGTGAAACGTTTCGCTACCGTGTGCACAAATGAATACGACGCTGGTGCTATATTCTTTCTGCCAGTCCAATCTGTGCTGAGGGGAAGGCATAAGACACGTGTGGTTTGGCCTGCAAGCTCTTGGGGGGGGGCCAGAGGGGATTGGATGTGGATCCCTCCCCCGGCTTCTTAATGACTCTAAATTACCATATTACCGCCTGCTTAATTAGGCCAATGCAGGCCTGATCATACAACACTGATTTAAACAGGCCATCAATTCAGCTCCAGCCATTCAGCCCCAGTCGCTCCAAGGACATGCCCAGTCCTGTCTGACTCTGCCAGGGCCTAAGCTCAAACCAAACATCCTATTAATCCTCCTCCACCATTCTGATAGATGAAAGCCAAAGCAAAGTCATTCCCTTTTTCCCTCCACAGAGTACCGTACGCAACTGGTGTATAGTTCTATGTTCCCCATAGATGCTGATCTTGGGTCAGTTTAGCATTTCCTCCACTAATGGTTAAGGTTATGATTGGGGGAGGGGAAGCTTCACCCCAGAGCTGTGCAACCGGAAACCATCCGTGTTGAGTGTGGCTATACTGAGATTGTTCAGCGACTGACCCACGGAGATGCTGGCCTATACACTACCAGTCTGCCATGATGGGTTCCTCTCCCCTCTCCACTCTCTTTGCTTTCTACTCCACAGAGAAATGATGACAGTGAATTCCAAGTGAGTGGCTTTCATAGTGAGTAGCTTTCATGTGCTGTGATGGGGAGGGGAGGCTCAGGGATTATCAGGGACAATATAGCCATTTGTCTTCCCAGTAGTGAATAAAGGTCCTGAACCCCGGCAAGAGCCATGGAGGAGATGATGGTGAATATAGATCAATTTCCAATGTCTGTCACACGGGGCAATAATTCACTGTCAACCTTATTTTATACGATGACATGTCACTTGGCATTTGGATAGCAATTGATTAATTGTTGGACAAAATCGAATGGAGTGTATTGAAAGGGGTGTTCCTTCATCTCCACATATGAATAAAGATGAGTCCACACGCGCATTGTTTAAAGGTCCATCTAACAAACGGTGGTGGTCAGGTCAAATCAAATCAAATGTTGTTGTTTTTTTTTGGGGGGGGGGGGGTTCACCTTTATTTAACCAGGTAGGCAAGTTGAGAACAAGTTCTCATTTACAATTGCGACCTGGCCAAGATAAAGCAAAGCAGTTCGACACATACAACGACACAGAGTTACACATGGAGTAAAACAAACATACAGTCTATAATACAGTATAAACAAGTCTATATACGATGTGAGCAAATGAGGTGAGATAAGGGAGGTAAAGGCAAAAAAAGGCCATGGTGGCAAAGTAAATACAATATAGCAAGTAAAACACTGGAATGGTAGATTTGCAGTGGAAGAATGTAGAAATAAAAGTAATGGGGTGCAAAGGAGCAAAATTAATTAATTAATTAAATAAATACAGTAGGGAAAGAGGTAGTTGTTTGGGCTAAATTATAGGTGGGCTATGTACAGGTGCAGTAATGTGTGAGCTTCTCTGACAGTTGGTGCTTAAAGCTAGTGAGGGAGATAAGTGTTTCCAGTTTCAGAGATTTTTGTAGTTTGTTCCAGTCATTGGCAGCAGAGAACAGGAAGGAGAGGCGGCCGAAGAAAGAATTGGTTTTGGGGGTGACCAGAGAGATAAACCTGCTGGAGCGCGTGCTACAGGTGGGTGATGCTATGGTGACCTGCGAGCTGAGATAAGGGGGGACTTTACCTAGCAGGGTCTTGTAGATGACGTGGAGCCAGTGGGTTTGGCGATAGAGTATGATAACAAATTTTTATTTTACCTTTATTTAACTAGCGAGGGCCAGCCAACGTGGGTTAACTGAGCGTACAGGTCGCAATGGTGGGTAGTATATGGGGGGCTTTGGTGACAAAACGGATTGCACTGTTATAGACTGCATCCAATTTGTTGAGTAGGGTATTGGAGACCCAAAAGCTATTTTGTAAATGACATCACCTGCCAGGCAAGTCGAGGATTGGTAGGATGGTCAGTTTTACAAGGGTATGTTTGGCGAAGGATGCTTTGTTGCGAAATAGGAAGCCAATTCTAGATTTAACTTTGGATTGGAGATGTTTGATGTGGGTCTGGAAGGAGAGTTTACAGTATAACCAGACACCTAGGTATTTGTAGTTGTCCACATATTCTAAGTCAGAGCCGTCCAGAGTAGTGATGTTGGACAGGCGGGCAGGTGCGGGTAGCGATCGGTTGAAGAGCATGCATTTAGTTTTACTTGTATTTAAGAGCAATTGGAGGCCACGGAAGGAGAGTTGTATGGCATTGAAGCTTGCCTGGAGGGTTGTTAACACAGTGTCCAAAGAAGGGCCAGAAGTATACAGAATGGTGTCATCTTGCGTAGAGGTGGATCAGAGACTCACCAGCAGCAAGAGCGACATCATTGATGTATACAGAGAAGATTTGTCACATGGTTCGTAAACAACTGGTGTAGACTAACAGTGAACGGCCTACTTAACAGAAGTAAGGGCTGTGGGCCCTTCCCTTAATGCCCTCAGCGGAAATAACGGAACCGAGAACAATGCAGAGAGAAAAACGAAAACAAAAATGTTCAGCATGTCTCTCAAACGAAAATAGAGAAATAATTTTTTCAATTTGGTGAAAGTTATAACAAATTTTTATTTTACCTTTATTTAACTAGGCAAGTCAGTTTGGATAATGCCCTCAAAACTGAACAAATTCTTGCCCTTCAGCGGAAATAACGGAACCGAGAAAAGGGGACAGAGGCGGAGTTCAATGACGGACCTAGGAACAGTGGGTTAACTGCCTGTTCAGGGGCAGAATGACAAATCCACGATTTACCAGTACCTTGTCATCTTGGGGGTTTGAACTTGCAACCTTCTAAGTTACACTGTCCAGTCCTAAGCTCAGGACAAACCACTAGGCTATTAATGAACTGCCGCCCCAAATAATGGAAAAATAATAATAAAAGTAGACAGTGATAAATAAACAATGAGTAACTCGTCCATAAAACAGCCCTCCGCTAGAGTCTATACACAGGGAGATGGACCGGAACCAGTATCGTAGCCGTCCTCTTACTGATGAGCTCTCGACATGTGACCAGGGAGCCGCAGTAGAGACAGCTAATTGCATAGGCTCAGCATCCGAGATAGATATGTACAGTGGTTGCTCAACTAAAAGTTTTGACATTAATGTTGGGGACTTAGGGTAATTTGTGGTTTCCCCAAAAACAGAACGGTACCCTATCATCGTCACAACTTCATTGCTCCAGACCAGCATAAGGGGGAGTTAGAGCACTGATTATGCTTTTGTTATGGCCCGAAACTTTAATGCTAATGTGTCTCTCACTGACAATGAATGGGTGCCATAAACCAAATAGAAATTGATAATTGTGCACAACATCAAAATTGAATTTCAATGAAAGGAATGATGATGATGAAGAAGGTGATTGAATGTAGAACAATAGTGTAATAATTGCTATTCCTCTGTCCTGCACGTGCACAACCCGGAATAAAATACACTTCTTTTTTTGTTACTCTTCGTCAGTAATTACTTAATAAAACTGTTGCTACACTAAGGTTTTTATTCTAAGAGAAACGAGAAATGTTCAATTATATTCCATGATATTCTTAAAATGCATGTGTTGACTGAATATAGGAGGGTGATGTCTGCTAAATCATCAAGTTGGTGGCGCGGTCATAGAGCCTTGGCAACCTACATAAGGCTGAGTGACTCACTCATTCATGGCCTGGGCTCAAAGTACAGCAGAGTTGCATAGCGGTTTAAGACACTGCATCGCAGTGTAACTACATTACTACAGACACTGGCTTGGTGGCCATGACCATGAGGAGACGGTAGGTTTCTGGTTTCTCTTTTTTCTCGCTCACTTTTGGTTATTTTGAAAACAAAATAATCTCCAACATATCGTTATTTTTTTTTTTAAAGAAAGCAATTATTATTATGATGAATTAATTTAGAATGATATAAAAGCCCCTTAGATATTCTCACAAATCAGATTTGCCCTAACAAAAAATGGCCCTTAGATATTAATTTAGAATCCTCCAATACTCTAAATGTAATTATTGGCGGAGAGTCACGTCATTGAAAAAATATTTGTATTTATACTGTAGGCCTACCGTAGGCAACATGAGTCTCACTCGTGTTGAGTAATGTGCTGTTAAAAGTGGTGAAGGTCTTAAAAAGCATATTGAAGTCAGAAGCAATAGGATTTGAAGCAATAGCCTAATCGTGTGTGGTCAACTACTTCAGCACTGTTTCTTGCTGCTCTGAGACAAGCATGGGGACTGGTCTCAACATCAACAGTGAAGGCAGGATGCTGGCCTTCTAGGCAGAGTTCCTCTGTCCAGGGTCTGTGTTCTTTTGCCCAATCTAATCTTTTCTTTTTATTGGCCAATCTGAGATATGGCTTTTTCTTTGCCTAGAAGGCCAGCATCCCGGAGCCGCCTCTTCACTGTTGACGTTGAGACTGGTGTTTTGCGGCTATTAATCAATGAAGCTGCCAGTTGAGGACTTGTGAGGCGTCTGTTTCTCAACCTAGACACTCTAATGTACTTGTCCTCTTGCTCAGTTGTGCACCGGGGCCTCCCACTCCTCTTTCTATTCTGATTAGAGCCAGTTTGCGCTGTTCTGAGAAGGGAGTGGTACACAACGTTGTACGAGATCTTCAGTTTCTTGGCAATTTCTCGCATGGAATAGCCTTCATTTCTCAGAACAAGAATAGACTGACAAGTTTCAGAAGAAAATTCTTTGTTTCTGGCCATTTTGAGCATGTAATCAAACCCAGAAATGCTGACGCTCCAGATACTCAATGAGTCTAAAGAAGGCCAGTTTTATTGCTTCTTTAATCAGAATAACAGTTTTCAATTGTACAAACATAATTACAAAAGGGTTTTCTATTGATCAATTAGCCTTTTAAAATAATAAACTTGGATTAGTTAACACCACTTGCCATTGGAACACAGGAGTGATGGTTGCTGATAATGGGCCTCTGTACGCCTATGTAGATATTCCATAAAAAATCGTCCGTTTCCAGATACAATAGTAATTTACGACATTAACAATGTCAACACTGTATTTCTGATCAATTTGATGTCATTTTGAATACTTATGGGTTTGAATACTTATGTAAATTAGATATTTCATTTTCAATACATTTCTAAACATAAAAAAAAAATGTTTTCCCTTTGTCATTATGGGATATTGTGTGTAGATGGATGAGGAAAAAAAAGATTTAATCCATTTTGAATTCAGGCTGTAGCACAATAAAACATGGAGTAAGTCAAGGGGTATGAATACTTTCCAAAGACACTAAACATATAACGAGGAATAAAGAGACTAGGCAACAGGATAGATAATAAACAGTAGCAGCAGCGTATGTGATGAATAAAAAAAAAAGGTTTGCTTATTAAAAAGGGTCAATGCAGATAGTTACATAGTTAACCAAATAGCTCACCGGACTAACTATTTAACAGTCTTGTGGTTTGGTGGCAGAAGCTGTTCAGGGTCCTGTTGGTTCTAGACGTGTTACATCTGTACCGCTTGCCATGCAGTAGTAGAGAGAACAGTGCATGACTTGGCTGACTGTATGACTGAGTCTTCGACCATTTTTAGGGCCTTCCTCTGACATAGCCTCGTGTAGAGATCCTGGATGGCAGGGAGCTCGGCTCCAGTGAATTACTGGGCCGTACGCACTACCCTCTGTAGCGCATTGTGGTCGGGTGCCTTGCAGTTACCGTTCTAAGCACTGATGCAGCCAGCCAAGATGTTCTCAACTCTTTGAGGATCTGAGGGTCCGTGCCAAATCTTTTCAGCCTCCTGAGGGGAAAGAGGCATTGTTGTGCCCTCTTCACCACTGTGTTCATGTGTGTGGACCATGATAGATCCTTAGTGATGTGGACACCGAGGAACTCTCGACCCGCTCCACTACACCCCTATCGATGTGAATGAGGGCGTGCTCAGCCCTCCGTTTCCCGTACTCCACAATCAGCTTCTTTGTCATGCCGACGTTGAGGGAGAGGTTGTAGTCCTGACACCACTCTGCCCGGTCTCTGATCAGGCCTACAACCGTCGTGTCATAAGCAAATTTCATGATGGTGTTTGAGTTGTGCACAGCCACGCAGCCACACAGTCGTGGGTGAACAGGGAGTACAAGAGGGGACTAAGCACGCCCTACTGAGGGGCCCCAGAGTTGAGGGTCAGTGTGGCAGATGTGCTGTTGCCTACCCTCACCACCTGGTGGGTGGCCCGTCAGGAAGTCCAGGATCTAGTTGCAGAGGGAGTTGTTCAGTCCCAGGGTCCTTAGCTTAGTGATGAGATTGGAGAGCACTATAGTGTTGAACGCTAAGTTGTAATCAATGAACAGCATAGGTGTTACTCTTGTCCAGGTTTGAGAGGGCAGTGTGGAGTACAATAGAGATTGTGTCATCTTTGAATCTGTTGGGGTGGTATGCAAATTGGAGGGGGTCCAGGGTGTCTAGGATGATAGTGTTAATGTGGGCCATGACCAGCCTTTCAAAGCATTTCATGGCTACAGATGTGAGTGCTATGGGGCGATAGTCATGTTTTATTTATTTTATTTCACCTTTATTTAACCAGGTAGGCTAGTTGAGAACAAGTTCTCATTTGCAACTGCGACCTGGCCAAGATAAAGCATAGCAGTGTGAACAGACAACACAGAGTTACACATGGAGTAAACAATTAACAAGTCAATAACACAGTAGAAAAAAAAGGGGAGTCTATATACATTGTGTGCAAAAGGCATGAGGAGGTAGGCGAATAATTACAATTTTGCAGATTAACACTGGAGTGATAAATGATCAGATGGTCATGTACAGGTGGAGATATTGGTGTGCAAAAGAGCAGAAAAGTAAATAAATAAAAACAGTATGGGGATGAGGTAGGTGAAAATGGGTGGGCTATTTACCAATAAACTATGTACAGCTGCAGCGATCGGCTAGCTGCTCAGATAGCAGATGTTTGAAGTTGGTGAGGGAGATAAAAGTCTCCAACTTCAGGGATTTTTGCAATTCGTTCCAGTCACAGGCAGCAGAGTACTGGAACGAAAGGCGGCCAAATGAGGTGTTGGCTTTAGGGATGATCAGTGAGATACACCTGCTGGAGCGCGTGCTACGGATGGGTGTTGCCATCGTGACCAGTGAGAGGTTACCTTGGCATTCTTGGGCACAGGGACTAAGGTGGTCTGCTTGAAACGTATAGGCACTACACACTGGGTCAGGGAGAGGTTGAAAATGTCCATAGAGATTCAATGATTGCAATTAATCAAGATGGGCTCCCGAGTGGCGCAGCGGTCTAAGGCACTGCATCTCAGTGCTAGAGGCATCACTACAGACCCTGATTTGATTCCAGGCTGTATCACAACCGGCTGTGATTGGGAGTCCCATAGGTTGGCGCACAATTGACCCAACGTCAGCCAGGTTTGGTTGGTGTAGGCTGCCATTGTAAATAAGAATTTGTTCTTAACTGACTTGCCGAGTTAAATAAAAGGTCAAAGAAAAGACCATTTAGATGCAATTTAGTGATTGCCGTGTTACCACTTGTACATTTAGAATGTTTTAATGTTGCAAGTGAATCTTGAATTTTGCACCCACACCATGATATAGCCTTGATACAGCCATGTCAACTTCTCTGTTGTGTGTTGTGTGTGAGTGTGTGTGTGTTTCTGCGTGTATGTCTGTGTGTGTGAGTGACCCTTGACCAGGCTAAAGCTATTCCTCTGCATCCTTCTCCTCATCACCTTCCACTCAGTTACCAACACCATGCCAGGTCTTTTCTCCGTCTCTACTGCTCAATGCAGTGTGCCTGCGTCCCAAATGGCACCCTATTTCTGCCTCCCAAAGGGCACCATTTGGGATGCAGCCTGTGAAAAGTCTATTTGGGTTGTCTTTCATAATCCTGACCTGACGAAGACCTGAGTGGTCGAAACCAAATAAATGAAATGGGAGCATAGAATGTATTGTGCAGTCTCGTTTCACCTACTATGAATGTGTTACAATATCCAGCACCTGCTCATAGGCAATGGATGTGCGTATGTAATCTTTTCCTATTCTTCATTCCTTTTCCAACATAAAATGAAATACGCATGTTGTTTTACATTCTATTCTGTCTGCTAGTCAACTCAGTTATATGTCTAGTATACTACATCAAAACCATTAAAACCACTACAACCAAAACCATCTACTGGCTGTGGCAACTCATGGCTTTGCATTGCGACAGAAGAAGGCGTGAGTTTCTGAACCGCATGATGAGTGGGCTCAGACGCGATATCTCGCCTGTCAATCATTCACCCACGTAACACAGTGTAAGATACAGTGTAAGCTCTCCCCTCCATCCTTCCTCTCTTCACCCACAGGTTCCCTACGGGTTTAACCCTTTCCACATGACGAACACACATGGCTTGACTTGTCCCTCTATGTCGAGTTAACGCCTGCCTCAAGAGCACATTACAGTAATCCCGGATAGAGCAGCTGTTTCTCCCCTGGTGCTGTCTGTCCAACTCTAACTGCATAGGCTGCTATTCCCTATAAAGTCCACTACCGTTGATCAGGACACGGTTTCCCAAAACCATTGTTACTTCAGTTCCACTTGAAAACGCACATGATTTACCGACTGCCTCAGACCACGCCCAGAACAGCTGAATGCGTCGTCACTTTATACATAGAAGATAAACACAGAATCAAGATGTGTATCCGTCCCTCTGTGACCGCTGATAAAATCAGAAAGAAGTTGCCAATGTCTTCAAAATTGGTACAAATCAAAGATTTAAAAATCCACTCCAATCAGTGTAAAGGAAGTGGGAGGAGACAGGTTACAGAAGGATTTTTAAGCTTTGACACGATTAAGACATGGATTGTGTATGTGTTCCATTCAGAGGGTGAATGGGCAAGACAAAAGGTTTTAAGTACCTTTGAATGAGGTATGGTAGTATGTGCCAGGCGCACTGTTTTGAGTGTGTCAAGATCTGCAACACTGTTGGGTTTTTACGCTCAACAGTTTCCCATGTGTATCAAGAATGGTCCACCACCCAAAGGACATCCAGCCAACTTGACACAACAGTGGGAAGCATTGGAGTCAACATGGGCCAACATCCCTGTGGAACCCTTTCGACACCTTGTAGAGTCCATGCCCCAACAAATTGAGGGTGTTCTGAGGGCAAAAGGGTGTGCAACTGAATAGTAGGAACATGTTCCTAATTTTTTGTACAGTCATTGTATTTCAATCAAATTGAAATCAATTTCATGTCATTTCAATTGAGTTCTAATTTGGCTAATTCTAGGCTACTGTAACGGCTTTCTTCCGTCAAAGGAGAGGCGGACCAAAACGCAGCGTGGTAAGTGTCCATGGTCTTAATAGAAAAAACTCAACATGAACACAACTACAAAACAAGAAACGTGAAAACCCGAAACAGTCCCGTGTGGCACAAACACTGACACAGGAAACACACAAGAACTATGGTCAGAACGTGACCGCTAGTCTGAAAAGTCTACCTCAATATATTTCATGGTGTGTAACATGTGCACAATGATGTGGCAAATCCTGATATTGTCATAGGGTAATGCTTGCACATCATTAGAATAATCCGCCTCAATATTTGTAGAGTGGGTTGCAACGCTAATATCTCTCTAGAATCTGATTAGTCATCAGTATTGTGGAATAATTAGAAAGTAAAGGTCATCCTACTGCCATGGCTCTGTCACCATTCATCACATATGATAGGGAGAATCACTCAATAATAAGCCAAAGGGGAAATACACAAAACAAAGCTTGCCTTCTAAAATAGATACTGTATTGCAGCCTCAGCAGGCAGCCACATTCAATGGGACTTTCTGATTTTGTAAAATATCAAGTGCAGAGTGCTGCAGAGCTTCCTAGGGCCAGATATTTGCAAATTGGTGACATTTGTGATGGAAAGTTTGAAATGGCAGTGTCAGATTTGTTTTCACCAGTCGAAACAATACAGAACATAGAGATGACAAGAATAGGATGTATATCTGTAAAACATATCTATATTATCTAAAAGGAAACTACAAAGTAGGCCTACAGAACACGGAGTTTCAACACAAAGATTCGACAAATTCAAATGATAATTGATGAGTTGACATTTTAGAACACCAAGGTGTTAATCTAGCGTCGCCTTTTCAACAGCACCATTTCCACAAATATTCTACCTGCCAGTCCTGTCATCAGGACCAGAAATGCCATCCACTTCATCATCCGACGACAGATAAGCCTACGCATCCAAGCAACGCGAAGGAAGCCAGAATTAATTCGGCAACTACCCATGAGGCTCTAACTCTCTAGCCCTCGCTCTCATTCTCTCTCTTTTCACAGACAATTTCAATTTCACATTTGATACGTCTTACTAGCGGGACTTCCATTAAAAGCCAAGTGCATGAATTAGAAAAGACACAGCACAAACATTACCATGTCATTTCATTCTTCATCCTTCATTCCGAACCAATCTCGAAATGCCACTGTGTACGGTTATCTATTTAACTGAAGAGTAGTTTATGATTTTATGTCCCTCCCTCTCCACCTTGGAGGCCCGGCTCTGGTTTGCGAGTAAGAAATGGTCATGCCGTCCCCAATTAAATTAGAAACCAAAAAAGAAGAAATGGCCTAAGATGGGAGAATGGCCAGTGAGATTTAATTGGCCGCGTAATGGACATAGTGACAGAGGAAAGGGGCGGGGCTTGGAGGGATAGGCAGGCTAACGGCTGTAAATAATCACTGAATGCGAGTACAGGCACCTGAGACAGATCTGATGCACTATTCTTCAGAGACGAGAGGCGGTATACTGTATCTTAAACACATGCACACGTGCACATGCACATACATGGTACACACATGCGTGCGTGCGTATGGCATACTGTATTTATACACACACACACACACGTCAATACAGAACCTATTGTAAACCAATACACAATGACCACTTGTACTATCGGATATGTTCGCAGAGAGAGTCATTGGTCGTAATGCAAGTCAATAGGACTAACCTAAGAGCTTCCTTCTGTACCCTTAATGCTCCACCATCATACCCTCAATTCTAGTCATGTGTGTTTGAGATTGGACTTTAATGTCATGGCCGTCTATTACAGTGATAAAGTTCAAGGTTAAAGCAGTCCCGCTGAACATCCTGTGGCCTTGTGCAGTATAGGGATGCATCCCAAATAGCACCCTACTGCCTCTGTAGTGAAAAGTTGTGCACTCCATAGGCAACAGGGTGCCATTTGGGACGAAGCCCGCGAGTGCTATCTGTTGAGAGGAGGCTCTGGGTGGAGGACTGAGGTGGCACATCCATCGACAGCAGTAATTCTGACTCTTTAAATGTCAGCATGAACAGTACCCTACCACTGTGGTAGAATAAAAATACAATTTCCAGGTAATACGTTATTGTGCATTACATGGTGCCAATGATATAAAGTACTTAAGTAAAAAATACTTTATAGTACTACTTTTTTGGGATATCTTTACTTTAATATTTTTGACAACATTTACTTTTACTTCACTACATTCCTAAAGAAAATAAATGTACTTTCTTTCCATGCATTTTCTCTGACAAGCAAAAGTACTGGTGACATTTTGAATGCTTAACAGGACAGGAAAATGGTCCAATTCACAAACTTATCAAGAGAACATCCCTGGTCATCCTCAACAGCCCTGGTCATCCTAGAACATCCTCTACTGCTTTGTTTGTAAATGATATGTCTTAGAGTGTTAGACTGGGTCCCTGGCTATCCGTAAATTGAAATAACACAAACATTGTGCCGTCTGGTTTGCTTAATATGATACTTAAGTATATTTAAAACCCAAATACTTTTAGACTTTTACTCAAGTAGTATTTTACTGGGGAACTTTCACTGTTATTTGAGTAATTTTCTATAAAGGTATATTTACTTTTACTCAAGTATGACTTTTGGGTACTTTTTCCACCACTGCATGGTACTAACATGGTGACAGGGAAGTCATATAATTATTTATAGATAATTGACTCTTGGTTATTTTGCGATTCATTGTAGCTAACTTGACAGTGCCAATAATGTCACCAATAAATAACCAAGAAAAAATCACTTCAAAGAATTACTAGAAAATACCAATGTGTTACTGAGTCATTTCACATTAAATACCAGAGAAATACGGGTGGTAGTAAGAGTATAAAATAAAGTGTTACCCATTTCCACTATGGTTTGTTGTCTTAGCCGTATCCTCATCACAAATGACTACTGCATATGCTCTCTACCTGTTCATGGATCCTCACCTCTCTACACCCACGTCCCTCCACACATCCCCCAATCACCCCCCCAATTCTCTCCTTCATCAGGGTAAGGACAAAAGCGTTCCAGTTTCACCTCCCCCTGTTCTTCCACCTCCTCCCCAATAATAATAGCAGTGGTGTGAAGTACAAAAAATTCCACTTTAGTAGTTTTTGGAGTATCTGTACTTTACTTTATTTCTATTTTTTACAACTTTTATTAATACTCCACTACATTCCTAAAATAAATAATGTACTTTTTACTCCATACATTTTCAAAGACAACCAAGTGTACTCGTTACATTTTGAATGCTTAACAGGACAGGAAAATTGTCCAATTCACACACTTATCAAGAGAACATCCCTGGTCATCCCTACTGCCTCTGATCTGGCGGACTCACTGAACACAAATCGTGCCGCCTGGTTTGCTTCAAATAAGGAATTTGAAATGATTTATACTTTTACTTTTGATACTTTAGTATATTTTTGCAATTACATTACATTTTTGATTCTTAAAGTATATTTAAAACCAAATACATTTAGACTTTTACTCAAGTAATATTTTACTGATTGGCTTTCACTTTTACTTGAGACATTTTCTATAAAAGGTATCTTTACTTTTACTCAAGTATTGGGTACTTTTTCCACCACTGAGTAATAGCACCTCTGTGACGGGTGACTCTTCCTACAGTCTGTCGCTACAGCAGTGGCACCGATGGCGCAGAGTTGACGGTAGAGAGAGACGCGACACACGATGAATCCCAAGCAAATCATAATCTCAGCCTCGGCCCTTTCCCATTTAAATAATGCATTTCAAACGGCTCCTTCTTTTCCTTGGCAGAGAGAAAGTGTTGGAACAGCAGAAAAGTTTCCTAAGTGTCATTCAGTAGAGAGAGGGAGGGAAGGAGAGAAGGCACACCATGGTGACTTCTTCTTCCCATCTTCTTCTTCCCTGGCTGTCTCTTTGGGTTATCACCCCATGATAAACCCTGTCAGCATGACCACTGAGGGTCTCTAGGTCAGCATCATTCTTCATTTGTCAACTTGCTCTCACAAGCCTGGTCTTACAAAAGTCTATGTCTCTTATGGATCAAACGTATTCCGGGTTCTCGGAGGACATAATTGGTTTGACTGACTTTGACCTTGACTTTCATTGGTCAGACGTTTTGACCTGTCCCATTGTCCAGTTCAATCTTGCCCCATCTCAATCTTTTCCTCTCTCTCACTTTTTTCCACTTCAACTCACTCACTCTCCTTCTGTTTGTGGTGCATGTGTCACCCAACCAACACTGTCTCACTCACTCAGCATGAACTAATCAGAGCTCTCTCTGTGTGGCCCACCTTGTGTAAGAGAGGCGTGACACCTACTGTGTTTGTCTGCTGCTCAGACGCCGACCTTGAGTGGTGGGAACAGGGGTCCGACTGTCAATCTGATTGATGGGGGAGAGAGAGAGCGAGTGAAGAGAGATGGAGTTAGCAGAAAAAGGGAAAGAGGGAGAGAGGGGGGCACGTCTGACGAGGGCCATCCGTCTAACTGTTACCTTGAGCTGAAGTGACCAGTCACACAGCCCCACACTGAGCTAGATGTACCTAAGTCAAGCCATTGCATGCAGTCAGAAAGGTATGTGTGAGTGTGTGTGCTAGGAAACAGTAGCTCGTCTGCCCTGATAGCCCTGAGAGGCTGACTCTATAGAATACATCTTAACAACAGTACTGACATATCTTATCCAAACAGAGACACAGAACTTCTTATCACTGTAATTTAGAGCGGGAGAAACACACTATAATTGATGCCTCTATTACAACATCACCTGCTGTTGCTATCTGTCTGTTGTGTTGTTGTTGTGATTGTTGTCAGCCGTGTGAGCTCAATGTTATCTCCAGACAAGCTTTGTTTCTAACACTCCCTGCCCAGATGTCAGACTGTCACCATCAGGGTAATGGATATCTGTCCCTGACACTGTCAGACACACATCTCACTGGGAGTGACGACTGAGAGGCGCTGGCTAAGGACACGGCCTCCCTCGCTTCTCCTCCCTCCCCAACACCTCCCTCCATGTCCCAACGACTGTCAGTCTGTCAGACCGATAGTCTGTACCTCTGTCTGTCTGGGTGACCTCTCACAGTAGAATGACTACACCAGACTAGTATGATCAGTGGTGTTAGTCCCCTCATTTGTCAGCGTCACACATTACATCCATAACACATGCTGTATGTACACACACACTCACACACACTCACACACACACACCGCACACTCAGTGTTGCCAACTGTCTCGTCACGCCCTGACCTCAGAGGGACGTTTTATTTCTCTATTCGGTTAGGTCAGGGTGTGATGTGGGGTGGGCATTCTATGTTTTGTATTTCTGTGTGTTTGAACGAGTGTGGTTCCCAATCAGAGGCAGCTGTCTATCGTTGTCTCTGATTGGGAATCATACTTAGGCAGCCTGTTTTGCCACCTTAGTTGTGGGTAGTTGTCTGTGTTAGTAGCCTGTATAGCCCTGGAAAGCTGCACGGTCGTTTTTGGTGTTTCTTGTTTTGTTGGCGACATTCTAAAAAAAAGGAAAATGTACGCTCACCACGCTGCACCTTGGTCCGGTCATGTCCCTGACTACTTTCGTGACAGGTCTCCTCTTCCACAGCCCAAAACAAGCCTAATATAGCACCCTGGGTGGTTTCCCAGGACCAGCTTTGGATTTCTGTCACAAATCATTTGTCAATGTTACAACTTGATTATTTAAAATCGCTTCAGACAGCTTCTTAAGTACGAATAATTTGGTGGCACTTCTCTGAACTACGGTGGAAGATAAGTGATTACAAGAATGCCAGCCAGCGCTGTCTTCTGAAAATTTGATTTTGAAACGAGAAAGGGAATGTTAAATGATTTCTAGATGGTTAGTATTCATCTTGAATGGCTACAATCACTATTTGGGAACTCGATAGATCATACTGCAACGTGGCGATAAAAAAAGAAAGCATTTTCCATTTGCAGTCGAGAATCATCTTGTGATAGCAAAAACGTCAAAACCATTAACGAACACAGACGCCACTGTCTGTGTTTGTATGTGTTGTTGATGCGCTCCCTTGCGTGTAACTTCTTGATGATAAGATCAATCAAATTATTAAAAGAAACAGTGGCGGATCTGTCTGCTCGTGGAGAGCTTTACAACAAATTAAATTAGTATGACCAAAATACTGTGTAGTTGTTTAGTCATCAGGACCCATGATACAAATCAAATCTGTGCCACAGTTTTAATTTGAATGTTGCTTATTATGTGATAATTATAATTTCGAAATGTGCTCATGCAATGTTAATTTAGAGTGGCAGCGTTAGAAATTCATAGGGTCATTGACTGTTTTCCTCAAGGCATTGGGAGCATGTTATAAATCACCTTCCTGTTGGTTTCATTGAAAATAGTCTCCTATTCTTCATTAGAGACAGTTTCCATCTCCCATTCATCTCTGTTATTTTAACGGTCGTCGTATGAAGGAGAGGACCAAAGCACAGCGTGGTAAGTGTTCATTTTGGTTTTTAATAAGAGTAGTGAACACTGAAACAAAAACAATAAAATGACAAACGAACAGTTCTGAACTGTGACAAAAACACAGAACTGAAAATAATCACCCACAACTCAAAAGTGAAACCAGGCTACCTAATTATGGTTCTCAATCAGGGACAACGATTGACAGCTGCCTCTGATTGAGAACCATACCAGACCAAACACAGAAATCCCAAATTATTGTTTTTGTCCACCTATTCACCTGCCTCTGTGGCCTCTTTAGAGCAGCGACCCTCGCCGCCAACCTCGGACTGGGGACCCTATCCCCGGGTCCCGAATGGATGGGGGATTCCGGCAGCACAGGACGGACGGGAGGTTCCGGCAGCACCGGACGGACGGGAGATTCCGGCAGCACCGGACGGACGGGGGATTCCGGCAGCTCCGGAGTGAAGGGCGATTCCGGCAGCGCCCGCGTGACGGGCGATTCCGGCAACTCCTGGCTGACGGACGGCTCCGGCAGCTCCTGGCTGACGGGCGGCTCTGGCAGCTCAGGACAGACGGGTGGCTCTGGCAGCTCAGGACAGACGGGAGGCTCTGGCAGCTCAGTATAGACGGGAGACTCAAGACAGACGGGAGCACCTGTAGTGAGGAGACGGAGAGACCGCCTGGTGCGTGGGGCTGCCACCGGAGGGCTGGTACGTGGAGGAGGCACTGGATAGACCAGACCGTGGAGGCGCACTGGAGGTCTCGAGCACCGAGCCTGCCCAAACCTACCTGGCTGAATGCTCCCCATAGCCAGGCTTCATGGCACCTGGCTCGATGCCCACTCTAGCCCGGCCGATACGAGGCGCTGTTATGTACCGCACCGGACTATGCCTGCGCACCGGGGACACCGTGCGCCTAACGGCATAACAAAAATAAAACGACAAACTAACAGTTCTGAACAGGCTACCTAAGTATGGTTCTCAATCAGGGACAATGATTGACAGCTGCCTCTGATTGAGAACCATACCAGGCCAAACACAGAAATCCCAAATTAAAGAAAAAGGAACATAGACTGCCCACCCCAACTCACGCGCTGACCATACTAAAACAAAGACAAAACAAAGGAACTAAGGTCAGAACGTGACAGTTATAGAACATTCCTGTGTCCCAAATGGCATCCTGTTCTGTTCCCTATACTGTACCAGGGGTATTCCAATGCGAGCCTAGTACTTCTGGTTTTCTGTTCTAACTGATTATTAACTGCACCCACCTTATGTATCAGGTCAAAATCAGTCCCTGATTAGAGGGGAAGAAAGAAAATCAGCAGTTGAACTTTCAAATTAGAATTTGCCTGTCCTATTAGTTCACTACATAGGGCATAGGGCCCTTTTACACATACAGTACCCCATGTCAACAAACCAGGGAAACTAGTAACTAGTCCTCTAAAAAAAACATTTTGTTCATTTTAGCTAATTCTGCATCTCTTGGTTAACCATATCTCCACTACGTCCATCATATTTCTACATCAAAGCGCATCTTCACCTTTCCTCTTTTGAGGAAATCCTGACAATTTTGCAGGTTACTCTGGAACGAAGAGGGCATGTAATTTTAGGATTTCACTTTGGATATGAGAAACTCTCATGCTGAGATCATTTGAATATTTCAAGGTAAGGACATCAAATGGCAAAATTCATATTCTCTAGATATCAAAGGAGTACATGAGAGCAAGCGAGAATAAGGATTCAGAACTCCGTTATACTTACTGCTATCTTTCCGGGACCCTTTTCTAACGAGCATCTTATCATATACATTGTCACAAGCACTTCACATTGATAGAGCATAAACAGATGCAACATCCCCTTGGAGATGCAAGTTCATGATGACCTCCATTCCACAGGTGGATTCTCATGTAGACATCCAAGTTATTCCTCAATGCAGTTAAGATCAGGCCACATCAGGACAATAATCTAGTCATCCATTCCCAATGGTGACCCGTCATTCAGGGCAGGTGGGGCAGAGCCAGAGACCCACCTGTTTAGCTAAATGCCCCTTATTTTATTTAGCCTGTTTTGCATGTTATTTTGGCATTAATACGTGTCACATATCAGTTTTCAAACAATGTAAAAAAATAAAAAATATCATTGAGTTAATAAAAGTTTGCTTTCTTGAGTAAGGCAGCTCCAAAATGCAGGTGTTTCAGTCTAGCTCAGCGTTATGGCGGCTACGTGCTCCCCATGGTGTTTATACTTGCGTACTATTGTTTGTACAGATGAACGTGGTACCTTCAGGCATTTGGAAATTGCTCCCAAGGATGAACCACACTTGTGGAGGTCTACAATTCTTTTCTCAGGACTTGGCTGATTTCTTTTGATTTTCCCATGATGTCAAGCAAAGAGGCAGTGAGTTTGAAGGTAGGCCTTGAAATACATCCACAGGTACACCTCCAATTGACTCAAATGATGTCAATTAGCCTATCAGAAGCGTATAATGCCATGACATAATTTCAGGAAAGTTGTGAGCTGTTTAAAGGCACAGTCAAGTTAGTGTGTGTAAACTTCTGACCACCTGGAATTGTGATACAGTGCATTATACGTTAAATTCTGTCTGTAAACAATTGTTGGGAAAATAACTTGTCATGCACAAAGTAGATGTCCTAACCGACTTGCCAAAACTATAGTTTGCTAAAAAGAAATGTGTGAAGTGGTTGAAAAACTAGTTTTAATGACTCCAACCTGAAAACTTCCGACTTCACCTGTAGGTAAGTAAAGCCAGACAGGCTCTGAGCTTCTACGTTCTGTAAGTGGTCCCTGTCGATTTACCTGTGATAAGAATGTCATCCAGAAAGCACACAACCCCAGGTAAACCCTGTAAGACCTGGTCCATAATACATTGGAATATAGTGGGAGCACTTAATACTCCATAAGGCAGTCTATTCATCTGGTATAAACCCTTCAACGTATTTATAGTCAGAAAATGCTTTGACTCTTGATCTTCCTCCACTTGCTGCTAGGCCTTGTGTAAGGTATAACTCTGTGAACTGTTTTGCTAGAGTAGCAAACAAGTCCTGGGTCTTTGGTAAGGGGTAGTGGTCCACATCCACTCATGCATTTACAGTCACCTTGTAATCATGACATATTCTGACACCCCCCGTTTGTCTTTGGAATGCAAACTGTAGGTGCTGCCCATTCACTATTCTATGGGTGTGATCACACATTGTTTTTCTAGCTCTGTAAGCTGTTTGTTTACTGTCTATCTGAGTGCATGAGGCACAGGTCTAGCCTTACAAACCTTTGGAACAGCTTTCTCTGAAACTTGAATTTTGGCTATAACTCCTTTACCACACCCAGTTCATCACACCTCAGCATATTTATCGCACAGCTGCGCAACTGGGTCTGACACATGGTTCACTCTTCACCAATCTAATTTGAGGTGCTAAATCCAGTTTCTCCCCATTAGCGTAGGACCCTTCCCTTTTTGACACTAGAGGTAGTGGTAACAGCTGATGACCACATTTCACTTTAACCTCCAGCTGTACCATTAACTGAATTGGCTGAGCAGAGTAAGTTCTCAAAACAACATCACATGGTTGCAGTTTATGCTTATTAAATCTGCTGTTGTACAGCTTCTCAGAGAATAGACATGACAGGCCCAGTATCTACCTCCATCTATATATTTTCCCCCGTTTCATCTCACCATGACCACGTACAGTTTCACACACTCAAAATCAGTAAAAAGTCCCAAGTCCTTTTCTGACTGGTGATTTCTGACTGTGCTGGAGCCTGCAGGCAATATCAGTTCGGCCTCCTCAACTTGATCTGTTGTCAAGTAGAGTGGCCCCGTCACTGGATTAGAGTGTGCTGTTTGAGAGCGTTGCTTGGAAAACTCGCTGTTACCCGCAGACACTCTCCCCCTGCAAGCCCTTTCAAGATGTCCAGTCTTCTGGTACGCTCTGCCTTGGAACTCCTTGTAGTGGCAGGTCTATCCTGTCACCAAACAGAGAATACAGGGCTTTGACGTCTCCCCCCTCTGGTCTGACATCCACTGTTTCTCCCTGGAAGATCCGGATTGATGTCCCTCCCGTTTTGTGGTCAACTGATCGGTTCTGAACTGAACCGGTGTCTGCTGGAATTTCTGCATACTCTGGACTGTGCACTCGAAGTTGTTGACAATGTCCAATACATTTTCCCATGTTAAATTCTCCCCATATGCCGCGCTTAGCATCTTGCCCCGCAGCTCCTAACTGGTAACTCCATAAACTAGCTGGTCCCTCAGCTGCTCCTCTGGTACAGCCCCACTCACATGTAGCCGCCAGTCCCTTTAGCGATGCTATATACTCAGCTAACGTCTCTCCTGCCTACTGTTCTGAAAAACATACTTCTTGCTCAACACTTTCTGTTTTGGTGCATAAAAGTCTTTCAGGAAGCTAGCCTCTTCCGGCTTCTTCGGCGCTGCCAAATCTTTCAGCATCTTTAAGCGTATTTGAATCCATGACTGATGCAAACACCGCTCTTCTTTGGTCGCCAGCTATCTCGTTGGCTTTCAAAAACGACAAAAATCGCTCCTTATATGTGCTGTAGCTCTTGTTAGCCTCCTGGAAACACAAACCGGGTCTCACTACTGAAAAGGGCCATGGATCTCATTAGCCCACATGCCTTTACCTCCCAGCTGACCAGCTCCTTTACTAGTACTAGCTAACTTTTTAGCTCGTTCACTCGGTTGGTCATTAGTAGTCTGAGGATTTTGCCTCAGAATTCCGTTATCCTTGTTGCCAGTTGTTGCATCCTAAGACACTGGGTTCTTTTACTGTAGACTCAGAAGCGTACTTATAATAAACCGAACAAATGTATTTAATGTTCTACTTAACACATTACAGTCAACTACTCTCTACAGTGTCTTCAGCCAAATTCTCCAATACATCATTGAACTTTAACCGCCCTTTGCTCTCGTTTAGGCTACTACATGATACTCAAATTTGACCTACAGTATACCCATCATGAGGTTGCTACAACTTAGCCTATGAATGAAAGTTTACAACGTAGATGCACACAGGTCGAGAGACAAATTTGATGTGACAGACAGTGACACATGGAAAGAAAAAAATATATATATATATATATTGTATGATGCTGAATAAATTATGTAATATGCTCGGGAGATATGTACAGTTGCTAGAATGGAAACCCCATTGTCTTTTGTTAATTCAAATAACAACCCCTGCATACAAATTCCATTGGCTATTTGCAACCATTTTAAATCTAAACTCATTAACACATCACATATTTCTCAATACACCACATAAACATACCTGCACTTGTCCAATAGAAACTCTCATTAGCAACTGTTGTACTAATGATTACACTCAAAATCAGCTACTCTAGATGCAGGCAAGAGTGTGCAAGGCGGTTATTGAATGTCACTGTCTGTCCATGTGTCACTGTCTGTGTCACGATCGTTGTAAAGAACGGACCAAAATGCAGAGTGGTATGTGTTCATGATTAAAGAAAGCACTGAACACTGAATACAAACTATACAAAACAATACATGAATAACGACCGTGAAGCTATAATGAGAACTGTGCTGATACAAGCAACTAACATAGACACATACAAAGCAAACTATGGTCAGGGTGTGACAGTCTGTCACATCAAATTTGTCTCTCGACCTGTGTGCATCTACGTTGTAAACTTTCATTCAGAGGCTAAGTTGTAGCAACCTCATGATGGGTACACTGTAGGTCAAATTTGAGTATCATGTAGTAGCCTAAACCTATCGCTGTTACATTTAACTGGGTGAACGAAATATGAATGATAGTCATCCAAAAGGCTGTAATAGAAGTAAGGCCATGATCATGGGAAAACAAATCATACTCCCTCATCTGAAACGGCACTGACCGCCACTGATCTCAAAATAATCCATTTTAAATTCAGGCTGGAACAGAACAAAATGTGGAAAAAGTCAAGGGTGTGAAAACTTTCTGAAGGGCACTCTATGTTCTTAAAATATGTTCTTAGTGTAAGTGGATTCCTATGTAGCAATCCTATTCCACAATGCAGATACGATGGAGGAGGAGAGCAAGTAGTCTAGTCATTTGTAGATACTGGTCCATGTCTTGGCCATAAAGCCAACCAAACAGAGCTAACCAAAGGATTAAATAATGCAGGGTTGAATGTGTGTTTGTCTACAAAGTGTGTTTGGAGAGCGGAGCACTGCTTAGGTTGAAAAACAAGCCCACGCCAACGTGTGGAGCTAACAGATGTTTAACAGTCCTTCCTGCTGTGTTAGAGCAAAACACACACGCATGCACACACACACACAATTCACACTACACACTACAAACTACACACATACTGTACACGCATACACACACATGTACACACACTGCTATACACACGTATGCAGGCACACACACACACAAATACACGCACACACACACACACACACACACACACACACACACACACACACACACACACACACAGGAAGCGAGGGGTAGTGTGCCGTAGCAGCCCTTGCTACAATCAGTTCCCATCTGGCAGAAGAGCCTAATACATTTCACGAGGCCCTCCTGTGACGAATGACTTCACAAATAAACTTGATTAAGTTAAAACATACTCGGGCATCCTCTCCAAGCTAGAGAAATCTTGTCATCAATTTTATCCCCAAATCGGTATCCATTTTACACTATCTAACCGTAGAACAGAACATCCTTTCAGAGGTAATTTATTTCAGTTTTATAAATTCAACCTTGGTCCCATATACAGTCCATTCGGAAAGTATTCAGACCCCGTGACTTTTTCCACATTTTGTTACGTTACAGCCTTATTCTAAAATGGATTAAATCAAACTTCACTGTAGGGATCGTGCCAGATTTCCTCCAGATGTGAAGCTTGGCATTCAGGCCAAAGACTTCAATCTTGGTTTCATCAGACCAGAGAATCTTGTTTCTCATGGTCTGAGAGTATTTTGGTGCCTTTTTGGGAAGTTCTAAGTGGGCTGTCATGTGCCTTTTACTGAGGAGTGGCTTCTGTTTTGCCACCCTACCATAAAGGCCTGATTGGTGGACAGCTGCAGAGATGGTTGTCCTTCTGCAAGGTTCTCCCATCTCCACAGAGGAACCCTCAGGCTCTGTCAGAGTGACCATTGAGTTCTTGGTCACCTCCCTGACCAAGGCCCTTCTCCAACGATTGCTCATTTTGGCTTGGCGGCCAGTTCTAGGAAGAGTCTTTGTGGTTTGAAACTTTTTCCATTTAAGAATGATGAATGCCACTGTGTTGTTGGGGACATTCAGTGCTGCATACATTTTTCTGTACCCTTCCCCAGATCTGTGCCTAGACACAATCCTGTCTCGGAGCTCTGAGGACAATTCTTTCAACCTCATGGCTTGGTTTTTTCTCTGACACGCAATGTCAACTGTGGGACCTAGACAGGTGTGTGCCTTTCTAAATAATGTCAAATAATTTTAATTTACCACAGGTGGACTCCATTCAAGTTGTAGAAACATCTCAAGAATGATCAATGGAAACAGGATGCACCTGAGCTCAATTTCGAGTATCATAGCAAAGAGTCGGAAATAAGGTATTTCAGTATTTTTGTTTTTGCAGAAATGTCTAGAAGACAGTTTTCGCTTTGTCATAATGGGATGCTGTGTGTAGATTGAGGGGATGTTTTTTATGTATTTAATCCATTTTAGAATAAGGCTTTAACTTAACAAAATGTGGAAAATGTCAAGGGATGTGAATACTTTTCAAAGGCACGAGCCGTCTCTTAAGTTCCGGCTTTCTGAGTCTCCAGCCATGGAAATGTCAAGTGCTCCCTGTGGTGGAAGTCTTGAAATCTTATGAAGTCTTATGAAGCTCGTAAGCAGACCGCAGGCCATATCCTGACCCGTTATTACCACACCCTATGCAACCTGTGTAGTCCACTGGTATCCAATCCTGCTCTCCACTCCTCTTCTCTACTGCTCCAATCGGAATCTGAATGTTTTCAGTGAGGTCATAATCTCACGTGGGATTAACAAACCAGTAACCCCCTTCTGGTTTGAATTCCGTATTATTCATGGGGCTTCCAACAGCATCCACACTATAAATATAATAAGATTATTATTTTTTATATATATATATATATATATATTATATTTTATTTTTTACAAATCAGCTACTTTGACCACTTCCCCAAACAATCTATACAAAAGGTTAGGTATATCGTCCCCTACTTCTCTGCTATTCAAATCAGAAACCAGAACATACACTTCTTCTACCAATCAAACGGTACAGCTGTTTTAGTAACTGCATCAACTGCTTTAATTAAAGATGCAGTAAGTCACGTCAGAAGCTAGCAGATTCATTACTTACTGTACAAACAACAGCTGCAAATTCCAATAATACAACATCACATTTTGAAGTTCACTTTCCTTGCTTCATCTAACAAAAAATATGTTTTGTGGGTCAGAGTGCAGTATTTATTTTGTTTCATAACACAAACGTTTGTTAACATGTTTCTGACGCTGGCTTTAGCCAAGGAGAGAGCAGGCCTGCCCAGGAAAATGCATCTTCATTGAGCGACAAATCCCCATGACTTGAGAATCTGTTCGAACAAAACAGCTAGCACTACAACAAAAAAGATTTCAGCTAATAGGGAGAAGTCTCTAACAAAATAACTCTATTATGGCATTAAACTATTTACATTACAATACAAATCTGGGTACATTTGTAGACAAAATTCTAACTTACTCAACCTTAAAGGTATCTTCCCACTGTCATATACAGGGCATTCGGAAAGTATTCAGACCCCTTGACTTTTCCACATTTTGTTACGTTACAGCCTTATTCTAAAACGGATTAAATTGTTTTTTTTCCCCTCTTCAATCTACACACAATACCCCATAATGACAAAGCAAAAACAGGTGCAAATGAATGGAAAAAAATACACATATATATATCACATTTACATAAGTATTCAGACACTTTACTCAGTACTTTGTTGAAGAACCTTTGGCAGTGATTACAATCTTCTTGAGTATGACGCTACAAGCTTGGCACACCTGTGTCATGACGTTGGCCTGGGGGTAGATTTATGACAGTCATAAATACCCCCCCCTTTTTCCTCTCTCTACCCTACTGATGTTACATTTGCAAACACCTTGGTTAACATAGAGATTCTGGGAACATCAGAAGTTGGGGGGAAATTAACTATATTCTGGTAATCCAACCAATTGATCATATGCGTTGGTACTTAATGAATATGATATCAGTTTGTTTGTCATCTGAGACATTCTCATCAGCGTGAGCTTGCATGAGCTTGGTTATGAATGGTATGAACTTTTCGCTACACTCGCATTAACATCTGCTAACCATGTGTATGTGACAAATAAAATTTGATTTGATTTAAATTTGATTTGATCAATTATAAGATGACATAAACTCTACAATGGAAAGTCTACACATCAGAGTTATCGGATTCACATGGAACTGTTGTTCAATTTAAATGTTTGAATATGAAATTATTTGTGATGGGATGAAATGTGATTTTAGCTTCTAAAATGTGAGAATTGGGTTTTTATAAGGTTAGGGCTCTGCTCAATCAGTGGCCCGCCCCTGTGAAGGGACATGGGCCATAAAACTTTTCAAACACGCCCTCCTCTCCCTTCCTATATAAAGCCTTGACGAGAATATAACCTCCTGTTCCGAAAGGATGTGAGGACGACGGTCTGATGTCAGAATGGTTCAGAACAAAGCCAACATCAGCGTGAGCTTGGTTACGAATGGTATGAACTTTGAACTCTTATTCACTATAGAAGTGATACCTCCTAGCCATTGAGTTAGCAACAGCAGCTGCAAACGCAGGTTAGGATGGAACAGACAGAGTATCCCGTCTACCACACACGACGTTACTACAACGTATCCAATTGACCACCAGAGACATTCTTCAAAGGACAAAGGACTCGGTTTGGCAACACGGCCTTCCATCTACCACCAACCTACCGAAGCGCAGCTCAAAGTAAATATTTATTGCATTTTCCTTTTCCAAATGGGCGGTAATTTAGAATGCATAACATACTGTATTTATGATAGCACAGCTTTTTCCCTTTGTTCCTCAGTCTTCCCACTCTTCCACTCAAACCAAGCCCCTTTTCTTTGGTGTAACCAGCTGTCATATCTGTTTCGCCCGCTAGGGACGTTTTCCTTTATGACATAATTTGGAATCAAGTTATGATTAATTATGTGTATATGTAATTCTGTGTGATTAGTTAGGTATTTAGTAAATAAATAATTAAACCCAATTTTGTATTGCTGATTCAACTTGTTAGCCAGGGTTCGTGAATAATTTAAAACTTTCAGATGAGACTGAATTAAGGTGAGGATTAATATTGACTGCTATTGATATAAAATATTACTAGGTGTATTCGGAAGATAACAGCTCTATAAATATTATTTTGTGGTGCCCCGACTCTCTAGTTAGTTACATTTACATGATTAGCTTAATCGGGTAATATTAATTACGGATACATTTTTATAGAATAGCATGTCATATCACTTAATCCGGCATAGCCAACAACACGACACCTGTATTTGGGGAGTTTCTGAGATTCTTCACTGCAGATCCCCTCAAGCTCGTGTTGGACGGGGAGCGTCGCTGCAGAGCTATTTTCAGGTCTCTCCAGAGATGTTCGGTCGGGTTCATGTCCGAATTATGGCTGCAGAAATTTCGGTACCCTTCCCCAGGTCTGTGCCTCGACACAATTCTGTTTCGGAGCTCAAAGGACAATTCCTTTGACCTCATGCCTTGGTTCTTGCTCTGACATGCACTGTCAACTGTAGGACCATATATAGACAGGTGTGTGCCTTTCCAAATCATGTCCAATCAATTGAATTTACCATAGGTGGACTCCAACCAAGTTGAAGAAACATCAAGGATGATCAATGGAAACAGGATGCGCCTGAGGTCAATTTCGAGTCTCATAGCAAAGGGTCTGAACACTTAAATATTTTAATAACCTATTTTCACTTTGTTATTATGGGGTATTGTGTGTAGATTGATGAGGAAAACAATTAATTTAATTTTAGAATAAGGCGGTAACGTAACAAAAACGGGTCTGAATACTTTCCGATTGCACCCATTGGTGACACTTCCCTGGTTACCCAAGCAGCATTTGGTCTCACTGTGCGTTAATAGCCCTACTAACTCAGTATGTTAGAGACCGTTTGCACTGTTCTGAGAAGGGAGTAGTACACAGCGTTGTACGAGAGCTTCAGTTTCTTGGCAATTTCTCAAATGGAATAGTCTTCGTTTCTCAGAACAAAAATAGACTGACGAGTTTCAGAAGAAAGTTATTTTGTTTAGAAAATCGGCCTTTTCCAGCTACAACAGTCATTTACAACATTAACAATGTCTACACTTTATTTCGGATCAATTTGATGTTATTTTAATGGACAATTTTTTTTTGCTTTTCTTTCAAAAACAAGGACATTTCTAAGTGACCCCAAACTTTTGAATGATAGCGCACATACACACACACACACACACACTACATATGCCCAAACACACACAATATCCATACACATGGATACTGATGCCACACACACACTTACACACACCTACTTTCACACTCACCACATTCTGCTGCTACTGTCTATTATCTATCTTGTTGCCTAGCCACTTTACCCCTACCTTTATGTACCAAGCTACCTCATTTATCTCGTACACCTACACATGGGCTCGGTACTGGTACTCACTGTATATAGCCATTGTTATTTTGACTGTTTATTGTTATTCCTCATTGACTGTGAATTTATTCAAATTTTCTACCTTCAACTGTATTGTTATAAAAGGACTAGTATGTAAACATTTCACTATTAAGCCGAAACCACACAGAGAGACAGAGTAGAGAGCACCCACTAACATACACTGCATAGTGTATGTCAACTTTATTGACATGAGATTCCATAACAAACCGTTATGTTCACTATGTAGCCCTTGTGAATTATTGTTGTGTGCTCCTTTTGACTCACCTTATATGTCCTACGGGAGCCACCGTACCTGCCTCCTGTTATATTGGCTCACTAACGTGAGGAGAATTGTAGCTAATAGACCCTATCAGTTTTTAAAGAGTTTAGCTAGTCTCATTCTTTCCACATAACAGTGTTCTCTCTTGAACAGAGTTCCTAGAGTTCCCCAGCTGTATCCTGCCTAATCTATATGCCTGTGCTGGAAATAAACAAACACGTTTTAACTATTCACAATTCCAGACGTAACAATGCATAAACAGTCAATTTTCTGGAATTGTATCTGCTCACTTTACCAGCATTGCTTCATGTAGACGCAAGGAAGACTTGCTTTCTAATTTGAAGCGCTGTCACGCCTTGGTCTTAGTATTTTGTGTTTTAGTTAATTAGTTGGTCAGGCCAGGGTGTGACATGGGTTTATGTTATTGTGTTGTCGTATTGGGGGTTTTGTAGGCATTGGGATTGTGGTTGATTAGGGGTGTGTTTAGTTTAGGTTTGGCTGCCTGAGGCGGTTCTCAATCAGAGTCAGGTGATTCTTGTTGTCTCTGATGGGGAACCGTATTTAGGTAGCCTGGGTTTCACTGTGTATTTCGTGGGTGATTGTTCCTGTCTCTGTGTAGTTTCACCAGATAGGCTGTAATTGGGTTTCACGTTCCGTTTTGTTGTTATTTATTTATATCAGTTATTTCATGTACCGCGATTCATTCATTAAAAAACATGAGTAACCACCACGCTGCATTTTGGTCCGACTTTCTTTCGACAAACGAAGAACGCCGTTACAAGCGCATGACGCCGTCTCTTTACTCTCATTCACTACCAGGCATTCTAATTCCAGCATGTACACGCTCGTTCATGCAAGTCAAAACAAAAAACCCTTTCGTTTGATTTGGCCTTTCGTCTACACTTGTCCTTTTACAAAGCATGTGACAAATAACATTTGTTTTGATTTCAGGCAGTCTTTTCAAATAGCTCTTACACTTAAAGGGCATTATCATCATTTTCAGAATTTCACAGTATCATTCCAACCTCATCCCATGGAAGTATACACACAGTGGCCAGTTTACACCACCCCGTTCATGAAAATGGTTTGCTCCTACAGACAGTGAGTCACATAGCCGTGGCTTGCTACATAAAGCAGGCAGATAGGCATCCAGTTTATAGCTCGATTGAACGTTAAAATGGGCAAAACGAGTGACCTAAGCAACTTTGAGCGTGGTATGATCGTCGGTGCCAGGCGAGCAGGTGCCAGGCGAGCCGGTTCCAGTATCTCAGAAAAGGCCGGCCTCCTGGGCTTTTCACGCACAACGTCTAGGGTTTACCGAGATTGGGCGACAAACAAAAAACATCCAGTCAGTGGCAGTCCTGTGGACAAAAACAGCTTGTTGATGAAAGGTCGAAAGAAAATGGCAAGAACCGTGCAAGCTAACAGGCGAGCAAATAATGGAGCAGTTGAACAGTGTTGTGCAGAACGGCATCTCGTAACACACAACTCGTCAGTCCTTGTCACAGATGGGCTATTGCAGCAGACGACCACACTGCGTTCCCCTCCTATCAGCTAAAAACAAGAAGAAGCGACTATTGGGCACGCGATCACCAACACTGGACAATTGAGGAGCAGAAAAACACTGCCTGGTTCAATGAATTCCGGCTACTCATGCATCATGCTGATGGTAGAGTCAGGATTTGGCGTAAGTAGCACTAGTCCATCGCCCTATCCTGCCTTGTGTCATCGGTATAGGCTGGTGGCGGTGGTGTAATGGTATGGGGGAATGTTTTCCTGGCAAACATGAGGTCCCTTGATAGCAATTGAGCAACGTTTCCATGCCCTGAAGAATTCAGGCTGTCCTGGAGACAAATGTGGGTCCGACTCGGTACTAGATGGGTGTACCTAATAAAACATAGGAATATCCCATTTTTGACTGCACTAGGCCTTTATCTCTAATATCTTACGAGTACGAATAAAGGGAATAGGGAACCACCACAGAGAACCATTTGACACTGTGGATTGGGCTTCCTAAGTGCTTATCAATTGACAATTAGTCATGTATTAGCAGCTTCTTAGCACTTATTGATCATATGTAAACATAGCTAATTTGGGGATAATGCAATATTAGGAATTATTAGACCTGGTGTTTTAAGCAGTGATTGTCTCCATGATGTATATGAGTGGGAATGTGGAAGAGAAAATGTAAGTTGTAGTAGTGTGGAAAAGTTTAGGGCCTATGTGTAACAGGCGTCGTTGTGCCTCCTTAACGGTATAGCTTCCTTCGTCATGATCCCGCACTGGACCCCGATCTTTGATCCTCTGCCTTGCAAATACACATGAGCGCCTGTTTTAGCCAATTACGCTACATAAAAACAAGCGATTGGATAGCATGAGACATGTCACGCTGGGGTTATGAATCTAACTCTGTTAAGTGTGTGTGTGTGTACATGTGTGCGAGTGTGTGTGTGTGTGTGCGCAGGCATTGAGCGTGAATCTAACTCTGTTAAGTGTGTGTGTGTGTGTGTGTGTGTGTGTGTGTGTGTGTGTGTGTGTGTGTGTGTGTGTGTGTGTGTGTGTGTGTGTGTGTGTGTGTGTGTGTGTGTGTGTGTGTGTGTATGTGTACCTCAGTGATGAAGGCTTTGGCAGTGGCGGGGCTCATGAAGAGCACAGCCCGGCGCAGCGTGTCCCGGTAGCGGTGGAGCTCCTCCACCCTCATGGTCCGGAACATGCTGGTAATCATCATGTTGATGTTGGACTCCACCTTCTGAAGCGACACGTCCATGCCTTGCTGAGACGTCTTGTCCAGGAAGTCCTGGATCCCACGAATATCTATATGGAAAAAGAGGGAGGGATGGGTGGAGAGGGAGGATGGGGTAGAGCGATAGGGGCAGGGGAGGTGGGGAGGGAGAGGGGGATAAACGGGGACGAGATGGAGAAAGGGAGAGGGATTTGCATCACATTCATTATGCGGACACCTGTCAGTCACAGTTTGGTGAACAAGTAGCCAGATAAAACATCCGAGCCGCTATTGTCGAGTTAAAGACATGTCAATAAACTCACTGACCATCTTTCCACAAACTATAAAACAGGTTATTGGAGATCAGCTTTCACTGTTCCCCCTTAATATGTATTTGGATACCGGTACTATAAAATCACAGTATTATCCATTCACTTTTTTCACATTTGCTCTTGTAGAAAAAGGTGGGAATACATAGACCATTAGAATTTATTTTTCAGTGTGCTGGAGTGAGACCTGTGTAGTACATTTGTCACTGCAGTGATGAGGATGATGTCTCACAGAGGAGGTAAATAAAACATGAATCATAGCCAGAGAGCTGACTGGCTGCTCATCTCCTAGCAAAAATGGCCACATTGGCCCCATGTCCCACACCAGCCTGACACGGGATAGCCCACAACAAGCCCAACACAGGCTAGCCCACACCAATCCCACATCAGCCCAACAAAGGCAAGCCTGCACCAAGCCTACACCAGCCCAACACAGGCTAGCCCAACATGGGCCAGCCCAAACCAAGCCCAGCAAGGTCTAGCCCACAAAAGCACAGCTACTTCATAATGTAGAGTCGAAGGCTCATTAGTATAATTGGGGGGGGGGGGGGGGGGGGGCGTAGTTTACAAATACCTAAATCATGTTGTTAAGTTAAAAAAATAATACAAGATTAAAATTGCTGACACCCATCAAACCAATTAGGGTTCAGAACTTTACAGTAAATTATCTCGGAATCATCTTTCTTCAAATATAACCGTATAGTTAGTTCTAAGTTCACACATTCTTTTTATGAAACCATTTCTGAGAGTGTCGTTCCAGTTGAAGTATTCAGTTGTGTGATGGCAACAAAAATTGATATTGTACACTGCCAGTGTGTTAAAACCTTTCTGGGACCGGGGGCAGTATTGAGTAGTTTGGATGAATAAGATGACCCATGTAAACTGCCTGTTACTCAGAAGGCCCAGAAGCTAGGATATGCATACGCACGGAAGTATTGGATAGAAAACACTCTAAAGTTTCCAAAACTGTTACAATAATGTCTGTGAGTATAACAGAACTGATATACCAGGCAAAAACTTGAGGAAAATCAATCCAGGTAACGCTATTATTTTGAAATGGCTGTTTTACCATTGAAAGCCTATCCACCATACAAAGACTTATGACCCAGTTCATGATCCCTATGGCTTCCACCACATATGGCCAGTCTTTACGCATTGTTTCAGGCTCTTACTCTGAAAAATGAGGGAGAAACACCACTTTCAATGAGACGACAATGGACATTTCCAGAGATGTTTCCTGCGCGTGACTGGGAGCGCGCCCTTCTTGTTTTTCCTTTTCTATTGATGGCGATATTGTCCGGTTGAAATATGATCGATTATTTATGACAAAAACAACCTGAGGATTGATTATAAACAGTTTGACATGTTTCTACAAACTTTTATGGTACTGTTTTGATTTTTAGTCTGCCTGCTGTGACCGCGCTTTGTTCCAATGGATTACTGAACTAAACGCACAAACAAAGCTGAGGGTTTTGGACATAAAGAGGGACTTTATCGAACAAAACAAACATTTATTGGGTAACTGGGAGTCTTGTGAGTGCAACCATATGAAGGTCATCAAAGGTAAGTGATTAATTTTATCACTATTTCTGACTTTTGTTACTTCTCTACTTGGCTGGATACTGTTTGTAATGTTTTCTGTGCTGGGAGTTGTCCCCAGAAAATCGCATGGCATGCGTTCGCCGTAAAGTATTTTTGAAATCTGACACTGTGGTTGGATTAACAAGAAGTACAGTGGGGCAAAAAAGTATTTAGTAAGCCACCAATTGTGCAAGTCCTCCCACTAAAAAAGATGAGCGAGGCCTGTTATTTTCATCATAGGTACACTTCAACTATGACAGACAAAATGAGAAAAAAAATCCAGAAAATCACATTGTAGGATTTTTAATGAATTTATTTGCAAATTATGGTGGAAAATAAGTATTTGGTCAATAACAAAAGTTTATCTCAATACTTTGTTATATACCCTTTGTTGGCAATGGCAGAGGTCAGACGTTTTCTGTAAGTTTTCACAAGGTTTTCACACACTGTTGCTGGTATTTTGGCCCATTCCTCCATGCAGATCTCCTCTAGAGCAGTGAGGTTGTGGGGCTGTTGCTGGGCAACATGGACTTTCAACTCCCCCCAAAGATTTTCTATGGGGTTGAGATCTGGAGACTGGCTAGGCCACTCCAGGACCTTGAAATGCTTCTTACAAAAACTTACAAAAACTGTTTGGCCATAATGTCCATCGTTATGTTTGGAAGAAAAAGGGTGAGGCTTGCAAGCAGAAGAACACCATCCTAAACATGAAGCACGGGGGTGGCAGTATCATGTTGTGGGGGTGCTTTGCTGCAGGAGAGACTGGTGCACTTAACAAAATAGATGGCTTCATGAGGGAAAAAATTATGTGTATATATTGAAGCAACATCTCAAGACATCAGTTACAGCTTGGTCGCAAATGGGTCTTCCAAATGGACAATGACCCCAAGCATATTTCCAAAGTTGTGGCAAAATGGCTTAAGGACAACAAAGTCAAGGTACTGGAGTGGCCATCACAAAGACCTGATCTCAATCCCATTGAAAATTTATGGGCAGAACTGAAAAAGCGTGTGCGAGCAAGGAGGCCTACAAACCTGACTCGGTTACACCAGCTCTGTCAGGAGGAATGGGCCAAAATTCACCCAACGTATTGTGGGAAGCTTGTGGAACGCTACCCAAAACCCGCTCCCCGAAACGTTTGACCCAAGTTAAACAATTTAAAGGCAATGCTACCAAATACTAATTGAGCATATGTAAACTTCTGACCCACTGGGAATGTGATGAAATAAATAAAAGATGAAATAAATAATTTGCTCTACTATTATTCTGACATTTCACAATAAAGTAGTGATCCTAATTGACCTAAAACAGGGAATTCTTATTAGGATTAAATGTCAGGAATTGTGAAAAATTGAGTTTAAATGTATATGTAAACTTCCGACTTCAACTGTATATATATATATATACAGTATATAGTTGACACCCTTGATAAAGATGAGCATAAAATAAATGATTCAAATACTGAGCTTTATTGTATGCTAAAAAAATGGGAATTTATATTATTTATACTAATACAATTGCTCAGAGAAAGAGATGTTTTTCAACAAGTATTATACAGTGGGGAGAACAAGTATTTGATACACTGCCAATTCTGCAGGTTTTCCTACTTACAAAGCATGTAGAGGTCTGTAATTTCTATTATAGGTACACTTCAACTGTGAGAGACGGAATCTTAAACAAAAATCCAGAAAATCACATTGTATTATTTTTAAGTAATTAATTTGCATTTTATTGCATGACATAAGTATTTGATCATCACCAACCAACCAGTAAGAATTCCGGCTCTCACAGACCTGTTAGTTTTTCTTTAAGAAGCCCTCCTGTTCTCCACTCATTACCTGTATTAACTGCACCTGTTTGAACTCGTTAGCTGTATAAAAGACACCTGTCACACACTCAATCAAACAGATTAAAGCCAAATCAAATCAAAATTTATTTGTCACATACACATGGTTAGCAGATGTTAATGCAAGTGTAGCGAAATGCTTGTGCTTCTAGTTCCGACATTGCAGTAGTAACCAACAAGTAATCTAGCTAACAATTCCAAAACTACTGTCTTATACACAAGTGTAAGGGGATAAAGAAATTTGTACATAAATATATATGAATGAGTGATGGTACAGAGCAGCATAGGCAAGATACAGTAGATGGTATCGAGTACAGTATATACATATGAGATGAGTATGTAAACAAAGTGGCATAGTTAAAGTGGCTAGTGAACAAAGTGGCATAGTTAGAGTGGTTCCAACCTCTCCATAATGGCCAAGACCAGAGAGCTGTGTAAGGATATCAGGGATAAAATTCTAGACCTGCACAAGGCTGGGATGGGCTACAGGACAATAGGCAAGCAGCTTGGCGAGAAGGCAACAACTGTTGGCGCAATTACTAGAAAATGGAAGAAGTTTAAGATGACAGTCAATCACCCTCGGTCTGGAGATCTCACCTTGTGGGGCATTAATGATCATGAGGAAAGTTAGGGATCAACCCAGAACTACACGGCAGGACCTGGTCAATGACCTGAAGAGAGCTGGGACCACAGTCTCAAATAAAACCATTAGTAACACACTACACCGTCATGGATTAAAATCCTGCAGCGCACGCAAGGTCCCCCTGCTCAAGCCAGCGCATGTCCAGGCCCGTCTGAAGTTTGTCAATGACCATCTGGATGATCCAGAGGAGGGATGGGAGAAGGTCATGTGGTCTGATGAGACAAAAATAGAGCTTTTTGGTCTAATCTCCACTCGCCGTGTTTGGAGGAAGAAGAAGGATGAGTACAACCCCAAGTACACCATCCCAACCGTGAAGCATAGAGGTGGAAACATCATTCTTTGGGATGCTTTTCTGCAAAGGGGACAGGACGACTGCACCGTATTGGGGGGAGGATGGATGGTGCCTTGTCTCACGAGATCTTGGCCAACAACCTCCTTCCCTCAGTAAGAGCATTGAAAATGGGTCGTGGCTGGGTCTTCCAGCATGACAACGACCCGAATCACACAGCCAGGGCAATTAAGGAGTGGCTCCGTAAGAAGCATCTCAAGGTCATGGAGTGGCCTAGCCAGTCTCCAGACCTGAACCCAATAGAAACTCTTTGGAGGGAGCTGAAAGTCCGTATTGCCCAGCGACAGCCCCGAAACCTGAAGGATCTGGAGAAGGTCTGTCTGGAGGAGTGGGCCAAAATCCCTGCTGCAGTGTGTGCAAACCTGGTCAAGAACTACAGGAAATGTGTGATCTCTGTAATTGCAAACAAAGGTTTCCATACCAAATATTAAGTTTTGCTTTTCTGATGTATCAAATACTCATGCAATAAAATTAAAATTAATTACTTAAAAATCATACAATGTGATTTTCTGGATTTTTGTTTTAGATTCCGTCTCTCACAGTTAAAGTGTACCTATGATAAAAATGACAGACCTCTACATGCTTTGTAAGTAGGAAAACCTGCAAAATCGGCAGTGTATCAAATACTTGTTCTCCCCACTGTATTTTTTTTCTCCAAAAAGTATGGGTTAGAAAAATGTACACCCTTTTTTCAATACATTTCAATACCTCACCTTGCGAGGACAGCAGCACGGAGCCTTTTTCTAAAATGTTTTACGAGTTGGAGAAAACATTGGCAGCCTCTGCCAGGAACCTCAGTCAGGATCCGCAAGTGGATCAGTCAGCAAGACAATAACACATAGAAATCCACAAATAAATGGTTAATCACAAAATCAACATTTTGCAATGGCCATCTCAGTCTCCGGACTTGAAACCCATTGATAAGCTGTGGTTTGAATTGGAGAGGGTAGTCCATATGTAAAGGCAAATAATATAATTTCAAAAATCCTTTGAGCATACAATATAGCTCAGTATATGAATTATTTTATAAGGTTATTTTTTCCTCATCTTTATCAAGAGTGTCAATCATTTCGGACCCCATTGTACATACTATACAGTAGTTAACGTACGATGTAGTCGATGTGGACAAATTATGGCAATGCCTTAATTGTCAGTCATCATTAAACAATTAACGGATTGATTGCACCTCATTATGTGCTGGGCTGATGCGATGGTGTAAGCAACGTAATCCATAGCTCCCAACCAACACCGAGGGACAGAGAAATAGTGCACAGTCAAGACGACTCAACAATCCAGCTGTGGATGACATCATCTGCCAGGGTCTAAAGTTCAGAGGGGGAGAGTTGGCCTGGAGAGGATACCCATGTGGAGGGTGAAGGGAAGGGGGAGGAAGAGGGGAGAGCAGCATGCCGATAATTGTCCAGTGGTGCACTGGAGAAGGGAGGGAGAGAAGGGACAAGCGACTGAAAGACAGAGTTTACTAGGAAGAGGGAACGGGGGGGTCTTGGACTCCACACACCAGCTTGTGTTTTAATTTCGGGACACATTTTGGGACACATGAATCAAAGAATACCCAGAGATCCCTGTTGCTGCAAACGTCACAAGGTCGGCAGCTAGACTGCTGTTTACAACGGGACTGTGTAGGTGCATCTCAGAGAGAGAGAGAGAGAGAGAGAGAGAGAGAGAGATCAAACAGTGAGGAAGAAAACTGTGTTGCTAATGTGAGTTCTTCACTACCGTTACATTTACAGTCATGAGGGTTGATGTGTGCATGGTTGATGTTGTCACCCACACCTACATGTATCAGACCACAGTGGAAAACTGCCTGGGGAAACGAACAAACAGATGTGTTGGTATGGGCGAATAGATTGGACTATGAGGCACTTTCAATCTGTAAGAAAACACAGGCGTTTTCACAATCAGCAGTAGCCTCTCTTTTATCGTTAGCACGAAGAGAGGAGATTTGACAGTCTAGGTCACAGCTCTACCTCTGGGTATTCCTCCCTCCATGTTTCCCAAAATGTGTCCCGAAATTAAAACAAAAGCTGGTGAGTAGAGTCCAAGCCCCGCCCCGTAGCAACACAGGGACCTATAAATTGAGACTTCCTGCTGACCTGAGGGGATGCTAGTCTAGGTCTATACACTCTAGCTGTCAAAGCTAGAGTGAAAGCTAGCTAGGCAAAGCTAAAAGTATGTGGTTCATCCACTGAACATTGGTGCTGGCTAATTTGATCATTGTGTGTGTGTGTGTGTGTGTGTGTGTGTGTGTGTGTGTGTGTGTGTGTGTGTGTGTGTGTGTGTGTGTGTGTGTGTGTGTGTGTGTGTGTGTGTGTGTGTGTGTGTGTGTGTGTGTGTGTGTGTGTAAAGTGACATAACATCCTCTCAGAGGACCCAGAGTTACCTCTGCTGCAGAAGATAAGTTCATTAGTTACCACCCTCAGAAATGTGTTATTTCATAGTTTAATGTCTTCACTATTAGTCTACGTAGAATATGACAGTTCAAATTCCTAGGCCCATATTCATAATAGGTCTCAGAGTAAGAATGCTGATCTAGGATAAGTTTTGCCTTTTAGAACATAATAAATAAGATCACATGAACATGAGGTGACCTGATCCTAGATCAGCACTCATACTCTGAGATGCTTGATTACATGTGGTCCCTGGACTCTCTGGGTCAGGCCTGTGGTTGTAGCACTACATCAATCAATATTCAGCAGACTGTAACAAGATACTGTTTATGTCTCAGCCTCTCACATATTATATTCAGTCCCTATAGCACGTCATTACCTTAACCATATCCCCGCACAATACAAAAACTTCAAGTGAGTTGTGCACCCATAACAGTAAACCTTGTCTCCCTATTCTAACTATCTTAATCTTTCTTTATCAAGGGAGCTGTTACAATTCATAGCCAATGGTGCCAAACCAAATTCAATTACATTCCTTGATTTATCTGCATTAGCCTTACTACTCTCACGCCCGCCCCCTGTGTGTGTGTGTCTCAAATCACAAGCGTGTGTGTGTGCCTGTGTGTGTGTCTGTGCTATATGCCTTTATGCTGATTGAGTGAGGTGTAGGTCTCGAGCTGCCTCCATCAATCCCAGAGCAGCTGCAGCATCTCTTCTGTGCCTAATGCTTTTACTACGCTTCACAACACACCTGCACTACAAAGAGCTCAAAAACAAACCTGGCTACATCGCACCATAAATCTCTCCCCATCACCTTGGAAGAGAAAGGGCTCCCTGTAAATATGAAAGACTAAGACGAGGAAGTATGGAGACTCACATTTGAGGCTCGGATCACAGCCACCTTGAGAATGCGGTTCTGTGTGGCTCAGTTGGTAGAGCATGGTGCTCGCAACTCCAACAGCCTTGGATTCGATTACCGCTGAGGCCACCCGCATGAAAACGTATGCACGCACGGATGTAAGAGTTATGATTTACTTTATTTTATTTTATAAAAAACCTGTATTTAAACAAGAAAAGCCCAATGAGACCCAGTCTCTTTTTCGAGGGAGAACTGGCCAAGGAGGCAGTAACAATCAATACATGACATAATTAAAACATACAATACAACAACATGATCCAGCCTTAAAAAAAAAGCATTTACACTCCTCTGTAACAGTCTCCCATCCATATTCTAATTTCATTCAGTGGCACTAACATATCCAGATGAAGCATGGATAAAAGTGTATGCTAGATGGCATATATTATTATTTTACTACCTTGAGGAGCACGGCTGCTCACCAGGAACTAACCGTTGCCCCCTTCCCAAAGAGTCATATATAGAATCCGACCGTTTGTTTTATGTTATTTTATGTATGTCTTCAATTGTAAGTATGTTGAGATTTTAAATGTTCTGTAAGTATGTTTGCGATTTTAAATGTACTAAGGTAATAAATCGTTTGATTTCAACAGATTGTGTATGTTTAGCATGTTTGTAATGTTCTACAATCCATAGGTTTGGGTTGTCAAACTGGCACCCTACACATGTCACCAGATGTTTTGATGAACAACATTTACTGAGATGCTTACAACAATTATAGGATGGGATGAACTTTAATGTACCGCCGTACACATAATAAACAATATAAAAGAGCAGACACTAGCTATCTTTGATAAATTCAAATAATTATGGAAATATTATCCAAATAATAAAGAGAGGGCTAAAAATCAATAAATTTTCTTGCTAATATGTTCATATAAGCACACAGTAGTCGTAGTGGACAAACTCGATCGGGAGTGATACATGTACAGCAGAAGCTCTGACTTTCAAAATCCACAGGAATTCCTGTTTTGGAAAGGGGGCTAGAGATTGGTCAAAAGTAGGCTCAATGCTAAACGAATAGGAAGGATCCTTTGAATTCCTATGGTGGTAAAAGAGACTCTAGCTACGCACTGCTTTCATCCAGGGGCCATAAGGAGCCCAATAGAACTCTGGTCAAAAGTATAGGGAATAGGGTGCCATTTGGGATGCAAACTTTGTGCTTCCTCTCTGCTTCCCCACCATCAATAACAATGGGCCTACTTAATCGCCTCCGGTGTAGCTATGTTATCTGCACATGGTCTCGGTTCTAGGATCTCGAAGTGTCCCCCACAGCGGCTCCGGCATTCAACTGGGATTTCACCTGCGTGTTCTTAATAAGAAACCATCAGCTTACGTGTCCTCGAAATGAAGAGTTCTCAATACACAAGCAGGGGAACAAGCCAGTGTTGATTTCACCTTTTTCCCCAGATGAGAGTCAGTATCTGCAGCCAACGTCGTAGCCAAATACAATCCATTTACTGGGAAATGTTCTATATATGCTATCCAACCAGAGTAAGTCTTGAGCCCAGTAGGACAGAGGAAAATGTTCCTGATTCGATAACCCCTACAGTTACCATCCAATCACCGGGTTCATGCAAATCTGGGAATTGTATCTCTTTTTTTTTGTTCCACAGATCCCGTTTATTTGGCATGATAATTCAACAAGGAGTTGGCAAAAGAGGAGTAACAGACTGTAACCCAGGCTAGATAGGCTGATAGGAGCGACAGCTCTGGGAACTCATGAATCCCCCTGCATACAGACACACTGAACTCCCCCAGTTTTCAGTCTTCCGACTGCACCACTAGACCTGAAAATAGAGGAAAGCGGGCCACCCAATTCAATTTACACATGCACACTCTATTGTCCTCAAAGCCGTTTTTCAGAAGACAAAGCGATGTATGAGAGAACACTGTTACATCTCAAAGAGCTCGGGCTTAGAGACTAGTATGGTTAATACCTGGCAGGCCCATCCTCTGATTTGCTGGTCAGAACCATGTTGGGGCTTAAGGATGGTGAGTGGGCTTGGCAGCCGCAGAGCTTCATTATAGCACTACACTACACCACAGTGCAATTGGCAGTGAGTCCCAAAATGCCTCCATTGGCTGGTCTGCTGGGAGCCACACTTATTTAGCCATCCCTGATACTTTTAACACGCTGCAGTGAATTATGGGACATGGGATCCATAGGGACATACACGGGGAGTGGAGACAATGCCAGACACAGGACAGACTCACACACACCCATACACATCCAGTGATGAACATAATCTCTGTCTGCCTGACCCTTTCTCTCATGCACAAACACATACAAAGGCTCGCTCTCTCTTTCTCTCACATACATACAGTACACAAACAATCCAGTATAATGAAGGTTGATGGAGATGGTGGGAAACATTTACTATGTCCATGCATTACCTATGGGCCTCCTGAATGCAGGGTTGCAGAGTTCAGGCCTCTATCCATTAGCTTGCTAATTACTAACATGCTGCGAGTCTACCAGATCTCCAACCCAAATCTTCATACATCATTGAATGCCTCCCTATGGACGTCAACTACAGTACTCCCCCCCCCATTCCCAACTCCATACTCTCTGAACACCACTTCCCATCATACCTGGGTTCACATACTATTCAAAATATTTTACATCTTTGAACGTTCGCTTTAGCCTGCCAGGAGTGGTTGTGGTTTTCACTTTTGGGACTGTTCTATTGGTTTCTTTGCAAAAGGTGAATTCCTTAAAGCCCAGATCTAGTATTTGATATGATTTCAAACAGTATTTGAACCCAAGTCTGCTTCGCCCCACTTCCCCTAACACGGCCGTCCATGACGACTTACCGTATTCCTGGTCGTAGAAGATGATGAACTTCTGCCAGCTGTACTCGCTGACCACTTGGAGGATGACGTCATTGAGGTAGACGGGCGGGCGCACGAAGAGGGTGTAGTCATCCTGGCGGGTGCGGGTGGTGATGAGGGGGCAGCTGGAGCGAGGGGTCCCGGCAGTGGCACGCTGGATGAAGAGGTGCGGGATGTGCATCGCGTCCGCCAGAGACTGAAGGGAGCCCGCCGACATACAGCCGATAGAGCTGACCAGCGCCAGGATCCCCCTGTTCATCAACTCACAGGCTGCACAGAGGGTGAGAGAAGGAGGGGGGACAGGGAGGGAGGGAAAGGGAGAAGGGGATAGAGAGAGAGATAAAAATGGTTATTTAAAGTTTTCAAACTGAGGAAAAGAGGACATACAGTAATGACATACATTACCATTCTGGGTAAGGAAAGTTCATATGTTTATTACGGTGTAATAGTTGTTGTAATGTGGTTGTTGGCTATAATCAGGAGCCAGTAGCAAAAGCAAGGGCTCATGCAATTGGTATCATAAGTATTAAAGTGGGATTGAAATATATCTAATTGGGTGGCTGTCATTGAGCTACACAAAGTGAAAATTGAAAAGAACATTTGAGTTTTAACAAATATATTTTTACAAATTTATACAATTAAATAACGAATATATAGTTGTTGCATAGGTATTCATCCCCTTTGTTGAGGCGAGCATGCATTTGTTCAGGATTAATTTGTGAAGTAATAGGGGTTGACCTGATTTTTGAATGACTACCCCTTCCTCTGTCCCCCCCCCCCCACCCCAAGCACAGATACAACTTTCAAAAGACCAGGGAACTTTTTGAAAGTCTCATAAAGAAGGGCAGTGATTTGCAAATGTGTAACAATAACAAAATGTACACATTGAATATCTCTTTAAGCATAGTACAGTTAATACATGTGCTGTGGATGATGTGTTAAACCACCCAGACACATCAAAGATACAGTCGTCCTTCTGACCGGAGCTGCAGGACAGGAAGGAAACTGCTCAGGGAGGCCATTTGGGATTTTAAAAAAGCTACAAAGTTCAATGGCAATGATGGGAGAAACTGAGGATGGCTCAATAACATTGGTTGCAGCAAGGCACTAAAGTAATACTGAAAAAAAACATGGCAAAGGAAAAAAAGTCTAACTAAAACCAAAGCCTTTTGTGGCAAATCCATCATATAGTAGCTGCCTCCTTATTTTCAAGCATGGTGGTGGCTGCATCATGTTATATGCGTGACATCTGCAAAGACTGGGGTGTTTCAGGAGAAAAACAAATGGGATGGAGCTAAACACAGGCAAAATCCTAGATGAAAACCTGCTTCAGTCTGCATTACACCAGACCCTGGGAGAGGGTTTCACCTTTCAGCAGGACAGTAAGCTACACCACAGGGCCAAATCGACACTGGAGTTGCTTACCAAGAAGACAGTGAATGTTTACAAGTTACAGTTTTGAATTAAATCTGCTTCAAAATCGCTGTCTAGCCATGCTCCCCAACACATTGACAGTGCAAGAAGAATTTAAAATAGTAATGGGTAAATATTGTGCAATCCAGGTGTACAAAGCTCTTAGAGACTTACACAAGAAGACTCAACAGACAAACAAAGCTGTAATCAAATCAAAATGTTATTTGTCGCATACTCCGAATACAATAGGGTGTCGCCCTTAACCAACAACGCAGTTCAAGAAAGAGTTCATAAAATATTTACTAAATGAACTAAAGTAAAAATAGTAAAATATAATATAAATGAAAAGTAACAATAAAATAACGTGGCTATATACAGGGCTACCGGTACCGAGTCAATGTGCGGGGGTACAGGTTAGTCAAGTTATTTTGTGCATGTAGGTATGGATATGCATTGTGACTATGCATTGATAATAAACAGTGAGTAGCAGCAGTGTAAAAACAGAAAAAGGGAGGGGGGGCGTGTCAATGTAAACATTCCGGGTGGCCGTTTGATTAATTGTTCCTAGACTTGGTGCTCCGGTACCGCTTGCCATGCGGTAGCAGAGAGAACAGTCTATGACTTGGGTGACTGGAATCTTTTACAATTTTTGGGGCCCTCCTCTGACACCGCCTAGTATATAGGTCCTGGATGGTAGGAAGCTTGGCCCCAGTGACGTACTGGTCCGTACACACCACCCTCTGTAGCGCCTTGCGGTCAGATGCCGAGCAGTTGCCATACCAGGCGGTGAAGCAACCGGTCAGGATGATCATGATGGTGTAGCTATAGAACTTTTTGAGGATCTGGGGACCCATGCCAAATCTTATCAAATCTCCTGAGGGGGAAAAGGTTTTGTCGTGCCCTCTTCACGACTGCCTTGGTGTGTTTGGACCATAATAGTTTTTGATGATGTGGACACCAAGGAACTTGAAACTCTCGACCTGCTCCAATAAAGCCCTGTTGATGTTAATGCGGTTCTGTTTGGCCCGCCTTTTCCTGTAGTCCACGATCAGCTCCTTTGTCTGCTCACATTTAGGGAGAGGTTGTTGTCCTGGCACCACACTGCCAGATCTCTGACCTCCTAACTGTAGGCTGTCTCATCGTTGTCGGTGAACAGGCCTACCACTGTTGTATCATCAGCAAACTTAATGATGGCGTTGGAGTCGTGTTTGGCCATGCAGTAATGGGTGAACAGGGAATACAGTAGGGGACTAAGCACGCACCCTTGAGGGGCCCCAGTGTTGGGGATTAGTGTGGCAGACATGTTGTTGTCTATCCTTACCACCTGGGGGAGGTCCTTCAGGAAGTCCAGGACCCAGTTGCAGAGGGAACTGTTTAGTCTCATGGTCCTTCGCTTAGTGATGAGCTTTGTGGCCCACTATGGTGTTGAACGCTGAGCTGTAGTCAATGAACAGCATTCTCTCATTTGTGTTCCTTTTGTCCAGGTGGGAAAGGGCAGTGTGGAGTGAGATTGAGATTGCGTAATCTGTGGATCTGTTGGGGCGGTATGCAAATTGGGTCTAGGGTTTCTAGGATAATGGTGTTGATGTGAGCCATGACCAGCATTTCAAATTACTTCACGGCTACCGACGTGAGTGCTACAGGCTGGTAATGATTTATGCAGGTTACCTTTGGTTCTTTGGGCACAGGGACTATGGCGGTCTGCTTGAAGCATGTAGGTATTACAGACTTGGTCAGGGATAGGTTGAAAATGTCAGTGAAGACACTTGCCAGTTGGTCCACGCATGCTTTGAGTACACGTTCTGGTAATCCATCTGGCCCTGCGGCTTTGAGAATGTTTACCTGTTTAAAGGTCTTGCTCACCCCGAGAGCGTGATCACACAGTCGTCCGGAAAAGCTGGTGCTCTCATGCATGCTTCAGTGTTTGCTTGCCTCGAAGCGAGCATAAAAGGCATTTAGCTCGTCTGGTAGGCTTGCGTTACTGTGCAGATTGCACATGGGTTTTCTTTTGTAGTCTGTAATGGTTTTCAAGACCTGCCACAACCAACGAGCGTCAGAGTCGGTGAAGTAGGATTCAATCTTAGATGCTTTTCCTGTTTGATTGTTCAGTTGAGGGTGTAGAGGGATTTCTTGTAAGTGTCCGGATTAATGTCCCGCTCTTTGAAAGCGACAGCTCTAGCCTTTAGCTCGGTGAGGATGTTCCCTGTAATTCATGGCTTCTGGTTGGGATAAGTACGTACGGTCACTGTGGGGATGACGTTGTCGATGCACTTATGGATGAAGCTGGTGACTGAGGTGGTATACTCCTCAATGCTCAAAGTTTTTTCCCTCTGGTTGCACATGTGACATGCTGGTAGAAATGTGGTCAAATGGATTTAAGTTTGCCTGCATTAAAGTCCCCGGCCGCTAGGAGCGCCACTTCTGGATCAGCATTTTCTTGTTTGCTTATGGCCTTATACAGCTCGTTGAGTGCGGTCTTAGTGCCAGCATTGGTTTGTGGTGGTAAATAGACAGCTGCGAATAATATAAATGAGAACTCTCTTGGTAGATGGTGTGGTCTACAGCTTATCATGAGGTACTCTACCTCAGGCGAGCAATACCTTGAGACTTCTTTAATATTAGAAATCGTGCACCAGTGGTTATTTACAAATAGACACACACGCCCGCCACTCGTCTCACCAGACGTAGCTTCTCTGTCCTGCCGATGCACGGAATACCCAGCCAGCTCTATAGTGTCCGTGTCGTCGTTCAGCCACAAATCGGTGAAACATAAGATACTAAAGTTTTTAATGTCCCATTGGTAGGATATTCTTAATCGTAGATCACACATTTTATTTTCCACTGATTGCATGTTGGCCAATAGTACAGATGCTAGTGGAAGTTTACTCACTCGCCTACAAATTGTCAGAAGGCTCTTCATGCTTATGATCGGGTTTTGAGCCCGGTCTCGAGAAAGCAGTATATCCTTTGCATCGGGCTTGTTAAATAATACATCTTCATCCAGTTGGAGGTGAGTAATTGCTGTTCTGATGTCCAGATGCTCTTTTCGATCATAGGAGACGGTAGCAGCAACATATGTACAAAATAAGTTAAAACATGCGTTTTAAACATGTATTGACTCAGGGGGGGTGAATATTGATCTAATCAAGGTATATTCGTGCAATATATATATATATATTTTTTCACTTTGGCATTACAGAGTATTTTAAGTAATTTACCAAAAATTACAATAAAATCCATTTGAATTCAACTTTGTAACAATAAATTGTGAAGAAATCTAAGGGGGGAATACTTATGACAGGCACTGTATTTACTGTACGTCTTCTTTAATAATTTTAATTACCATACTGAACCAGTGTGAATAATCATTCCTTCCACTTCATTAAGAGATTCCTTCAAAAGCAATATGTTTTAGACTGTGTGAATACTGTGGCAATGACATACAACCAGGCAATTAATTACTATAACACCGACTAGCACAACCGGAGTACCTACGTACGATGTTGTTACAGTATGTATGCACATACCCACAGAGACACACAAACACTAATGGGTACGTCGGACACACACAAATACAATCAAACATCCACCCACCCAAAAAAAACACACAATGAAAAACACCCACTCACACACCAACACCCACCTGTTCACACACACGATCGAACACAGACACATAATCAAGCATATGTGACAACACCAGTGTCTAATGTCATCATCAGAGCCTCCTCTTAACGCAAAAGAAGACAACCACGTGATGTGCATACTTGGCTGGATCAGGCTATTTTAAAAGCGGACCTCCGGGGCTGTGTACGCTGGCCAACAACCCCCCTCAACAACCCCCCCACCGCTGGATTTCTTGTCACAAAGTTGGGAAGGTGAAACATGGAGTGGCAAGCAGAGCTGTGATGCAGAGTCATTTGCCAGAGTAATGTAAGTGTCAAGTAAGGGCGTGTTGGAATAGAGGAGGCAGGAACAATGCTGCTGAGAAAGGCATAATGAAAACGGGAGTAAGGAGAAGAGAGAGAGAGAGAGAGAGAGAGAGAGAGAGAGAGAGAGAGAGAGAGAGAGAGAGAGAGAGAGAGAGAGAGAGAAAGAAAGAACAAGAACTCCAAACAGCAGCTCTGCTAATGGGAGAGCAGTGGTGCCACAAGAGTTTGCTGGGCTCTTCAATATCATCACTACCACTACAACACACACACACCAGATATGAACACACACATCTCCCTCTCTCTACTCCTGTCACTCTCTTTCTCTCTCTAGTTCCCTCTCCAATTCTCTAGTTCCCTCTCCCTCTCCCTCTCTCTCTCTCTCTAATTCTCTAGTTCCCTCTCTCTCTCTCTCTCTCTCTCTCTCTCTCTAATTCTCTAGTTCCCTCTCTCTCTCTCTCTCTCTCTCTCTACTCTTGTCTCTCTCTCTAGTTCCCTCTCATCCTCTCTCTACTCCTGTCTCTCTCTAGTTCCCTCTTCCTTTCTCTCTAATTCTCTCTCTACTCCTGTTTCTCTGTCTAGTTCCCTCTCTTCCTCTCTCTCTAGTTCCCTCTCTTCCTCTCTCTCTAATTATCTCTCTACTCCTGTTTCTCTTTCTAGTTCCCTCTCTTCCTCTCTCTCTCAATTCTCTCTATATTCCTGTCTCTCTGTCTAGTTCCCTCTCTTCCTCTCTCTCTAGTTCCCTCTCTTCCTCTCTCTCAATTCTCTCTCTATTCCTGTCTCTCTGTCTAGTTCCCTCTCTTCCTCTCTCTCTATTCCTGTCTCTCTCTCTAGTTCCCTCTCTTCCTTTCTCTCAATTCTCTCTCTATTCCTGTCTCTCTGTCTAGTTCCCTCTCTTCCTCTCTCTCTAGTTCCATCTCTCTCTCTCTAGTTCCCTGTCTTCCTTTCTCTCTAATTCTCTCTACTGCTGCCTCTCTCTCTAGTTCCCTCTCTCTTCCTTTCTCTCTAATTCTCTCTCTTCTCCTGTCTCTCTCTAGTTCCCTCTCTTCCTTTCTCTCTATCTGAGGTGGTCAAAACATATATATTTTTATTATTAAACTTAAGTTGAAGGCTGCACTTTATAAATTCAGCTTTTGAATAATGAATCAATCTTGCAATATATAATTATATATCAAACAGACTATGTGGCTTTTTCGTTACTAAATTAGTAATGACATCAATGGCACATCATTTTCTAATTTAAAGGGGCAATCTGGAGAACATCCGTTTTTTTTTAAATAAATTATATAATGGCTAGAAAATGACCATTAATGTTTTAAAGAGTATGTCTTTAATGAATAAAACGCAGTCTAGTTTTAAGCTGAATAAGCCTGGCTAACCGAGTTAGCTAACAAGATTCCATTCAACGTGTAGGATGGTCATGCAACTGCCCTCGTTTAGCATCATGATGACTTTGGCGGCGGATTCTTATGGTTAGCCAGGCTAATTCACAACTATTAAGGCACTTTGGAGAATTACACTGAACAAAAATATTAAACCAACATGTAAAGTGTTTGTCCCATGTTTCATGAGCTGAAATAAAAGATCCCAGAAATGTTCCACACACACAAAAAGCTTATTTCTCTCAAATGTTGTGAAGTTTACATCCCTATTAGTGGGGGGGGGGGGGGCTGCCATAATCAACATCCACGTCTTCAGGGCCTGGGGAACAGTGGGTTAACTGCCTTGCTCAGGGGCAGAGCGACAGAGTTTTACCTTGTCAGCGCTCCAGCAATATTTTGGTTACTGGCCGAAAGCTCTAACCACCTGGCTCCTTGCATGAATGTCCACAAGAGCTGTCCATCATGATGATGTGCCAAGTAACACTTTGCTTCTTGAAAGTCCAATGTCTAAAAACTTGACTGCTGACAGGCAAAACCTTTTGGAACTGTGCCAACAGTGGACTACTGACAAAATATCAAAATATAGTGTTTAAGTGGATTTTTTTCTTTAACCGTAGCTTGGAGCAAACACTTCATTGCATATTGTATTGTATTTACGGGTATTATTTATGATTTATTCTGAAAATCTGAAAACAAGTGCTAATCTGAAAACAAGACTCCCTAAAATGTATCAGCATATCGATTGCGCCACCAGGGCTGGCAAAACCTTGGACCACTGTTATTCTAACTTCCGCGACGCATATAAGGCCCTGCCCCGCCCCCCTTTCGGAAAAGCTGACCACGACTCCATTTTGCTGATCCCTGCCTACAGACAGAAACTGAAACAAGAAGCTCCCACGCTGAGGTCTGTCCAACGCTGGTCCGACCAAGCTGATTCCACACTCCAAGACTGCTTCCATCACGTGGACTGGGACATGTTTCGTATTGCGTCAGGCAACAACATTGACGAATACGCTGATTTGGTGTGCGAGTTCATTAGAACGTGCGTTGAAGATGTCGTTCCCATAGCAACGATTAAAACATTCCCTAACCAGAAACCGTGGATTGATGGCAGCATTCGCGTGAAACTGAAAGCGCAAACCACTGCTTTTAATCAGGGCAAGGTGACTGGTAATATGACTGAATACAAACAGTGGAGCTATTCCCTCCGTAAGGCTATCAAACAAGCTAAGCGTCAGTATAGAGACAAAGTAGAATCTCAATTCAACGGCTCAGACACAAGAGGTATGTGGCAGGGTCTACAGTCAAACTAAGGAGAAGATTGTGGACTTCAGGAAACAGCGGGTAGTAAGTTTTAAGTTCCTCGGCATACACATCACAGACAAACTGAATTGGTCCACTCACACAGACAGCATCGTGAAGAAGGCGCAGCAGCGCCTCTTCTACCTCAGGAGGCTGAAAAAATTTGGCTTGTCACCAAAAGCACTCAAACTTCTACAGATGCACAATCGAGAGCATCCTGGCGGGCTGTATCACCGCCTGGTACGGCAACTGTTCCGCCCACAACCGTAAGGCTCTCCAGAGGGTAGTGAGATCTGCACAACGCACCACCGGGGGCAAACTACCTGCCCTCCAGGACACCTACACCACCCGATGTTACAGGAAGGCCACAAAGATCATCAAGAACAACACCCACCCGAGCCACTGCCTGTTCACCCCGCTATCATCCAGAAGGCGAGGTCAGTACAGGTGCATCAAAGCTGAGACCGAGAGACTGAAAAACAGCTTCTATCTCAAGGCCATCAGACTGTTAAACAGCAACCACTAACATTGAGTGGCTGCTGCCAACACACTGACTCAACTCCAGCCACTTCAATAATGAGAATTGATGGGAAAGGATGTAAAATATATCACTAGCCACTTTAAACAATGCTACCTAATATAATGTTTACATACCCTACATTATTCATCTCATATGTATACGTATATACTGTACTCTATCTACTACATGTAATACATGTATCACTAGCCACTTTAACTATGCCACTTTGTTTACATACTCATCTCATATGTATATACTGTTCTCGATACCATCTACTGTATCTTGCCTATGCTGCTCTGCACCTTCACTCATTCATATCTTTATGTACATATTCTTTATCCCCTTCCACTGTGTATAAGAAATAAGTTATATAAAATAATGTCCTTTCACAATGCAACGCTCACAATACTTTTCATAAGATTATCTTCTCATTTGTTTGACCATCACTTAATCCAACTGCGCTTAATGGTTAATCACTTAACCGTTTAGTAAACCTATAGATTTTAAACTGGTTTGTCTATTATACGTGGATTTTGAGACATAATGCCTACTCGTTATTGCTTATTGACTTCACATAGTGGTAACCACAATTGGGGTATGTGAACACTTGCAATTTTTTCAGCATGATGCAGGATAGACAGCAAGAGAGAGGAAGAAATCAAAGTGCTTGTGGACAAGGGGCCCATCAGAGAGGTGGGTATGGGCTCCATCAAAGAGGTCAGAGAGGTGGGCATGGGCCCCATCAAAGAGGTCAGAGAGGTGGGTATGGGCTCCATCAAAGAGGTCAGAGAGGTGGGCATGGGCCCCATCAAAGAGGTTAAAGAGGTGGGCATGGGCCCCATCAAAGAGGTCAGAGAGGTGGGGATGGGCCCCATCAAAGACGTCAAAGAGCAGGGCATGGGACCCATCAAAGAGGTCAGAGAGGTGGGGATGGGCCCCATCAAAGAGGTTAAAGAGTAGGGCATTGGCCCCATCAAAGAGGTCAGAGAGGTGGGCATGGGCCCCATCAAAGAGGTTAAAGAGTAGGGCATGGGCCCCATCAAAGAGGTCACAGAGGTGGTAATGCAACATGTCAAAGAGGTCAAACAGGTGGGCATGGGCCCTGTCAAAGAGGTTAAAGAGGTGGGCATGGGCCATGTCAAAGAGGTTAAAGAGGTGGGCATGGGCCCTGTCAAAGAGGTTAAAGAGGTGGGCATGGGCCCTGTCAAAGAGGAGAAAGAGGTGGGCATGGGCCCTGTCAAAGAGGAGAAAGAGGTGGGCATGGGTCCTGTCAAAGAGGAGAAAGAGGTGGGCATGGGCCCTGTCAAAGATGTCAAAGAGGTGGGCATGGGCCCTGTCAAAGAGGAGAAAGAGGTGGGCATGGGCCCTGTCAAAGAGGAGAAAGAGGTGGGCATGGGTCCTGTCAAAGAGGAGAAAGATGTGGGCATGGGCCCTGTCAAAGAGGTGGACACCAGAGAGAGGGAGGCAGATGGCAGGGAACTGTTGTGTCTCATGACGTCAGGGCCAGCATCGTTGACCATGTGGAAAACAGAGGCCTTACCTTGGCAGAGGCTGCCAGATTAGTTCACCCCAGTTTGAAAACATCAACTGTCAATTCGATCATGAGAACGTTTCACCAAGAAAAAGTGTAAGTCTGCAGGACATGGACTATGCTATTACAGAAAATGACATATGATTGTAATGCATGTAAATGCACAAAACATGTTAGAGGATTCTTACAGTATACTCTGTTCTACCCTCTGAATTGACAAAGAAAAACATGGTGGTGGCCATGACCGTGTAATGACCGACCAGCAGGAGAGGGAAGTACTGGAATTTTTTTAATTTTTTTACTAGGCAAGTCAGTTAAGAACAAATTCTTATTTTCAATGACGGCCTAGGAACAGTGGGTTAACTGCCTGTTCAGGGCAGAACGACAGATTTGTACCTTGTCAGCTCGGGGATGTGAACTTGCAACCTTTCGGTTTCTAGTCCAACGCTCTAACCTCTAGGCTACCCTGCCGCCCGAAATGGTGACATATACAGCTGTCCGAAACAAAGCAGGCCATTGAGGAGAGCGATTACACCTTTGTCAATGTGGCATCCATCAGCCTAGCAACAAGGTATCTATGAAACACATTTTGAGAGAAACAAAAACAGGCTGAAACAACAACCGGGTGAAACTACTCCGGGACAAGTATGTTCAGGTACAGCACAAAATACTGTATTACTGTTACTATTTCTGTTGCTACTTCACAATATAATATTGGAACTATACCGTAAAAATAACTAACCACATTTTATTTAGAGGGGGATGGTTCTTGATGCTGCTGTGAACCATCACAAGGATATCATTGCTGATGAAGCGGGCCAGGCAACCGTCCTAGTGCCTGAAGATGGTGTGGTAGGACATAGGCCATCACTGGGATCCTACAACACTGCACACCTCATTGTGTTTCTCAATGAAATTGAGCAGGCCTGTCAAGGTGAAGGGGTCACCTATATGTCATTGTGTGAGACAATGTCAGGTTCCACCAAGCAGAGGTGGTTCAGACATGGTTTCGGGCCCATTCTCGATTCGTCAACCTATACCTGCCCCCATGCTCTCCTTTCTTCAACCCTATTGAGGAATTTATTTAAGCATAGAGGTGGAAGATGTACAATCACCATCCCCATGAAAATGTCATACTCTAGCATCTTGCAAATCTTGCAACTCTTACCTGATTTCTTTTTTTGTTTGTTGCATGAATGATTGTCGCCTTTGATTACACATTGGATATGTCACGTCCTGACCGTAGTTCCTTTTTTATGTCTCTATTTTAGTTTGGTCAGGGCGTGAGTTGGGGTGGGCATTCTATGTATTGTTCTATGTTTTTGTATTTCTGTGTTTGGCCTGGTATGGTTCCCAATCAGAGGCAGCTGTTTATAGTTATCTCTGATTGAGAACCATACTTAGGCAGCTTGTTTTCCCACTATGATTTGTGGGTAGTTGTTTTCTGTGTCTGTGTTTTCCATACAGAACTGTTGGTTCTCATTTATTTATCTTGTTTTTTTTGTATTCTGTGTTCAGTTTAATAAATACATTATGGACACTTACCACGCAGCGCATTGATCCGATGTTTCATACTCCTCATCAGAGGAAGAAGAAAATCGTTACAGGATAGATATTATGGACATTTCCGATTTTCTGTAAATTTAGTTGGGTAATGGAAGTACTGCCAAATGTGAAAACTGTATAATCTACTGTAATTTACAGATTGTGTGTGTGTGCGAGCTTGCATGTATACGTGTGTGCGTGCTTGTGTGTGTGTGCCCCTTTGTAGCCGTGTGTGTGTGTGCACAGTCACACCTGAGTGAGAGTGAAGTGACTGCAGACTGTTCTACAGAAAGGCCCTGTTTACTCCAGACAAGGGGAACATGAGAGAGCTCAATAACATGCTCTGCTGCAGACAGAGCATTCCATCTCGCTCACTATCAACTCATCTACCCAATACATCTATTACTACTGTACAGTATGTGAAGTGAGGAGGGGTGTGGGTGTGCGGTGTGCATGTGTACGTGTACACCTGTGGATGTGTGTATGAGAGTGAGTGTGTGCACATGAACTCAGCGACAACAACAAAAAAATGTCCTCTCACTGTCAACTACATATATTTTCAGAAAACTTAACATGTGTAAGTATTTGTATGAGCATAACAAGATTCAACATCTGAGACATAAACTGAACAAGTTCCACAGACATTTGACTAACAGAAATGGAATAATGTGTCCCTGAACAAATTGGGGGTCAAAATCAAAAGTGACTGTCAGTATCTGGTGTGCCCACCAGCTGCATTAAGTACTGCAATGCATCTCCTCCTCATGGACTGCACCAGATTTGCCAGTTCTTGCTGTGAGATGTTACCCCACTCTTCTACCAAGGCACCTGCAAGTTCCCGGACATTTCTGGAGGGGAGGGGGGGGGCCCTGGCCCTCAGTCTCCGATCCAACAGGTCCCAGGCGTGCTCAATGGGATTGAGACCCGGGCTCTTCGCTGGCCATGGCAGAACACTGGCATTCCTGTCTTGCAGGATATCACACACAGAATGATCAGTATGGCTGGTGGCATTGTCATGCTGTAGGGACATGTCGGGATGAGCCTGGAGGAAGGGTACCACATGAGGGAGGAGGATGTCTTCCCTGTAACGCACAGAATTGAGATTACCTGCAATGACAACAAGCTCAGTCCAATGATGCTATGACACACCGCCCCAGACCATGACGGACCCTCCACCTCGATCCTGCTCCAGAGTACAGGCCTCGGTGTAACGCTCATTCCTTCGACGATAAACGTGAATCTGATCATCACCAGCATTTTTTGCCAGTCCTGTCTGGTCCAGCAACGTTGTTGCCGTTGTTGCCAGACAACAGGACTACAAGCCCTCAGTCCAGCCTCTCTCAGCCTATTGCAGACAGTCTGAGCACTGATGTAGGGATTGTGCATTCCTGGTGTAACTCTGGCAGTTGTTTTTGCCATCCTGTACCTGTCCTGCAGGTGTGATGTTCGGATGTACCGATCCTGTGTAGGTGTTGTTACACGTGGTCTGCCACTGTGAGGACAATCAGCTGTCCGTCTTGTCTCCCTGTAGCACTGTCTTAGGCGTCTCACAGTACGGAGCAGGGACCCTGGGCATCTTTCTTTTGGTGTTTGTCAGTAGAAAGGCTTCTTTAGTGTCCTAAGGTTTCATAACTGTGACCTTTATTGCCTAACGTCTGTAAGCTGTCTTAACGACCGTTCCATAAGTGCATGTTCATCAATTGTTTATGGCTCATTAAACAAGCATGGGAAACAGTGTTTAAACTGTGAAGTTATTTAGATTTTCTACAAATTACCTTTGAAAGACAGGGTCTTTTTTAGCTGAGTTTACATATAAGGATGATTCTCTCTGTGTGTATGCGTTTTCTATTTTATTGTTGCTCGTCTCTCTGTGTATGCAAGTGTCTGTGCGTAACCCGTTAGTGAGTGTGTTTGTTTTGTGGATTCTTCTCATTATAAAGCATTTGCATCCATCATTATTTGACAAAAACTGTACCTTACAGACATTTTGAGTTGTATGCCAGCTGAACTATATGTCCAATAGGGAATTAACACTTGAATAATGGTCACGAGGAAGCATATTGGAAGATGGATCCAATCCCCCTTTCCCTCACCTCCTCCCTCCCTTGCTCTCGCGCTCTCCATCGTGAAACCTGCCGCTGTTGAGCACACAAGATAAACGTCTCCCTGGAGCTTCCAGAGCTTTTTAAAATATGTTTTATAGCCTAGGCTTTAGTTGCTGTCACTTTTATGAGAGGAATCTGCAACTCATTCTTTCCTTTTTCGCTACTCGCTTGGAGAGTCGGAAACACCCTGGCCTTGTGCGCTGCTGCTGGAGAAGTGATTCACTTTGCCATCAACACAAGCAGGGAAGCGCTTGGAATGGGCAGCCAAGAGTCTGACTGAGCAAACACAAATTGAACACTGGCCACTGGGGGGATGGATTCGCTCTTCCTCTCTCTCCCCCATTCCATTGTCACGCGTCACAATTACCTATTCATCAATTGCTCAATCATATTTAGAAAATGGATTGGGTGCAATTGCCATCTAAATGCTTGGAGTCACTCTGATTGAATTGCTCACGCACAAGATCGTTGTCACTTTGGCCTGGCACCTCGTCTCGGAATTACTAGTATTCCATCTCACTGGCTCTATTTCACATTTCTTATATGTCTGGTGTTTCAAATTGAGGTATCAATTACTGTGTTGATAAATGACTGTTGACGATAGTTGTGACATCCAGCTGGCCTCCCTATTGATTCAATTCGACAAAATGAAAAGGAGAGGAGCGGCTGCGGAGTCCTCTCCTCGCCACGACTTTTCCCTTCAGCCCAATCTACTTCTCTGCAGATTGGGAGACAATGCCTAATCCATATCTGGCAGGGGAGGGGCAAACTGGGGCGATGCAAGACATGAGATAACTGCCCCAACATGTAAAGCAAGAAAGTTCATAAAGGGATCATGGGTCTCCCGTAGGTGGTGGGATCTAACTGTTAGAGAAATCAGGCGAAATACTTGAAATGTTTGAGAAGCAGTTGTACAGTCGGTGTCTTAATGAAGGCAGTGTGTGGTGCGTGGCATAGCGGCAACACAAGCCCAGGGCAGAATAGTGTAATGTATAACAAGCAGAAACACTAGTTGTAGTAGCTAACACATCTCCAGGGGGTTAGGGATGATAGGTGTCAGACTCTGAGAGTGACGGGGATGTATGAGGGGAGAGACTAGGATAGGTAAGAGGAATACTTACTGACAATACATACTCATCTCATATGTATATACTGTACTCGAGACCATCTACTGTATCTTGCCTGCTCTGTACCATCACTCATTCATATATCTTTACGTACATATTCTTTATCCCCTTACACTTGTGTGTATAAGACAGTAGTTTTGGAATTGTTAGTTAGTTATTGTTACTTGTTGGTTATTACTGCATTGTTGGAACTAGAAGCACAAGCATTTCGCTACACTCGCATTAACATCTGCTAACCATGTGTATGTGACAAATAAAATTTGATTTGATTTGATTTGACACATACACAGTGAATGTTCATGTTGCAGAATCAGCGGCAGGTATGTGTAAATGTAGAGTATGTATGAATGAGTTCAGGGAGATGGGGACTTTGAAGTCAGAAGTTTACATACACTTATGTTGGAGTCATTAAAACTTGTTTTTCAACCACTCCACAAATGTCTTGTTAACAAACTATAGTTTTGGCAAGTCAGTAAGGACATCGACTTTGTGCATGACACAAGTCATTTTTCCAACAATTGTTTACAGACAGATTATTTCACTTATAAATCACTGTATCACAATTCCTGTTGGTCAGACATTTACATACACTAAGTTGACTGTGGCTTTAAACAGCTTGGAAAATTCCAGAAGATTATGTCATGGCTTTAGATGCTTCTTCTTGACATCATTTTAGTACCTGTGGATGTACTTCAAGGCCTACTTTCAAACTCAGTGCCTCTTTGCTTGACATCCTAAGAAAATCAAAAGAAATCAGCCAAGACCTCAGAAAAAACATTGGAGACCTCCACAAGTCTGGCTCATCCTTGGGAGTAATTTCCAAATGCCTGAAGGTACCACATTCATCTGTACAAACAATAGTATAAACACCATGGGACCACGCAGCTGTCATACCGCTCAGGAAGGAGACGCGTTCTGTCTACTAGAGAGGAAGTACTTTGGTGCCGAAAAGTGCAAATCAATCCCAGAACAACAGTAAAGGACCTTGTGAAGATGCTGGAGGAAACAAAAGTACAAAAGTATCTATATCCACAGTAAAACGAGTCCTATATCGACAGGACCTGAAAGGCCGCTCAGCAAGGAAGAAGCCACTGCTCCAAAACCACCATAAAAAAGACAGTTGCACAACTGCACATGGGGACAAAGATCATACTTTTTAGAGAAATGTCTTCTGGTCTGATGAAACAAAAATAGAGACGTTTGGCCATAATGATCATTGTTATGTTTGGAGGAAAAAGGGCTTGCAAGTCGAAGAACACCATCCCAACCGTGAAGCACGGGGTGGCAGCATCATGTTGTGGGGGTGCTTTGCTGCAGGCGGGACTGGTGCACTTCACAAAATAGATGGCATCATGAGGTAGGACAATTAAGTGGATATATGGAAGCAACATCTCAAGACATCAGTCAGGAGGTTACAGCTGGGTCACAAATGGGTCTTCCAAATGGACAATGACCCCAAGCATACTTCCAAAGTTGTGGCAAAATGGCTTAAGGACAACAAAGTCAAGGTATTGGAGTGGCCATCACAAAGCCCTGACCTCAATCCTATAGAAAATTTGTGAGCAGAACTGAAAAAGCGTGTAAGAGGCCAACAAACCTGACTCGGTTACACCAGCTCTGTCAAGAGGAATGGGCCAATACTCACCCAACGTATTGTGGGAAGCTTGTGGAAGGCTACCCAAAATGTTTGACCCAAGTTAAACAATTTAAAGGCAATACTACCAAATACTAATGGAGTGTATGTAAACTTCTGACCCACTGGGAATGTGATGAAAGAAATAATAGTTGAAATAAATAATTCTCTCTACTATTATTCTGACATTTCACATTCTTAAAATAAAGTGGTGATACTAACTGACCTAAAACAGGGGATTTTTACTAGGATTAAATGTCAGGAATTGTGAAAAACCAAGTTTAAATGTATTTGGCTAAGGTGTATGTAAACTTACAACTTCAACTGTATGTCAAGTTTGAATATGTAGATGAGTTTGGACCCCTGAGCTGAATCTCGTGGAGCTGCTGTGTTGAATTGGTGGAGGGTGAACTTGCGTCTTGACTCTGATATTGGATTTAGCTTTTTCCCCAATACTGGTTAAGATCAGGATTGGGGGAAGGGAAGCTGATCCTAGATCTGTACCTAGTGGACACTTCACCCTGGAGCTATTGTTTTTCTCAAGGTTTTAAACTTTCAGCCAACCCTCTCTATTACATTTTCACTCATCCCACTCAACCCCCCCTTGCATTCTGTTATGTGTTGAAGGCAGCATTTTGCCATTTTAAAGCTAATTTCCTGCAATTCTACATGCATCATTTTGCCATGTCTTATGTGTGTTCATGTGATATGAATGACTCAAACATTCCCGACAATTAGGGAACCACTGCTCTGGAGGTGAGGCCTCTCTTTTTTGTGTCTTCCCCTCTGGTTGTGTTTTGTGTGATTTCCCAGTTCTCCACTAAATCAGCATGCAAAGTTTCCTTTCTAATGGAAGCAGTTCAAATTGAGTCATTTATCACTGTGAATTTCTAGTGTTCCTCCGTGGGCTGAATCTACCCATGAGTCATTAGAGACCTGGGCTCCAGAGCATTTTTCCTCTTCCTCCTCCTTGTCCCTCTCTCTCCTCCATTCATCTTCTTCAGCCACCACCCGTGCTCTTTCGTGCTCTTGTGCTCTCATTCTCCCTCTGTGAGCTTTTTCCATTTAGACAAAAGATTATAACTTATCATTTGTATAGTTTTTTCAATTAGATTTGAAAAATGTGTGGCTAAGAGATAGTCCATCCGAAAAATGGCCACTGCCGGTTTCACACACAGCCCTGAAATCAGCACACCTTTACCACCCTCCGTACAATGGCACTGACTTATACACATGCTGATGACAGGAATGTTAAGGCATGTCAGTGGGCCTGTTCCCCCTGTGTCACTCCAGTCTCTTCCTGTCCAAGTTAGTAGCTGGAGAAGAAGCCACCATCGTTCCTCTTCAATCTCTACCTTCAGTAACTTCCAGTCTCACGTACGGCTGCCATGCGAAGGGAGCAGAGATCTGAATCACAAAATGGCTATCGCCCACGCAGACAGGGATGACACACAAGACAGGAGAGCATGACTCACTAGGGCACGGCTAGTAAAACTCCACCTTTCCAGGAACAGGAAGAGAATAAAGACAGCTTTGATGAGCTTTTGGCTAAAGGCTGAATTATTTTTGGAAAAAAGAGGGGGAGAGAGAGAAAGAGAGAGAGAAACCACTTCAAACAGAAGCATTTCCAAGGGACATATTTGCACACTAATGTGAAACATGGTCAGGGAAGCAGAAAAGAGAGGGAGGAGGAGAAGGGGGTGGAGGGATGGAGAGTAGGGAGAAGAAGAGGAGGAGGCCTGGACTCCTGTGCTAATTATGTATGAGGAATCATCCTGTCAGTCAACTGGCAGTGTCAATCTCAGCATCACTGAAAACACAAAGTGACATCATCGTTCCCTGCAGATCCAACAGCGATAAAAAAAAAACAATCTCATGTAAATCTACTGGCCTCTTGCATTCTAGGCTTTGATGGTTCTATTCAAACTTTTTCAGCGGGGACCCCATTTTTTCCACCAGAATTTTTGGGGACCCAATTTTTTTCGTTGTAAGAATTTCTTGCGACCCCACCGCAAATCTAAAGACACACCCTTAAAATCGTGAGATTTCAATTTTTACAGCAAATAGCACATTCTAAATTAAAATAAAAACATAAATATCTTTCTCAAAAATCATTTGTGGACAGACTTCTCTCTGCTTCCTCACGGCAAGCGGTACTGGAGCAATACGTCTGACATCAACATCCTCCTGAACAGCTTCTATCCACAAGCCATAAGACTGCTAAATAGCGAACTAAATCGCTACACAGACTATCTGCATTTACATTTTTGCACGGACTCTATGCACGCTCACAGGACTCTATACGCACACTCACACTGACACTCCAACACACACTTCATTGGCTCACACACACACATTCACACTGACTCTACACACACACTCACATACAATCTTCATATATGCCCCCACTCAGTTATTCACATATCCTGATGCCCAGTCACCTTACCCCTATACATATCCTCCCCTACCACTCCAGTATCCCTGCACATTGTAAATATGGTATTGCCACTGACCCTAGTACTGACCCTGTGTATATATAGTACTTACAGTACTTTCTCATGGTCTTCATATTTCTATTAATTGTGTGTTTTTGTTCGACTTTACTCTGTTTTATAGTACTTGGGGGGAAAAAAAAACATTTCAATTTGCTCTACTTGCCATTGGCTCAACCATCGGCTCAACCTACCCCACACAGCTACAAAGATGTAATGTCATGCTAGGTTTAGGACCTCACATTGAAGCTTATAGAGACCACAATTGATGTATAGAACAATCTTAAAATCATCTTATTTTGTTTAGATACAAGCCTTGTGAAACCTCTAACGCAATAAATGAATTTCACTTGGTGAAGATCTGTTTTTACCATGTGGTTTCTTCCTTCACGGACTCCATGAAATTATGATTTCTTCCTAAATATTTGGTCAAATTATGAATTTTGTGGATGGTTTCCTTGAAACAAGGGTGGCTCAACTTACCCCATTCTCCCCTACTCTTATTTGTTTGCCATTACATTATATCCTTAAGATAGGTATTGGATTGTTCTCCTGGGTGAAAAACACAGGCAACCTGCACTGAATCTCATGAATAACAAGAAACGCCCGTCCTTCTGAAGGAGGTACATGCACTGGAGCTTAGATGCAGCCAAACCAATGCCTCTCAGTGGAAAACACAGGCGTTTGATGAAATGCTTGACTCTCACCATGGTAATACCTTGCCCTTACCACACATGAGCACAGAGGGAGGCAAGAGGGATTGACAGAGAAGAAATGAGGGAGACAGAGAGAGAAAATGAGACGAAGGAGAGCAGCAGGGGCTGAGAGGGCAAGAGGAACAACAAGGATAGATGACAGAAACAGAAAGGTAGAAAAAGAGGAGGGAAAGAGAGCGAGTGAACGTGGGTGAGCTTGGGAGAGGGAGAAAGTGAAGGAAAGAGAGCATTTGATATGGTAGCTTTTCAGAGAGAAAAAGAGGAAAGATGAAGGAGAACATTTGGAGTAACAGAGGAGAACAGAGAGTGGTGTGTTTGACAGATGGTTGCGCCCTCAAAAGAAACCAAGGATGAGCAGGATACCGATGCTTCCCTGTCTGCTTCTAGTTGAAAGCTACAACAAAAAAATCTGCTCAAAATACTCCACAACTCGGCAGCAACACCGTTTATACATAATTGAATGAGCAAATGTTTTTGTTCCGTAATCACACAGTGTTTCCCAAACAAATCAAACAAATCTCCAGCAACACACACTGCTTTAATTGACTTAAAAACATTTTTTTTTTTTTAAAACATCATTATTCAACGTTTCGCTCCAAAAAGCCTTGAATATTATTGCTCAAATTCATAAGAATGTCTTCCGAATTGAACATACCCTAAAAACCTTGTGGATTTCAAAAACAATCACAGTGGCGTGCATTGATGTCTGTGACTATTGGGATTTCTATGAAGATATAGCACCTTCTTCTCTGCCATGATCAGTGACACATGGTGTTGATGGGAGCTGGCTGGATGCCTTGCTGTGGCGTCTTCTTCTCACTCTCTCCTCTCTGTGAAAGCAATGTTTTCTGGAGGGGAAGGAGCTTTGGCTTATTGTGCGCCTCAGTGACACACTGCATTTAGTCTCTGACTGCTTCCTTCGGAAATAAAGGGTGATCCTGAGCCTGTGTGTGTGGGTGATGGCGCTTGCTCTTGTGCAGGCTGTGTGTGTGGACAGGGGGGGCTTTGTGTGTGCGTGCGTTTGTCAATGTGTGGTTCTGTGCGTGTGCAGGTGTGTGTGTTGCATATATGTGTACATGCATGCACGTGAGTGTTTTTGTGTGTTTATTTGCATGTGTATATGTTTACATTCATGTGTCTGTCATAAATGCAAATATTATGCAATTACACAAAATGTGACACCACCTGATCTGTTTCACCCCCTCCAGGTGTCCCCATCTTCCTCATTATCCCCAGTGTATTTATACAAGTGTTCTCCGTTTGTCTGTTGCCAGTTCGACTTGTCAGGTCTTACCAGCGTGTTTTCCCGTCTCCCTGCTTTCTCAAGTTCCGTTTCCTAGTTTGCCTTCCTTGACCCCGAGCCTGCCTGCAATTCTGTACCTGTCTGACTTTGACCCGTTTACAAACCTCTGCCTGTCCTGACCCCGAGCCTGCCTGCTGTTCTGTACCTTATTGGCTCTGCCCTGGATTACGGACCTCTGCCTGCCTTTGACCTGTCTTTTGCCTGTCCCTGTTTGGGTCAATAAACTGTGACTCCAGCTGTCTGCATCTGGGTTTTATCCTGAGATCTGATAAAATTACCAAAAATATGTGGACACCTGCTCGTCGAAAATCTCATTCCAAAATGATGGCATTAACAGAGTTGGTCACTCCTTTTCCTCCTTTACCAACCCCCGCTCTTTGGGGGAAGACTTTCCACTAAATGTTGAAACATTGCTGCTGGAACTTGCTTCCATTCAGCGACAAGAGCATTAGTGAGTTTGGGAACTGATGTTCAAGTCAAGTTCTTCCACACCGATCTCAACAAACCATTTCTGTATGGACCTTGCTTTGTGCACTGGGGGGGGGGGCATTGTCATGCTGAAACAGGAAAGGGCCTTCCCCATACTGCTGCCACAAAGTTGGAAGCACGGAATCGTCTAGAATGTCAACATATGTTGTGGCATTAAGATTTCCCTTCACTAGCCCGAACCATGAAAAACAGCCCCAAACCATTATTCCTCATCCACCAAACTTTACAGTTGGCACTATGCAGGTAGCGTTCTTCTAGCATCCGCCAAACCCAGATTCGTCAGTTGGACTGCCAGATGGTGAAGCGCAATTCATCACTCTGTCTTTCCCCTGCTCCAGAGTCCAATGGCAGCAAGCTTTACACCACTTCAGCCAACGCTTGGATTGCGCATGGTGATCATAGGCTTGGGAGCGGCTGCTCGGCCATAGAAAAACATTTCATGAAGCTCCTGACAAACACTTCTTGTGCTGACGCTGCTTCCAGAGGCAGTTTGGAACTCGGTAGTGAGTGTTGCAATCGATGACAGATGATTTTTACGCACTATGCGCTTCAGCACTTGGCAGTCCCTTTCTGTGAGTTTGTGTGACCTGCCACTTCACGGCTGAGCCGTTGTTGCTCCTAGACGTTTCCACTTCACAATAACAACACTTACATTTGCCCAAGAAGCTCTAGCAGGGCAGATATTTAACAAACTGGAAACGTGTTGCAACACATTGAAAGTCACTGAGCTCTTCAGTAAGGCCATTCTACTGCCAATGTTTGTCTATGGAGATTGAATGGCTGTGTGCTCAATGGTCAGCAATGGGTGTGGCTGAAATAACAGAGTCCACAAATTTGAAGAGGTGTCCACATAAGTTTGTATATATAGTATATGTGCGTGTGGAATAAAGGGATGTAAGTTTTGAATGTCTGCACATGAATAAGTGAATGTCTACCATATCTTTGCATCTGTGTGTGCACGTACAAGCATGTGTTTGTGATTATTTGTGTGTGTCTGCTCTTCCATCCAGAACAAATATCAAACTGACGTCTCGCCACACGGGGGAAATAGGTGGCGTTTTCACAATGGAAAGCACCAGCAGTACCTGTCTCAGAGTACCCAGAATGCAGCAGATAACCTTCGACCCTGGAAGAGGAGTCCACAGCTTGCAACTGTCATCGTCGCCGCACCTCTTCCCCTGACGTGAGAGACGATTGCTTACACAGCTGTAGCACCGACTCGGTTTGATCTGTCTCTTTTTTGTCTCTCCTACTCCCAAAATCAACATTACAGATGAGAACACACTGTTGAGACGTGCTTGAGGAAGAACAGCACGTCATAGCATCACAACAGACACTGTACGTTGCATCTCCGAGATCAACAACCACTCTGACCCCAGACTCGAGGAAGCCAGAGGTGATCCGGAACCATACTGGAGCATTAAAAAACCCGACAGAAACAGGAACAGCTGCAGAAGGAGGGAAGTTGGGCAGAAGGGAAGAGAAATGAAGGAAGGGAAGAGATAACAACGGAGAGCGGCTGATGAGTTTCGGCGAGCAGTTCAATCTCATTAAGATAGTAGACTCAAACACACTATACTGTAGAAGCGCATTAAACGGATATTTTTCCTCTCAGTAAGAGTAGGAAAGATACCTTAGAGCACAAAAAGTTTGATTGCTTTAATAATTTCTTTCCACGACACGATGTGTTTTCTCTATTTTCCATATTGCCTTAAGAAAACCCAATGGCCTTATTGATGACGATTGACTACATATTCCTCCCCCAAAAAGGTCATCTTTGAAATTGTACATGTCTTAAAACGTAGGTGTATGTTCTTCCTTCTCAATATTTTTCCCTGCCGTCAACAAAGATAGATTCCGAGATTGTAACATGTTCGTTTGTTTGAAAATGAGCTGTGGAACTCCCATCACTTTTAACTTTCCCAAATCAGTGTTCGTAGCATAGCGGTGCTGCTGGATCGATGCAGTAGATTACTCTGTCTTCTCTTTTCGCACAGCCCTTCTACACGATGCTCCAGGGTGAATAAAGTACAGACACACTGTTCATCTTGACATTAATGACTTTCCAATAATTGCCGACGACACACGCAATTAACCAGCAAAGACTCGACCGTGTTGGAAACGGTCTCCCCCTGGCTCCCCTCTCCTCCTCCATAGCAAACCTATTCTCCTCATCCTGCTCTGTTAGCTCGTTTATTTCCTCTCTTCTTAAGTATAGAGCAACCGTGGGACCAACGCTCCCGGTAACGCTCTTCACTCATCGGATGCTGAATAAGGAGACAGACTAGACAGAGTCCGGGTCATCGGGGCTTTAGACAGACGGCAGACTGACAGCTGGGTTCGCTGAGAGCCTTGTAGTCTGCATCATCCTGCCTAATCAAACTAGACCCCCCCCACCCCACCCCCTGCTCTGCTCTTCACTGTGGGCCTTTCCCTCAACAGCAGCCACAGAGAGAGAGAGAGAGAGAGAGAGAGAAAGCGAGAGAGAGATGAGGAGAGGAAGAGAGTGAGAGTGGTGGAGAGTAGGAGAGAGAGAGAGATTTCGCAGCCCCTTAACCATGTGTCCTGAGTCAATGCCACAGTACTAGGAGCACTTTCGGAGGGGACCTGTGTTTGAAGGTTTGTTTAGGGAATTTGGCGTGATATTTGAACTAAGTAAACAAATCTTGCTTGCTCAGCGAGGTGGGCTATGTGGCTTCAAAGGGCTACCCTCTCTCCTCGCTGTGCCGTGAACGGTAACGCCAGGTAACTAAACACAGAGCAACGGCAGCAGTAGCAGCACGCACACACGCGCAGGGTCATGAATGCACACACACACACACACACACACACACACGCACACACGCACGCACACACACAACTAGCGTGGAGAGTCATCCATGGAAGTACAGTATGTACCTGCTTAATATAGTCACCCCACCCCCCTCTGCTGTGGCCGAAAACATAGAACCCAGGACACTGAACCAAAGCCAATGGAGAGCTATGACTTGTGAGAGACAGGTGAGTGACAGATAGGGTGTAAGGTGACATAGTGAGGCAGGGTGGGAGGAGGCAAACAAGAGGCTGTGTACATAGGGGTGGATGAGTGTAGATATGACAGGATAAACAAAATGTAGGGAGCACGAGTGACTGAGACTAAGAGAAAAGGAAGGTAGAGAAATGAGGAGGATGAGAAGCGCAGGGACGACTCGTATGCGAGGCCTCTGACTCTATCTGTGCGTATGCTCAGCCCACATGGCCCTGGTAATCCCATGTCTCTGTGTGGAGCAGCAAAGCAGGTTGGTGTGTTGGCAAACCAAATCAACGGTGGAACTCGTGTTGAAGAATCCTCTACAGCTCAATGCACCTATCCTCGTCAGACAGGCAGGCAGGCTGTACAGTAAACTTGTCACTGTTCCTCATGTCAATAACTTGTTTAATTCCAGATCAAACCACAGAACATTTTTGTTCCCCTTGAACCACCACTTTTTTTTTACTGTGCAATACGTTGTGACGATTATGTAAAGGGGGAATATAATGATTTGGGCCTGTAATCTGATTTGGGCTTATTTAGCATTTCTATGTATAACTCAAAAAGATTTTGCATCTGTGTTGACAACAGCAGAGCAAGGCTTCAAAATGTTGCGTGGGATGTCTACTGATTTCCCCAGCATTTCCCCATCTGGAGGGTAGGGAGCCCACTTGAAGATAATATTGGCATCATCAAACCAATTTCACTGAAGACAACAAGGCAAGTGTGCCACAGGAAGTCACAGAGCTGTACAAGTGTACAACATAGCACAGAGCTGTACACAAAACTAAGATAAAGAGAAAGAGAGATGAGGGAAGGAAAGAAAGAAAAAAAGAACAAGAGAGAGAATGAAAGGATGGAGAGGGAGAAGGAGAGACTGACACAGGGAGAGACGACAGCTTATGGACAGGTGTTCAAGTCCAATCTAAGTGGAGGTTCATGTTAGTCAAACAGGACAAATGCTTCTCTCTCTCTCTCTAGTTCTCTCTCTCTAGTTCTCTCTCTCTCTCTCTCTAGGTCTCTCTCTCTCTCTCACACACATATGGTGTGCAACGGGCATACGTGCCCCTAGCCTCACATCATCCTCCTCTCCTCCTGTCTCTTCTTCTTCCCACTGTCCTACCTCTTTCTTTTTTGTTACCATAGGGAAGGCCTTGTCTGGACCTGCACAGATGCTATGTTTAATGCCTTAATTCTGCTCCCTGACAGCCTTCCAATCTCTTTGATACTTCAACACCGATTCCAATTTAAGAGACTGTGATCCAATTTGGGGGAGCTGGCAGGTTCTCGCCAAGCGGTTGTGTGCGAGGGAGCCTACCGCACATGGCTCCAAGGGTACACACACACACACACACAGAGGTGTTTAATTAAGTAGCAATTAGGTCCGGAGAAATGGAATACAGTGCCACTATTCAGGCACTCCGTAGGAGGGAAGGATGGAAGGAGGTATACAGATCTCTGGAGCGCTCATTATTTGGTTGCCTCTCCTCTGTTTTCCTCTCCTCCGGCCTCACTCGGGGACATGTGCCCAATCAGCATTACCCTGGAAAAAGTATTTAAGACCAATTTATTACACAAGGAATAGTAGCAGAAGGCTTAAGACTGGAGGGACAACAGGGCTGTTGTATTGTACAGGCGACGGCATTGCCGTCAGAAATCAAAGCTCTATTTGTAGCGTCTTTGTACAAGAGGTATTGTGGGGACACATGAATTGAATTCCTTGCGGATGGAATGGAACTTACTGTATTTGACATCAGGTTTATAAATACAGACCTTATAAATACCTTGGTATAAAGATAAACTCCTCGGTGCACTTCCATGCTGCTGGTGAGTCAATTGTTAAGGAAGGACTATTCCCCTGGAGGATGTAGGTTGTATGTCTCTCTCTCTGACTGGGGTGTGAGTGTGGATGTGGGAGGGTGATGTTCAGGGTCATGGCTGAGAATGAGGAGGAGGGATGACAATGATGGCTGTTTATAGAAAAAAACGCAGCGTGAAGGATACTGTACTGTAAAACATTGTTTCCCAGTTCTGTTTTTTTTACCAATAGCATACATTTTTTGTTGAAGCCCCGAACAACAACAAAAACACTTGATTCGACTTGTCAAGGACTTGATGATTACTTGACAAGCAGAATCCGGTTTACAAAAATATGTACTGGTAGGGGGGACTCGAGGACCGGATTTAAGAAACACTGCTGTCAAATACAGTCTGACTTACACACCACCTCAACCTCCCAAAACAAAATGGATAGCGGATGTAGCCATTGTGTTGCTGATGTACACTACACACTGTATATATAAAAGTATGTAGACACTCCTTCAAATTAGTCGATTTGGCTATTTCTGCCACACCCATTGCTGACAGGTGGTAGGCCACACAAGCTCACAGAATGGGACCGCTGAGTGCTGAAGCATGTTGCGCATAAAAATCCTCGGTCCTCGGTTGCAAACACTCACTGCTGAGTTCCAAACTGCATCTGGAAGCAACGTCAGCACAAGAACTGTTCGTCTGGAGCTTCATGAAATGGTTTTCCATGGCCGAGTAGCTGCACATAGGTCTAAGATCAGCATGTGCAATGTCAAACGTCGGATGGAGTGGTGTAAAGCTTGCCGCCATTGTACTCTGGAGCAATGGGAACGCGTTCTCTGAAGTGATAAATCATGCTTCGCCATCTGACGAATCAGGGTTTGACGGATGCCAGGAGAACGCTACCTGCCCCAATGCATAGTGTCAACTGTAAAGTTTGGTGGAGGAGGAATAATGGTCTGGGGCTATTTTTCATGGATCGGGATAGTCTCCTTAGTTCCAGTGAAGGGTCATCTTAACACTACAGCATACAAATTACATTCTAGACAATCAAGTGCTTCCAACTTTGTGGCAACAGTTGGAGGAAGGCCCATTCCTGTTTCAGCATAACAATGCCCCCATACACAAAGTGAGGTCCATACAGAAATGGTTTGTCAAGATCGGTGTGGAAGAACTTGACTGGCTTGCACAGAGCCCTGACCTCAAGCTCACCGAACACCTTTGGGATGAATTGGAACGCTGACTGTGAGCCAGGCCTAATCGCCCAACATCATTGCCCGAGCTCACTAATGCTCAGGTGGCTGAATGGAAGTAAGTCCATGCAGCAATGTTTGAACATCTAGTGGAAAGCCTTCACAGAAGAGTGGAGGGTGTTACAGCAGCAGAGGGTGGACCAACTCCATTTTTACCCCATGATTCTGGAATGAGACAAGCAGGTGTCCACATACTTTTTGGCCATGTAGTGTAATATGAACTGCTGTAGAGGCAACAAAGAGATTGCCTGACGACTCACCTTTAACTTTATTCCACTGCTTTATTGATTGCTACATACATTCATTCGGAATATGCCCTTCTAGAAGTTGTTTTTGTGATTTCAAAATTAGGGGTGTTGTACAAAACAAATTCCTCATCTCTAATCAATCAGAGTATCAAAGTTGGTAACGTCATCATGTAGGCTAGCTCTGGCCCAACCCATTGGTTTCTGGGACCAATCAGAACAGTCCGAATGTGTTCGCATTCTAGAAATCCTAGTTAGCTCTAAGTCTAAAGGAGGGAGATGTAGTGCTGCCAACTCCCTGCGTTGGGAATAATTTCTGGTGCTATTTACAGTAGCATCACAAAAAAACAGATTCATAATGTATTTTTCATCATGCATGTTGTTTGTGTTTGACTCAAAGCTAGTTGCTGCATTTTCTCCCACAGACTCCCATTCCCTCTTTACCCTCACAACAAAAGACGGTCACACACACACACAACAAAAGTCTATTCACACAACACACGCCCTGAAGACAATAATATTCTATTTCTAGCCAAATATTCTTGCCAAATAGAATAGAGAGATGCATTTCCAAAGCAGCCTGGCTGCATTTTTTTTCTGCAGTTGTGCAGAAAGTCACAAATGCTGTCCAAACACACTGGTGCACAAAATAGAACACATTTTAATACATTCACATCAATGAGAAAGAGAAAGAGTGGACAGGAAGAACAGGAAGAAGAGAGAGGGCGACTGAGAGGGGAATATGGAGGCTTCAGTTGCCATGACAACACGCATTCAGTTCTGAGGCCAGCCTCGGAAAGAAAAAAGTAAGAAAGTCTGAATTATGATGACTGTGGACTTATCTTGTCTCTACACCAACAGATGTGATGTAGATGAGTTAAAGTGAGATGTACATTGGATTAAACATTTGATTTCTGTTTATTGGATTTTTTTTACCCTCTCGCTAATTGCCTGTGTTTTTAGAGCTTTACAGATGTGCAATTACATCGAGTCTTACAATCAGTCTGCTAAACTGTGTGTATGTGTACGCATTCAATTGAGCGTGTTTCAACGATGCGTGTGTGATTCTGTGCCCTGTACAGCAAAGAAACTGCATGTACTGCACCATTCAGCTGTGTTGTGCAACAATGAAAAAATTTCACATATGAAAAGCAACATTGAAACATCATTTAATCAAAAAATCATGGATGAAGTGAAACCACATACGGTACTAGAAGTAAACCTCAAGTTCAGAGACGTGTCGTCCTCAGCGATAGCAAGTTACGAGTGTGGCAGCAAGGGGAGTCTCACATATTTTTCATTTGGGACATTAAAAAAAAACATTTGATTTCATGGACAGAGAATTTTGACAGAAAATAAGAAATGTCACAGTGGTGGAAAAGAGTGGAGAAATGAGAGGTTATAGAGGAGGAAGGAGTGCAAGGAGGCAGAGAGAGTAGAGGGAGAGAAAGGGAGAGCATGTGTGAGAGAGCGAGAGAGAGGGAGAAAGAGAGAGAAGAGAGAGAGAGAGAGAGAGAGAGAGAGAGAGAGAGAGAGTAGAGAGCGAGAGGGAAGGGCAGGGTAGAGAACACACACAAAGAGAGTAGAAGGCTTGGGCAGAGCCTCAGAGAGACTGGCGGATCCTTTGTTTTTTCAGGAGTGACTGGCCTGTGTAAAGCCTGTTAAACAGCCTCTTGTCATTAAGACAGCTTCCGCAAAGGTCTCATTGACCTATTGCAACACCATCCGCTGGAACATAAAGGTCAGGTGAGCTGTGGCTTATTCCTGTCCCACGCACACACGCACAGGCGCACACACGCAGTAACACACACACACACACACACAACATAACCAGAGATTTGCAAATCCACACTTAAACTGCATAATTAAACGATAGCTTCGGAAGGACATTCCAGTACCTCATTCTCTATAATGAGTCCTAATTGTTTGCTGGTTGATGTTAGCCAGTCAAAGACAACAGTTGCCCATTTTATGGCCTTATCAAATGCCTCATAACCTGAATTATCACACCATGCCTTGTTTTTTCTCTCCCAGACATGGAAAAATAATAATATGGAACTTCTCTCTACCTGCTCTTCTCTCTACCTGTGTCTCAATATAGGTTTTCTAAATTTGGGCTGCTGAGTGGCGCATCAGTCTAAGGCACTGCTTCTCAGTGCCAGAGACGTCACTACAGAGCCTGGTTCGATTCCAGGCTGTATCACAACCGGCCGTGATTGGCAGTCCCATAAGGAGGGCTCACAATTGGCCCAGCGTCAGCCGGGGTAAGCCGTCATTGTAAAATAAGAATTTGTTCTTAACTGACTTGGCTAGTTAAATAAAGGTTAAGTAAAAAATAAAATAAAAAACTTTTTTTAACATATCAGCTCTTGGGACTCGACATTATCAGCTGGAAACATATGTTTAATTAAAAATACAAATATATCGCACTTCAATGCACAGAGATGGGTAAAGGGCAGAATTGTAATCACTGTGGTTTAAGAGGAGGCATCAATAGTGTCAGTAGTAGTTTAATTATTATTACACAAATTATAATGACTTTACTTCGCTGACAACAGCGTCATCATTTTCCACATGCGAACAGTTTTAATTTCAACATTCAAGGTTACTGTTTTGGCGAAGCATTAAATCTGGTGGTAAACCATTTATTGCTGACAGATGACTTGGCACATTATAAATGGCCATGCTTGCCATTAAACCATTTTCTAAATTGCAAACAACTTTCGCCTATATGTGAACACAATTCCATAAGATAAGGTCCTATGTTTTTTAAGGCAGGACACATGAAATCTATTTGATGCTTAAAGGTATAGTTCACCCAAATTGCAAAATGACATATTGGTTACCTTACCCTGTAAGCAGTCAATGGACAAGACCACAGTCCGTGTTTTGGTTTTGTTCACTTGGCCACTGTCTCCAAATGTAATGTGTAATTTGGGTTGACTATCCCTTTAAGATTAGTGTTTTAGAAAGGAGACAGAGACATATCTGCACAGGCTGTGTGCCACGAGAGAGATACTCTAGCATACAAGTCAAATGAAATCACAGAGACCTCACAGAGGCTCTCTCTCTCTGTTGGAATGAGCTAGATCTGCAACTCAGATCCCATTCACTTTCTTATCTCCCCGTACTCGATCTGAATGACATGTGACTCTCGAAACATGAAATCAGAAAATGAGATGACAAAAGGAAACATAAAATGGATTTAGAGAACATTGAAAATGGGATATGGTTGTGGTGTTGTTTACTCGCTTTATATGTAAATGCTGCAATATCGACATAGCTCATCCATATAACTACTGACCGGACATACCTTTTTCTTACTGTCTATACACACCACGTATTTATATTTATAATCTGGACTCGTTCCGATATTTCTTAATTTCTTCTTTTCTAATTATTTGTGTGTTAGTATCGTACTGTAAGACATTAACTGCACTGCTGCAGCTAGAAACACAAGCATGTTGCTGCACCTCCGTTAACATCTGCTAATCTGTGTATAAGACAAATACACTTTGATTTTATACTGTAGTACCTATACAGTGTCCATCGGAGAAACACTGCACCACACTACAAACTTCTAAGTTATCTCCCCTGAAGGAAAAAGTATTTATTCCCCCATTTCTGTCATGATCCATCAGGCTACTTGTTTTGGGGGATAAGTGCAGCGGTGGCGCCGCACGTTGAGTAATAGCGCAGTTAAAGAGAAGCCACAGTGCTCATATCTCACAGTGCGCATCAAATCACACTGATAAAATACCACCCTTTCCATTGGCCACGATACAGATGCCTTCCCTTCTCTCACTGGTCAGCGGCTGTTCACTGATCGGCCTTGGCTCTTACTATGAGGGGAGGATGAGGATATGTATGTATATTATACTACTGGCTGCAACTGGAGGAAATATGGGTCTTCGACTGCCTACATAACAGACAAATCCTCCACCCAGGCTTGATTGTTGGGGGGAGTGTAGTGGGTAATACTCTTACATATGCATATTATACACAGAGTGTACAAAACATTGATAACACCTTCCTAATATTGAGTGCTGAATTCAGATGACCTGGCCTCCACAATCACCTGACCTCAAACCAATTGAGATGGTTTGGGATGAGTTGGACCGCAGAGTGAAGGAAAAGCAGCCAACAAGTGCTCAACATACGTGGGAACTCCTTCAAGACAGTTGGAAAATCATTCCTCATGAAGCTGGTTGAGAGAATAGCAAGAGTGTGCAAAGCTGTCATTAAGGTAAAGGGTGGCTACATTGAAGAATCTAAAATAGAACCTTTTTTTTTACTACATGATTCCATTTGTGTTATTTCATAGTTTTGATGTCTGACAAACATTCCTTTTAGAGTGTAGTGTCCCTTAGAGTACAGAAAATGGAAGTAATAAGCCACTGATTCCTCACAGTAAATAATGGTCTCACATTACACAGAGGTACAGAAAACATTGCATAGCCGTGACAACAACAACTATTATTCTACAATGTACCATATAGTAAAAATACAGAAAAACCCTTGAACGAGTAGGTGTGTCCAAACTTTTGAATGGTACTGTATGTAAATAAGGTATTTTTATACATTTGCAAACATTTATAAAAACATGTTTTTACTTAGTCATTATGGGGTATTGTGCGTACATTGATGAGGACATTTATTCATGTAATCCATTTTAGAATAAGGCTGTAACGTAACAAAATGTGGTGGAAATGAAGTGGTCTGAATACTTTCTGAATGCAGAGCAGGTCAGGAACAAAAGAGAAAAGACACAATGAAGCTAAGACCCTTTCATAAACATTTGTTTGGATAACAAATCTGAGTTGTTGACCAATAGCGTACCGAAAAACTGAACTTCCAATCACAGCATCAGATTTACAGGATGTGATGACAACTGCTCCTCTGCACCGCATAGGTGTGACAGAACGGGAGATGTGGAGAGAACAGCACAGATAATTCAGCATTCCTGAGAAGACAATAAAACCTTTTGCATACAGTTGGTAAGAGGTCAGGACGCCGGGCCGCCCCTAAAGGAGAGAATGAAGGGAGCAGCACAGTCATACTGCCTCGAGCTCCAAAACCCCCCATATGGAACGGTGATGGTTGGATGTTTAGATTGACAAGTAAGTCCTTGAGTATCCCTTCTTTCCACTGTGGATAATAGAACTCCCCCCCCCACCCCGATTCTTAAGACATTTGGATGGTGTTTACTCTTGCCATGTACAGGTCAGGATCAGATTTTGAATAACGGGGGGTGATAATAAATCACCCCCCCCCGTGAAAATTTAAATATCAATGTGAGCCTCGCCTCCCAACAGTTGTCGGAGACATCGACGTTGAACCCTGAACAGAACGTTCCAGTCGAACAAACAAAGCTATTATTAGAAAGAAAATACACAATCAGAGGGACGAGAAATATCAACAAATTAGCCTGTGTACATACAGTAAAGCCTTCAGAGATGTACTTCTTGTCACAGGGGACCTCTCTGAGCACTCATCAAACACTATGAGTCATTACGAGCTGTGGTCCAAAAGAATTCATGGAGGCATTTTTCCAAAGCGCAGTAATTTATCTAACATTGCTTTGAAAATGCCATTAGCGATATCATAATAGCAGACTCGGTTGATAGGGAAAACTAACAGGGAAAACACTCTCTTCTCTCATGCCTTTTAGGGGGAAAGCTAGCTACGCTAAGCTAATACAGTAAGTGGCTTTGGCTATTTTTGAACCACTCCCTTTCCAAGGAGAGAGTAGCTATTGCTATTGCTATTGCTATTGCTATTGCCCACATGGGCTGTCGCTCCATTTTAGCCCACTTAACGGATGGAGGTCATCTGAGACCTCGCAGTACTACAGTACAGCGTCTCCTTCTCTCCTTCTTTTCTCCTCTCCTTCTCCTCTCCTCCACTCTGCCGCCCCCTCCCTCTCTCTGGAGTTTCCTGTCGACTGCACCTGCTGCTCAGCCCTACCGCCTGTTGGGGCTCATCCCAACCAGGCTCCATCACATCCACTAAGGTGAATTACACTTCAAAGACTGCCTGTGGAGACAAAACACAGGCAGCCCGGTGCTGTGACATATTTCAAAAATCTTCAGAGTTGCCACTGTTTGACTTCTGTGTCATAATGAAATCAGATTTTTACAGACCTCTCTGAGTCTCTTTTCTTTTTTGGGAGCAAGGTTTGCCCTGCTTCTGTCAGTGGAAGCTGTGATATTTCAAGTGGAGCTTTTTAAACATGCTCAGCTGTGATGGGGTCCCGTGTGCTTCCCTCCTCTTCCTCCAATCTATCCACAGAGGAGTTGGCTAGGAGACAGGCACTAGCAGCGGAACCGTAGCCCATCTCTTAGATGATCTGGAGACGCTTGGAGTGCTCACTGAAACGCCCATCCATTACAGTAGGTTTGAATTTAACCCACATTTTTCCTCAGATAAAAAGACAGGTGCCATACACATGGTTAAACTGGCAGGAACACAGCACTCCACACATTGTGTGTGTCCTTTACACAATCGCCGGTGTAGCGGAGCGTTTTGCTCATGCATAATGTACACAAAGCATTTCTCCATGAACCGCGGGCTCCTGTAAAACATGAAAACCTCCTTAATGAGTAAAGGTCATTCTGGAGCACCTCTCAAAGAAAGGAGATGAGTTTGTGAAACATTTACTGCCATGATGATAAAAGCCATGCTCTCGCTTTGAAATAATTGATAACATTGTGTGTGTGTGTGTGTGTGTGTGTGTATGTGTATGTGTATGTGTATGTGTGTGTGTGTGTGTGTGTGTGTGTGTGTGTGTGTGTGTCTCGTGCAGTGCCGGGGTCATTCATTGTAACCAGAGAGGTGGTTGAGAGGACAAAGGTCGGTTTTCTCTTTTTCAATAACACCTTAAACTCTGGCACTGCTCTGTAGTTTCTCCCTCTCTGGGGCATGCTAGCGCTACAGCTCCGCTGGGAGCAGACAACATGGTCACTTCTCCCAAATTGAGTGAAATAAAAATGGTTCAACGAAGATAATTAAAAAGGGGATTGAAGTATGTCTCAGAGAAGAACACGTGCAAATGAAATAACTTAACTCTTCCCACATCTTCCTATCCCACTGTGATAAATCTATAGGGCTCTCATAACAGTAGTGAACACGGCTCTCCAACGCGATACAGAAATAATGACTTTTTTTTATGGACTCAGAGACAGCGAGCCGGCGACAGTGGCATCACGGCACACATGAATGTTTTATGGGTATTTAAACAAGTCAATTTCATGCAAATGTGACCACTGCTCGCCATGGCAGAATTTATAAACAGCTGCTGAAGCAGGGTTGAGAAGAATACCGGCGTTGAGTGTAGTTTAGTGTTGTTTGATTATTGGAAGAGAGACACTCGCCTTTGAATTATTCAAAGAGGCACACCACAAATCCACCGGCGTCATCTCAGCTACAGAGAAGTACTGAGCAGTCACCAGACTCATTTGAACACATCTCGCTCATTCCCGTCATCTTACACATTCATTCCCCTCACTTGAGAAAATGGCTGCTGTCCCTCACAGTGCCATCTTCACCGGGGGAGGAAATAGCCTCTATCGGATAAATCAATGTATGCTCAAGGTAATGAAACAAGGCATACATTGATAATGTGCTGCTGCTTATCATACTGTACACAACTGGTGCTGTGTGTGTGTGTGTGTGTGTGTGTGTGTGTGTGTGTGTGTGTGTGTGTGTGTGTGTGTGTGTGTGTGTCTGTACTTCTCTGGTTTATTAATGATGTCATTTATGGAACATGGTTGACTAATTACCATGTCTCTCTGTCAGAGTGCTTAATGAAAGCTCTGTAATTTGAACAAAACACAGTGATCTCCTTTGTGCATGAAAAAATGGACTTAGTACATTGTGTCCGGGCTCAGTCCTATCATGTCTGCAGTACTAGGTCTCGTGGCACACTCTCCTCCCTACCCACCAAATGTACAAACACACCCCAGCAATCTCTAAACCCCAATAGAGACTTTATATCCCCCTATTCATTTATCTTCACCTGTATTATTATTTCTTTATCACTCAACAACACCAAATTGAGGGTTTTAGTGTGTAACAACCACTTGGGCAGGCAGACCTTTTATAAGGAAGGACAATAAGAGGCAAAGGTGAGGAAGAGCGAGTGGTTCAAATTTTCATTTTTATGGGAAGATGGGTGTGAGGGAAGAAGCTGCAGGGATCTGATTTTGCGAACCATTAAATAGAAAGTCTGGAGCAAAGAGTAGGGAGATAGGAGGCAAAGAAATAGAGACGGATAGAATGGGGGGAATATAAGAAAAGGAAAGATGAGGAGTGTACGAGGAAGAAGCAGACGATCGTACTCAGCTGTAGGTCGACCAACAGTTTGATGTGGTGATACCCGTAGTGGTATTACCACAGTATTTCTATTGATGTTCCTATCAAATTAAATGAGCTAAATCCGTACCAGTAGGTCCTGCTCTGATGGTGGCAGAATTCATTGGAGATTACATAGGGAGTTTTGTACTCGAGTGTATTCACATTATACAGCATAATCAAAAATCTGTGTGCTGTAGAGCCATTCCGCAAAAGACAGAGACTCAGAGGCAGTGTCCCAAATGACACCATATTCCGTATGCAAGTGCACTACTTTTGACCAGAGCCCTATGGACCCTGGTCAAAAGTAGTGCACTAGACAGTGAATAGGGTGCCATTGGAAATATATGGAATATTACAAACAGAACCTTATCTCCGGCGGACTACGGATGGAATCCCTGATGAGTCCTCTAAATGCTACGGCACCGGCTCCACCGGCTGTCACGGGACTCGTGTGATGGAGCACAGATTCAAATCATCAGAGGACTCATCATACATGAGCTGGCTGTCACTGTCTCTCGCTGCTGCCCCCATCTTGATCCTCTCCCACCGAGACAGCCTCACACGTGTTGTACACACATTACAGAATAATTAAAGCTAGGAGTAAGATATGCATTGACAATGGAGGGATAAGACGGGTAAACAGAGGTTGATGGTTAAAATCACCACGGGTAGTGCACTGTGCACACTACTAATGTGGCCTTCGGGGCAATGCACCTGCTAATAGCCTAGCGCTTAATGGATGCATAGGTGGCGGGTCAGTGAGTCCATCAGTCTACTGATAAAATGTGTCGCGAGCTGATAAAACATTGACAACGGACATGTTTAAATAAAGGAGTTGCTGCTCAAGTTGTGTGCCTCAAGTGAAAAGTGTCACATGAAGCCTCGCCTTATATTTTCACAAGTGACAATACTGCCCCTGTCCCTCCATCCATCCTCCTGGAGACACAGCGGGCTGGGGTGATGTTATTGATAGTCTCCCTGTTGTTGGATGCTGACTCTCGTCCCAGCCAAGCGCTTGCAATCCCCCTCTAACGGCTGCCTTAATGGGCTCGGCCGATATCAATCTCTCTCTTTCAGGCTGCATCAGTCAGAAAGGTGACAACCCACTGAGATCCTCCCAGATAGAACTCTACAAGTGCAGAGCCGCACACAATTCCCCAGATTTATTATCACATTTCACTCAATCAATCAACAAGTAGATTCAAATTTTTCCTGCAGTGTGAGAGATAGACACGGGGGCTCGGTATTGTGCTGTATGGGTATTACATGAAGAAACAGCAGCACAACTGGGCTGTTTATTGACATACAGAATCTAGCCATATACCAAAGCGTGAAAAATGTAAATATTTAAACATACTTAAATCATTATTCATTGATATATTTAAGTATGTCCATGATACATATACTTTATTATAATTATTATACGCCTTATTCTAAAACGGATTAAATCGTTTTTCCCCTTCATCAATCTACACACAATACCCAATAATGACAGAGCAAAAAAGCGTAAACAGGTTTTTAGAAATGTTTTCAAATGTATAAAATAAAAATATTTTTTAAACATTTGCAAAAATGTCTCAAAAGCTGTTTACGCTTTTTTCATTATTGAACATTGTGTGTAGATTGATGAAGGGGGGAAAAACGATTTCATCCATTTTAGAATAAGGCTGTAATGTCACAAAATCTGGACAAAGTCAATGGGTCTGAATACTTTCTGAATGCACTTCATACAGAAAGGTATGTGGACACCCTTCAAATTAGTGGATTCGGCTATTTCAGCCACACCCATTGCTAACAGGTGTATAAAATCGAGCACATAGCCATGCATTCTCCATAGACAAACATTGGTAGTATAATGGCCTTACTGAATAGTGACTTTCAACTTGGCAGTGTCATAAGATGCCACTTTTCCAACATGTCAGTTTGTAAAATTTCTGGCCTGCTCGAGCATCCCCGGTCAACTATAGGTGCTGTTATTGTGAAGTGGAAACGTCTAGGAGCATCAACGGCTCAGCCGCGGAGCGGTAGGCCACACAGGCTCACAGAACAGGACTGCAGTGTGCTGAAGCACATGGCGAGTAAAATCGTCTGTCCTCGGTTGCAACACTCATACCAAGTCCCAAACTACCTCTGGAAGCAACGTCAGCACAATAATTGTTTGTGGCACACAAGCCTAAGATCACCATTTGCAATGCCAAGCGTCGGCTGGAGTGGTGTAAAGCTCGCCCCCGTTGGACTCTGGAGCAGTGGAAATGCGATCTCTGGCGTGATGAATCACGCTTCACCATCTGTCAGTCCGACAGATGAATCTGTGTTTGGCGGATGCCAGGAGAACGCTACCTGCCCGAATGCATAGTGCCCACTGTAAAGTTTGACTGAGGAATAATGGTCCGGGACTTCTTTTCATGGTTCAGGCTAGGCCCCTTGGTTGCAGTGAAGGGAAATCGTAAAGCTACAGCATACATGACATTCTAGATGATTCTGTGCTTCCAACTTTGTAGCAACAGTTTGGGGAAGGCCCTTTCCCGTTTCAGCATGAAAACCCTGTGCACAAAGCGAGGTCAATACAGAAATGGTTTGTTGGGATCAGGGTGGAAGAACTTGACTGGTCTGCACAGTGCCCTGACCTCAACCCCATCGAACACCTTTGGGATGAATTGGAACGCTGACTGCGAGCCAGGCCTAATCACCCAACATCAGTGCCCGACCTCACTAACGGTTTTGTGGCTGAATGGAAGCAAGTCCCAGCAGCAATGTTCCTAAATCTAGTGAAATGCCTTCATAGAAGAATGGAGGTTGTTATAGCAGCAAAGAAGGGACCAACTCCATATTAATGCCCATGATGTTGTATTGAGATGTTCGACGAGCCTGTGCTCATATACTTTTGGTCATTCAGTATTTACAAAGCAGTTGTGGCTCGAGCAACAAATTACAAGGAACATTTTTGATAACTGTGCAGCAGTGGCGTTTCACACTTTAGTTCTTCACATTACGGTGATAAATTAACATTTAAAAAATGCGTAATGTGCAACGTGTAAATAAAAGTACAACACTATTCAGTTGGAAAATGACATTTGAAACATGAATAAGCTAAATATGAGGATGGATTTTGTTTTTATATGCAATTTTTTGGCATATACTTTTTTTAAAGTATACTTAAATATATTTTGTGGACATTTTACGTTAAATATAAGACTTATTTTTTAAAGTATACTTGAGATATTAAAAAGTATACTCTCGGGAAGCATGCTCCGCAGCCGTGCATTTTCCCTTATGAATAAACATGAATAAACAAGCATTATCAATGTCAACTGTTTCTTTCTCTGCAGACTTTGGAACAGGAAGTCAGAAAGTACCTCAAAACTCATTATTGGCCCTGAAACTACACTTATTGTGTAGTCAAAGTTGTATTTTCAATGATTATGCTTAATTACAATATTGAAATGTAAGTACACTATTAATACGTGTGTTTAAGTGTAATGATAGTGAATATATACAGTGGCAAGAAAAAGTATGTGAACCCTTTGGCATTATCTGGATTTCTGCATAAATTGGTAATCAAATTGTATCTGATCTTCATCTAAGTCACAACAATAGACAAACATAGTGTGCTTAAGCTAATAACACACACATTATTGTAATTTTCTTGTCTATATTGTATACATCATTTAAACATTCACAGTGTAGGTTGGAAAAAGTATCTGAACCCCTAGGCTAATGACTTCTCCAAACGCTAATTGGAGTCAGGAGTCAGCAAACCTGGTGTCCAATCAATGAGACGAGATTGGAGATGTTGGTTAGAGCTGCCTTGCCCTATAAAAAACACTCGCAAAATTTGAGGTTGCATGAAGCTGAAAAGGGTTACAAAGGTATCTCTAAAAAAGCCTTGATGTTCATCAGTCCACTTTAAGACAACTTGTCTATAAATGGAGAAAGTTCAGCACTGTTGCTACTCTCCCTAGGAGTGGCCGTCCTGTAAAGATGACTGCAAGAGCACAGCGCAGAATGCTCAATGAGGTTAAGAATGTCAGCTAAAGACTTACCAAAATCTCTGGAACATGCTAACATCTCTGTTGACGAGTCTACGAAACGTAAAACACTAAACAAGAATGGTGCACATGGGAGGACACCACGGAAGAAGGCACTGCTGCCCAAAAATCCATTGCTGCACATCTGAAGTTTGCAAAAGTGCACCTGGATGTTCCACAGCGCTACTGGCAAAATATTGGACAGATGAAACTACAGTTGGGTGGCTTGGAAGGAACACACAACAACATGTGTGGAGAGGAAAAGGCACAGCACACCAACATCAAAACCTCATCCCAACTGTAAAGTATGGTGTAGGGAGCATCATGGTTTTGGGGCTGCTTTGGGCCTGGACAGCTTGCTATCATCTACGGAAAAATAAATTCACAATTTATCAAGACATTTTGTAGGAGAACGTTTAGGCTATCTGTCCAATTGAAGCTCAACAGAAATTGTGATGCAACAGGACAACGACCCAAAACACAGAAGTAAATAAACAACAGAATGGCTTCAACAGAAGAAAATACGCCTTCAGGAGTGGCCCAGTCAGAGTCCTCAACCCGATTGAGATGCTGTGGCATGACCTCAAGAGAGCAGTTCACAGCAGACATCCCAACAATATTACTGAACTGAAACAGCTTTGTAAAGAGGAATGGTCCAATATTCTGCTGACCATTGTGCAGGTCTGATTCGCAACTACAGAAAACTTTTGGTTGAGGTTATTGCTGCCAAAGGAGGGTCAACCAGTTATTAAATCCAAGGGTTCACATACTTTTCCCACCCTACACTGTGAATGTTTACACGCTGTGTTCAATAAAGACATGAAAACGTATAATTGTTTGCGTGTTATTAGTTAAAGCAGACTGTGTTTGTCTATTGTTGTGACCTAGATGAAGTTCAGATCAAATTTTATGACCAATTTATGTAGAAATCCAGGTATTTCCAAAGCGTGCAAATACTTTTCTTGCCACTGTAGTATACTTAAAGATTGAAAAACAATGAATTTAAAGGACACTTTTAATACTTGTAATGATATATATAATACACTTAAGCTGTACTAGAAAAGTACATCTCATATTTGAAGTATATTCATTTGTAATATATTTAAAAATAATAATAATAATAATCTCACTTGGGTATAGTAGGGCCAGACAGGCAGGCACAGGTCAGACAGACAATGGTATTCTCATCTCTCTGTGTCTCCCAGTAGAGAATAACACTGCACACAGCCACAGAGATGGGCCCCATCCCATTTCTTCTGACCCAATACCAGACCTGGATTCAAACACTACTTGATGTCATTAAGCTGTGCTTGATTGAGAACATGGAACCAATAGAATAACTGCAAAACTGCAAAATCTGCCCACCGTGCACTCCAGGCAGGCTAAAGCAAACGGTAAATGTATTTGAAATATTTCAAATAGTATTTGAACTCAGGTCTGCCAAATATCCTGTCTGTCTATCTTTCATCATGGCTGATGTGAAGGCAAAGTATCTCCAATCCTCTTAAGGGTAAGGCCAGAGGGGGTCAGACAATACCTGCAGCCTAAGTTCATCCAATGACCTTTTGAGTAACACGTTGGCAAACGGTCGTCCTGTGCACTTTAGTAATGAGGTTCACTGATAAGTGTTGTGTTTTCCAGAAGCAATCACTCACTCTCACTCAATGTTTTCAATGATCCACAACAGTAAGGTCTTGGATTGTTACTTTCATTAAATTAAGTTCAATATCTACTGTATCAAATTAGATGCAAATGTATAATCTATAGTCTCACAGAGTCTACATTGGGTGTTGGAGACGGGCTTTATCTAAAGCAATCAATATCACAAGGTATCTAGTTCCAGTAGTTAATGGACATTAATTGTACGAACCCCAGCAGTACCACCGACTAACCTGTACTCCCACACATTTACTCGGTACAGGTACCAGTATATAGCCTTGTTATTGTTATTTGATTGTGTTACTTTTTATTTTATTTTTTACTTTAGTTTATTTTGTAAATATTTTCTTAACTCTATTTCTTGAACTGCATTGTTGGGGATCGGTGTCCCTTCCACGGGACGGTTGAGCTAACATAGTCATAACAAAATTTCCCAGGACATAGACATATCTGATATTGGCAGAAAGCTTAAATTCTTGATAATCTAACTGCACTGTCCAATTTACAGTAGCTATTACAGTGAAATAATACCATGCAATTGTTTGAGTAGAGTGCACAATTTTGAACATGAAAAGTTATTAATAAACAAATTAGGCACATTTAGGCAGTCTTGATACAACATTTTGAACAGAAATGAAATGGTTCAATGAATCAGTCTAAAACATACAAAATCTAAATTGCACCTGGCCTGGAATAATACATTATGGCCTTTCTCTTGCATTTCAAAGATGATGGTACAAAAAAATACAAAATAACATTTATTTTCTTTTCTTTGTATTATCTTTTACAAGATCAATTGTGTTATATTCTACTACATTCCTTTCACATTACCATAAACTTCAAAGTGTTTCCTTTCAAATGGTACCAAGAATATGCATATCCTTGCTTCAGGTCCTGAGCTACAGGCAGTTAGATTTTGGTGTGTCATTTTAAGCAAAAATGGAAAAAAAGAGGCTAATCCTTAAGAGTTTTAAGGGCTGGTAAGAAAGCATTTCACGGGTAAGGTCTACACCTGTATTCGGCGCATGTGACAAATACAATTTGATTTGATTTGATTTGATTTGTTGAGACCTCAATCTCTATCCCTGAATATGCAAAATGTGTGCTAACTAGGTGCTGACCAATCTGATTTGATCTCTAAAGTTGTGGTGGCTACATTTTTTATTTGTTTTATTTTTTTCCCTTTATTTCACTAGGCAAGTCAGTTAAGAACAAATTCATATTTTCAATGACAGCCTAGAAACAGTGGGTTAACTGCCTGTTCAGGGGCAGAACGACAGATTTGTACCTTGTCAGCTCTGGGATTCAAACTTGCAAACTTTCGCTTACTAGTCCAACGCTCTAACCACTAGGCTACCCTGCCGCCCCCATTGCAGTGTGTGTGTGTGTGTGTGTGTGTGTGTGTGTGTGTGTGTGTGTGTGTGTGTGTGTGTGTGTGTGTGTGTGTGTGTGTGTGTGTGTGTGTGTGTGTGTGTGTGTGTGTGTGTGTGTGTGTGTGTGTGTTCTCCACAGTGAAAAAGCCTCAGCCCGCTCTTTAGGGAGCACTAAGGCAGAGAAGCAGAAAATCAATGATTAAAGGACATTCATGTTTGACTGGATCCAGCATCCATGTCCCCCTAACAACAGTGGTCATTGGTTCATCAATTTTGTGCTTACTGACGTCTATGCAGCCTTGATTTGCAGCCTTTGCAGTCCTTTCAGGAGGAAAGCATTGATAAAGCATTGATATTGTCTGGGGAAGCTTGAGTGACTTTGCAAAAACGCAGAGCAGCAAATAACAGGGTTATGAAACCTGTCAACAGAGAACACAGGAGCTTAATACCCCATGGATCCATGCAGAGCATTGCTGCCATCGCTGTTGCTGATTTGATGACAAACCAGCCAGCCAATCACAGAGCAGATTAAAGACAGTCGGCCTAACTCTAGGCGTCCTATCACAGCACACTAAGTCCACCATGCTGCTTCTCCCCGTCTGTGGATTTCGGTCTCGTCTCTGTGTGCAGACACTTGCTAGAGAAGCAGAGGAAAGATGGAAACACGGCTCAAGTTAATCCATAATAAATCTGACTTTATTTAGGACGTACCTGAAAGTCAATAAGCAGACAAAGTTAAATAAATGAGTGGGAAAACTCTTCCGCTTAATAATTCAAGAGTCAGTGGCAACACACAAAGAGGAAGAATGAGAGTTTGATCGCTTCTGAAATCTGTTACTCTGCCAATTAGAACATCTGAGCGCGCCTGTCAGATTTAGCCACCCTTATTCGTAGCCAAAGGATTCTTAGCATCTGTTGATCCAATAGTACAGATCAGGACATGGAGGGACAGATTGGGCCAGATGTCAAACTCTCTGTTTCTAAGACAACACACGTTAGGGGTTGTGGCATTCTGTGTTAAGGAGATTTCAGTAGGATTACCGTAATTACTCTACACCCCACGGCCACAGCCTTCCGGATGTGACGCCGCAACAAGGTAAGAAGCGGCCCTATTATTTGACAACAAAGCAATCTAGCTAGGTGGCTAGATGAACATAGCTAGTTAACACTGTAAATTAGCAGCTGTAACGTTAGCAGAAGTAGCTATCTAGCTAATATTAGGTAGCCAAATGAAATTACTACAGCCAATATTGTCAACTACTAACGTTACTAACTAGTTGCTAGCTGGTTAACAAACGTTGTAGCTAACATGATCATGCTACATGGATTTTAGTTGTAGGAGTACAACATTTAACGTTGCTGTTTTGACTAAAACTGTTTTGACTAAATGTTAACTGGCAACAAATTGTTGGCAACTAACGTTAGCTACCCAACATTGGTGGAAGAACAGATAGCTTGGTAGCTTGCTATTCTTACATTCTAACCACTCCGCTCGTGTCGCATGTACACGCTTTGCTAAATAAAGTTACACATACATGTTATTCAATCATTGCACTCACACTGCTCATGTGCGTCAACGAGCGTCTGCGTAGCAAGGCGCTAAGATTTTACTTGGTTCTATTTGTGATGCATGACGCGCTGCTTGTCCCGCTGCTTGTTTTTTTGTGTCCAAGATGGCATAGCAGTGAAGACGCGTTTGTTTTGTCCTCTCCTCCTTGTATTATTTCGTATGTTTTGTATATATATTTCAATTTATTTTCAATCTCTTTTGGAATCGCTATTATTTTCAATTTTAGAACACATTCAAGAATCTCCAGAAACTAAACAACTAATTAGCTACAAGCTATTAGTAATTGTTAGCCACTGCTAGCGGCTTTTACCTTCTGCACAGATGCCAGCCCTGTTTTTAGCCTGGATAATACTCACCTGCCTACCAATATCGGACTGTCTCACAGCTAGCTAGCTCACAGCTAGCTTTCACTCACCGTGGCACCTAGTACCGAAGCTATTCCCTGAGGCTCACCTCACGGCCTACTCAGCTGTTCACCCGAACCCCACTCATACACGGCTAGAGCCCAAAACTCCACCGGATCCTTGCTGTAAACTCTGGACCTTGGCACCAGATCACCGCTACTACCGATAGGATATAGTGGCTAACGCCACTGCCAGGAAGCTAGCACCAGTTAGCCGTGAGCCAGGCACATCTCCCGGCTAGCAAACTAAATTCCACAATACCTCTTTCGCCATCTGGCTTGTCCTTGCTGTGTCTGACACGGCGCACCACCACGACTGGTCTGCCGATGAATACTCCATCCGCTGTGCCTTCATCCGGCCTCTGTCGGAGCTACTAACTTTAAAGGCCGTGTCGCTAGCATAGTGGGGCTCCCCTGTTCCATCTACTGCTGCCCCCTGGACACTATGATCACTTGGCTACATATCTGATGCCTACTGGACTGTCCATTAATCACGGTACTCCATTCTGTTTATTTATTTTTTATCTGTCGGCCCCAGCCGCGAACTCTGTCTCTGTGTGTAGTTAATCCGACCCTCTCTGCCTAGTCATCGCCATTTTACCTGCTGTTGTTGTGTTAGCTGATTAGCTGTTGTTGTCTCACCTGTTGTTTTAGCTAGCTCTCCCAATCAACACCTGTGATTACTTTATGCCTTGCTGTATGTCTCTCTCAAATGTCAATATGCCTTGTATACTGTTGTTCAGGTTAGTTATCATTGTTTTAGTTTACAATGGACCCCCTAGTTCCACTCTTCATACCGCTGATACCTCCTTTGTCCCACCTCCCATACATGCGGTGACCTTACCCATTACAACCAGCATGTCCAGAGATACAACCTCTCTTATCATCACCCAGTACCTGGGCTTACCTCCGCTGTACCCGCACCCCACCATACCCTTGTCTTAGCATTATGCCCTGAATATATTCTACCACGCCCAGAAATCTGCTCCTTTTATTCTTTGTCCCCGATGCTCTAGGCGACCAGTTTTGATAGCCTTTAGCCGCAACCTCATTCTACTCCTCCTCTGTTCCGCGGGTGATGTGGAGGTAAACCCAGGCCCTGCATGTCCCCAGGCACCCTCATTTGCTTTAGCACACTCTGCCAACCCTGATGTCCTTGCTGTGTTTGAATCCTGGCTAAGGAAGGCCAACAAAAATTCTGAGATTTCCATACCCAACTAAAACATTTTCCGTCAAGATAGAACTGCCAAAGGGAGAGGAGTTGCAATCTACTGTAGAGATAGCCTGCAAAGTAATGTCATACTTTCCAGGTCCATACCCAAACAGTTCAAACTTCTTAATCTCTCCAGAAAAAAGTCTCTCACTGTTGCCGCCTGCTACCAACCCCCCTCAGCTCCCAGCTGTGCCCTGGACACCATTTGTGAATTGACCACCCCCCCATCTAGCTTCAGAGTTTGTTCTGTTAGGTGACCTTAACTGTTAGGTTCTGTTCTGTTAGGTGACCCAGCTTCTCCTTTACCCAAATCCAGATAGCAGATGTCCTTAAAGAGCTGCGAAACCTGGACCCATACAAATCAGATGGGCTTGACAATCTGGACCCTCTATTTCTGAAACTATCCGCCGCCATTGTTGCAACCCCTATTACCAGCCGGTTTCATATCGTCTGAGATCCCCAAGGACTGGAAAGCTGCCGCGGTCATCCCCCTCTTCAAAGGGGGAGACACCCTGGACCCAAACTGTTTCAGACCTATATCCATCCTGCCCTGCCATTCTAAGGTCTTCGAAAGCCAAGTCAACAAACAGATCACTGACCATCTCGAATCCCACCGTTTATTTTATTTATTTATTTTACCTTTATTTAACCAGGCAAGTCAGTTAAGAACAGATTCTTATTTTCAATGACAGTGGGTTAACTGCCTGTTCAGGGGCAGAACGACAGATTTGTACCTTGTCAGCTTGGGGGTTTGAACTCGCAACCTTCCGGTTACTAGTCCAACGCTCTAACCACTAGGCTACCCTGCCGTACCTTCTCCGCTGTGCAATCTGGTTTCCGAGCCAGTCACGGGTGCACCTCAGCCACGCTAAAGGTACTAAACGATATCATAACCGCCATCGATAAAAGACAGTACTGTGCAGCCGTCTTCATCGACCTGGCCAAGGCCTTCGACTCTGTCAATCACCATATTCTTATCGGCAGACTCAGTAGCCTCGGTTTTTCTAATGACTGCCTTGCCTAGTTCTCCAACTACTTTGCAGACAGAGTTCAGTGTGTCAAATCGGAGGGCATGTTGTCCGGTCCTCTGGCAGTATCTATGGGGGTGCCACAGGGTTCAATTCTCGGGCCGACTCTTTTCTCTGTATATATCAATGATGTTGCTCTTCATGCGGGAGATTCCCTGATCCACCTCTACGCAGACGACACCATTCTGTATACTTCTGGCCCTTCCTTGGAAACTGTGCTATCTAACCTCCAAACGAGCTTCAATGCCTTACAACACTCCTTCCGTGGGCTCCAAATGCTCTTAAACGCTAGTAAAACCTAATGCATGCTTTTCAACCGTTTGCTGCCTGCCCCCGCACGCCCGACTAACATCACCACCCTGGATGGTTCCGACCTAGAATATGTGGACATCTATAAGTACCTAGGTGTCTGGCTAGACTGTAAACTCTCCTTCCAGACACATATCAAACATCTCCAATCCAAAATCAAATCTAGAATCGGCATCCAATACTCTACTCAGCAAACTGGATGCAGTTTATCACAGTGTCATCCGCTTTGTTACTAAAGCACCTTATACCACCCACCACTGCGACCTGTATGCTCTAGTCGGCTGGCCGTCGCTACATATTCGTCGCCAGAGCCACTGGCTCCAGGTCATCTACAAGTCCATGCTAGGTAAAGCTTTGCCTTATCGCAGTTCACTGGTCACGATGTCAACACCCACCCGTAGCACACGCTCCGGCAGGTGTATCTCACTGATCATCCCTAAAGCCAACACCTCATTTGTCCGCCTTTCATTCCAGTTCTCTGCTGCCTGTGACTGGAACGAATTGCAAAGATCATTGAAGTTGGACACTTTTATCTCCCTCACCAACTTTAAATATCTGTTATCTGAGCAGCTAACATAGTCCATCGGTAAATAGCCCACCCAATTTACCTAACTCATCCCCATACTATATTTACTTTTCTGCTCTTTTGCACACCAGTATCTCTACCTACACATGACCATCTGATCATGTATCACTCCAGTGTTAATCTTAAATTGTAATTATTCGCCTACCTCCTCATGCCTTTTGCACACAATGTATATAGACTATTTATTATTATTATTATTATTATTATTATTTATTTATGTTCTACTGTGTTATTGACTTGTGTATTGCTTACTCCATGTGTAACATGTGTTGCTGTCTGTTCTCACTGCTCTGCTTTATCTTGGCCAGGTCGCAGTTGTAAATGAGAACTTGTTCTCAACTAGCCTACCTGGTTAAATAAAGGTGAAATAAAAAATCGAAATAAACCTCTCCCATCTCCCCATTGGTTTTCAGGAGCATATACCCACGTGGGTGATTAAAAGATAAACTGAGGAACACACTCCAGTCCAGTTGGTAGTGGTAATGCACCATAACGTTGCCATATAAAGTCCAAAGAATGAGAAGAAGCCTGAAGTAGGAGAGATTACTAAAAGAAAACTTGGTGTACCCTTTTATCTGTGAATGAATTGTTGAAGTAGAGGACCTTGTGCATTTCAGGTAAAATAACAACCCAATTTTTATTTATATCCCAAGACAAATTAGCTAGCAACAGCAAGCTAGCTAGCTAAATTGCCATAAATGTGTAATGCTTTTTTTTGTTTTTTGTTGTCTTTTTTTCTCCCCAATTTCGTGGTATCCAATTGCTTTTTAGTAGCTACTATCTTGTCTCATCGCTACAACTCCCATACGTGCTCGGGAGAGACGAAGGTTGAAAGTCATGCGTCCTCCGATACACAACCCAACCAGCCGCACTGCTTCTTAACACAGCGCGCATCTAAACTGGAAGCCAGCCGCACCAATGTGTCGGAGGAAATACCGTGAGCCTCTTTGTGTGAGGGAATGATGCATCACTAAATGAGAGCGTGGATTTCCAACAACTCATGGCCAGGCTGAATCAGATGCAGGACTACAACACGGTGGCCGATATGAACGACAGGTTGACACAAGTAGCTCAACTATTCCAACAACAGCAAGTACAGCAGAGCACTCCTCTAGCGCCTGGAACGGGCGATGGGCGTTCATCGAGCAAGACCAAATGAGCAAGACCGAATGAGCTATCTAAGTTGTATGATGGTCATTTTAGCATTCTCAAATATGTTACATGAAACAGAGGTGCAAATAACATGCATAAACTTAATTTTATGTCTCAGGAAGAACACTCGACACAACACCTGTGTGTGCACTGGGTCTGCTGGTCAGTCCAGTCAGCTGAGATTAATAAGGTACACAGATGGAGAGTGGAGCATAGCAGATTTTGAACATGAGTAGTCTCATAAATAATTCTACATCGTACAACTCTTTTAAGGATTTTTATGTATATAACCATTGCTAATACACCACACTGACTCCTCAGATGCAGCTGCAAATTTGTGTTGAACTGATAGAGCAGCATAAGTTCAAATGAAATTAATGGCACATCACAAAGCAAAGGTGGTGTCGTCAGAGACAGGTTAGTTTATAAATGTAAACCAATCCATACATTTTGAATGCAGTACTGCTTTTTGAAAAGTTGAGACCTGTTCCACAGCTTTTAGTGAGCGTGTGTCTTAAGCTTAATTTTTTTTCAGTGTTCAAGACCTTTTCTTTATTGAGCAGAGTAACTTATTGTCTCCCGTGATTTCACAGGCTCTGGCCAGTCGGTCAAAATAACTCTCTGCTGAAGACAGACCCAAAGGGCCCTGATGCATTTTGAATAACCTCCCCACCCTGGCACTCGCCTGTGTTTGAGGACCTGATTGCGTCCGCAGACCGGAGAAGGGCCTAGTGTGTTAATGGCTCCCTCAGGACGAAAACCAGAGCAACCGTCCACATCCACCGCAGCCCTACCCAGAACATCTGAATGTGCAATTAGACCACAGACAATCACCTGCAAAGTTCCTCAGTGTCCACATCACTAAGGAATTAACATGGTCCACACACACCCGCAGTTGTGAAAACGGCCCGAAAGCACCTCTTCACCCCTCAAGAGGCTGAAAAGATTTGGCATGGGCCCTCATATCCTCGAAGTTCTACAGCTGCACCATTGACAGCATCTTGACTGGCTGCATTACTGTTTGGTACAGCAACAGCAAGGCATCCGACTGCAAGATGCTATAGAAGGTAGTGAGTACCGCCCATTACATCAGTGGGGCTGAGCTCCCTGCCATCCAGGACCTCCATACCAGACGGTGTCTGACTCCAACCACCCAAGCCAGAGACTGTTCTCTCTGCTACTGCATTGCAAGCAGTACCAGTGCACCAAGTCTGGAACCAACAGGACCCTGAACAGCTTCTACCCCCAAGCCATAAGACATCTAAACATGGCAGCTAAATAGCTCATCAAATTAGCTACCTGCATTTACCCTTTTTTGCACAAACTCTTTTGCACTGACTCTATGCACTCGCATTGGACTCTACCCACACTCACATACAGTGCCTTGCGAAAGTATTCGGCCCCCTTGAACTTTGCGACCTTTTGCCACATTTCAGGCTTCAAACATAAAGATATAAAACTGTATTTTTTTGTGAAGAATCAACAACAAGTGGGACTCGATCATGAAGTGGAATGACATTTATTGGATATTTCAAACTTTTTTAACAAATCAAAAACTGAAAAATTGGGCGTTGATTCTTCACAAAAAAATACAGTTTTATATCTTTATGTTTGAAGCCTGAAATGTGGCAAAAGGTCGCAAAGTTCAAGGGGGCCGAATACTTTCGCAAGGCACTGTACTAACACTGACACCCCAACACACACACACACGCACTACAAACACCCAAATACAGTAACACGTGCACGCATGCTTTCACTCACCACATATGCTGCTCCACTTAGGTTGGAGTCATTAACCTCTTACATCTATGGGGGCGCTATTTCATTATTGGATAAAAAACGTGCCCGTTTTAAGCGCAATATTTTGTCACAAAAACATGCTCGACTATGCATATAATTGACAGCTTTGGAAAGAGAACACTCTGACGTTTCCAAAACTGCAAAGATATTGTCTGTGAGTGCCCCAGAACTGATGCTACAGGTGAAACCAAGATGAAACTTCAAACAGGAAATGAGCAGGATTTTTGAGGCTCTGTTTTTCATTGTCTCCTTATATGGCTGTGAATGCGCAAGGAATGAGCCTGCCCGATCTATCGTTTCCCCAAGACGTCTGCAGCATTGTGACGTATTTGTAGGCATATCATTCATTGGAAGATTGACCATAAGAGACTACATTTGCCAGGTGTCCGCCCGGTGTCCTCCGTCGAAATTGGTGCGTCATCTTCAGCTGCACGTCTTTTTCCAAGCGATTCACAGGAGAAAGTAGACATCCACGAACGATATATCAATGAAGAGATATGTGAAAAACACCTTGAGGATTGATTCTAAACAGCGTTTGCCGTGTTTCAGTCGATATTATGGAGTTAATTTGGAAAACAGTTCGCCGTTTTGATGACTGAATTTTCGATTTTTTTTGGTACCCAAACGTGATGTACAAAACGGAGCGATTTCTCCTACACAAAGAATCTTTCAGGAAAAACTGAACATTTGCTATGTAACTGAGTGTCTCCTCATTGAAAACATCCGAAGTTCTTCAAAGGTAAATGATTTTATTTGAATCCTTTTCTGGTTTTTGTGCAAATGTTGCCCGCTAAATGCTACGCTAAATGCTACGCTAGCTATCAATACTCTTACACAAATGCTTGTTTTGCTATGGTTCAAAAGCATATTTTGAAAATCTGAGATGACAGTGTTGTTAACAAAAGGCTTAGCTTGAGAGCTAGCACATTCATTTCATTTGCGATTTTCATAAATAGTTAACGTTACGTTATGCTAATGAGCTTGAGGCTATAACTGGATTCAGGTGTTTTTCATAGCCAAACGTGAACAAAACGGAGCGATTTGTCCTTCACAAATAATATTTTTTGAAAAACTGAACATTTGCTATCTAACTGAGAGTCTCCTCATTGAAAACATCTGAAGTTCTTCAAAGGTAAATTATTTTATTTTAATGGTTTTCTTGTTTTTGTGAAAATGTTGCTGGCTGAATTCTAGGCTTATAGCTATGCTAGCTATCAATACTCTTACACAAATGCTTGTTTAGCTATGGTTGAAAAGCATATTTTGAAAATCTGAGATGACAGTGTTGTTAACAAAAGTCTAAGCTTGAGAGCAAATATATTTATTTCATTTCATTTGCGATTTTCATGAATAGTTAACGTTGCGTTATGCTAATGAGCTTGAGGCTATAAATAGGATCCTGGATCCGGGATTGCTCGACGCAAGAAGTTAAAACTAGTTTTTCAACCACTCCACAAATTTCTTGTTAAACAAACTATAGTTTTGGCAAGTCGGTTAGGACATCTACTTTGTGCATGACACAAATCATTTTTCCAACAATTGTTTACAGACAGATTATTTCACTTATAATTAATTCACTGTATCACAATTCCAGTAGCTCAGAAGTTTACATACGCTAAGTTGCCTGTGCCTTTAAACAGCTTGGAAAATTCCAGAAAATTATGTCATGGCTGTAGAAGCATCTGATGTGCTAATTGACATCATTTGAGTCAATTGGAGGTGTACCTGTGGATATATTTCAAGGCCTACCTTCAAACGCAGTGCCTCTTTGCTTGACATCATAGGGAAATCAAAATAAATCAGCCAAGACCTCATAAAAAAAATGTAAGACCTCCACAAGTCTGTTTCATCCTTGGGAGAATTTTCCAAATGCCTGAAGGAACCACGTTCATCTTTACAATCAATAGCACGCAAGTATAAACACCATGGGACCATGCAGCTGTCATACCGCTCAGGAGGGAGACGTGTTCTATCTGCTAGAGATTAACGTACTCTGGTGCGAAAGTGCAAATCAATCCCAGAACAACAGCAAAGGACCTTGTGAAGATACTGGAGGAAACAGGTACACAAGTATCTATATTCACAGTAAAACAAGTCTCATACCGACATGAGCTGAAAGGCCGCTCAGCAAGGAAGAAGTGACTGCACCAAAACCGCCATAAAAAAGCCAGACTATGGTTTGAACTGCACATGGGGACAAAGATCGTACTTTTTGGAGAAATGTCCTCTGGTCTGATGAAACAAAAATAGAACTGTTTAGCCATAATGACGATCTAATGTTTGGAGCAAAAAGCAAAAAGGGGGAGGCTTGCAAGCCGAAGAATAACATCCCAACCGTGAAGCACGGGGGTGGCAGCATCATATTATAGGGTTGCTTAGCTGCAGGAGGGACTGGTGCACTTCACAAAATAGATGGCATCATGAGGTAGGAAAATTATGTGATATATTGAAGCAACATCTCAAGACATCAGTTAGGAAGTTAAAGCTTGGTCACAAATGGGTCTTCCAAATGGACAATGACACCAAGCATACTTCCAACGTTGTGGCAAAATTGCATAAGGACAACAAAGTCAAGGTATTGGAGTGGCCATCACAAAGCTCTGACCTCAATCCCATAGAAAATGTGTGGGCAAAAACTGAAAAAGAATGGGCCAAAATTCACCCAACATTGTGGGAAGCTTGAGGAAGGCTACCTGAAACGTTTGACCCAAGTTTTTAAAAAATAACGCAAATGCTACCAAATACTAATTGAGTATGCAAACTTCCAACACACTAGGAATGTGATGAAAGAAATAAAAGCTGAAATAAATCATTCTCTCTACTATTATTCTGACATTTCACATTCTTAAAACAAACTGGTGACCCTAACTGACCTAGGACAGGGAATTTTTACCAGGATTAAATGTCAGGAATTGTGAAAAACTGAGTTTAAATGTTAAGGTGTATGTAAACTTCCGACTTCAACTGTTGGAAAGATGGACAACTAACTAGCCCACAAAGGCAGAATAGCAATGAGCAAAACCTCAAGAAACCAAGTGGTGTTTTCCACATGTGTTTTACTTCATTCATTTATTTTGCCATTATTGTACCAGGTAAATTGACAGAGAACACATTCTCATTTATAATAACAACCTGGGGAATAGTTACATGGGGAGAAGAGGAATTAAGTAATTGGAAGCTGGGGAAGATTAGGTAACCATGAAGGTATGAAAACCAGATTGGGAATTTAGCCAGGACACCAGGGTTAACACACCTTCTCTTACAATAAGTGCTATGGGGTCTTTAGGGACCACAGAGAGTCAGGACACCTGTTTAACGTCCTATCCAAAAGGCAGTGCCATACACAGGGCAAGGTCCCTAATCACTGCCCTGGGGCATTGAGTTATATATTTTTTTAAACCAAGGGAAAGAGTGCCTTCTAGTGGCCCTCCAACACCACTTCCAGCAGCATCTGGTCTCCCATCCAGGGTCTGACCACAACCAACCCTACTTCGCTTGAGAGGCAAGCCACTAGTGGCATGCTGCTGGCCATTGATTGCTGTACTCCTTCTCGTAACCCCGCCATCTGAAAACATCAAACAGAATCATCCAAATTAACCGTCCACTGAGTTCACCTTGCCCAATCAAAAAGCAGGACATGTTCTGTTCCGCACAACTTCCAATTACATCTCATAAATTGCATATATGAGTGTGCTTTAAACCACCAGCACGGTAGAGGCATCACATCACATCAGCTGTGCAAGCACACACACATAAAGGCACACACAAGCACACAGGCACAGAGACACAAACACTCTCTAAAAAAACAAGTGTGTGTGGCTTATGAAGATTTCCAACGATTAAAAGGGGGCTAAGCAAACTGACAGCAGTTAATGGAAGAGGAAAGCGAACAGACGTCGCTACTGTGTGTCACAGTATGGTTAATCCAGCTGTTTGGCATCACGCAGTTCTCTTCCATTTGAATAAACCAAAGCAGAGACAACAGTGAAGGCATTGCTCAGGTCCATGCCAGCAAATGCAGTTAATGGGGCAGTGATATGCTTACACAGAAAGGCTCTCATTGAACAACGCGGAAGAGGCACACACAATGCATAGCCAAATATCTCTATGATGTTGTGTAGACTATATAGGAAAATTGATTAACCCTCTTAGTACCAACATATTTTACATATGTGGATTACCAACTGGGGCATTTGGACCCCAAGAAGAAACTATTAGACAAAGCACAATCATAGCAAAATGTCACCTTAATTCTTATAAAAACCTATTAAGCATGTAAATGATGTTATCTGAAATAATAAAAATAATTTAAAAAACAGACTGTTATTTTTGCAAAATTACTGTTAATTAGTATATTCTGTAAAACAAATATATAAATGAATCTTATGTGCAGCTTTTTTCCCAAATTACAATCCACAACGGTTCTAAAAAGCGGATCTACCAAGAAGCTACTGCTCCAAAACCACCATAAAAAAAGCCAGACTACGGTTTGCAACTGCACATGGGGACAAAGATCGTACTTTTTGAAGAAATGTCCTCTGGTCTGATGACACAAAAATAGAACTGTTTCGGCATAATGACCATCGTTATGTTAGGAAGAAAAAGGGGTAGGCTTGCAAGCCGAAGAACACCATCCCAACTGTGAAGCACGGGGGTGGCAGCATCATGTTGTGGGAGTGCTTTACTGCAGGAGGGACTGGTGCACTTCACAAAGTAGATGGCTTCACAAGGAAGGAAAATTATGTAGATATGTGGAAGCAACATCTCAAGACATCAATCAGGAAGTTAAAGCTTGGTTGCAAATGGGTCTTCCAAATGGACAATGACACCAAGCATACTTCCAAAGTTGTGGTAAAATGTCTTCAGGACAACAAAGTCAAGGTATTGGAGTGGCCATCACAAAGCACTGACCTCAATCCCATAGAAAATTTGTGGGCAGAAATGAAAAAGCGTGTTCGAGCAAGGAGGCCTACAAACCTGACTCAGTTACACAAGCTCTGTCTGGAGGAATGGGCCAAAATTCACCCAACTTATTATGGGAAGCTTGTGGAAGGCTACCCGAAACATTTCACAAATGTTAAACAATTTAAAGGCAATGCTACCAAACACTAATTGAGTGTATGTAAACTTCTGGCCCACTGGGAATGTGATCAAATAAATAAAATCTGAAATAAATCATTCTCTCTACTATTATTCTGGCATTTCACATTCTTAAAATGAACTGGTGATCCTAACTGACCTAAGAAATGGCATTTCACTAGCGTTAAATGTCAGGAATTGTGAAAAACTGAGTTTAAATGTATTTGGCTAAATACTTCAACTGTATTTGGCTAAGGTGTATATAAACCCCCTACTTCAACTGCACATACAGTGCCTTCAGAAAGTATTCAGGCCCCTTGACTTTTTCCACATTGTTACATTACAGCCTTATTCTAAAATTGATTCAATATTTTTTTGAGCAATCTAAACACAATACCCAATAACAACAAAGCGAAAACAGGTTATGGGATTTTTGTGCAAATGTATTAAAAATAAAAACAGAAATACCTTATTTACATTATTATTCAGACCCTTTGCTATGAGACTTGAAATTGAGCTCAGGTGAATCCATTGACCGTCCTTCATATCTTTCCACAACTTCATTGGAGTCCACCTGTGGTAAATTCAATTGATTGAACATGATTTCGAAAGGCACACACCTGTCTATATAAAGTCCCACAGTTGACAGTGCATATCAGAGCTAAAACCAAGGCATGAGGTCGAAGGAATTGTCCTTAGAGCTCCGAGACAGGATTGTGTCGAGGCACAGATCTGGGGAAGGGTACCAAAACATTTCTGCAGCATTGAAGGTCGCCAAGAACACAGTGCCATCATCATGGAAGAAGTTTGGAACCGACAAGACTCTTCCTAGAGCTGGCCGCCCGGCCAAACTGAGCAACAGGCGAGAAGGGCCTTGGTCAGGGAGGTGACCGAGAACCCGATGGTCACTCTGACAGAGCTCCAGAGTTTATCTGTGTAGATGGTAGATGGGAGAAGGACAACCATCTCTGCAGAACTCCAACAATCAGTCCTTTATGGTTTTGTGGCCAGACGGAAGCCACTCCTCAGTAAAAGGCATATGACAGACCGCTAAAGACTCTCAGACCATGAGAAACAACATTCTCTGTTCTGATGAAACCAAGATTGAATTGAACTCTTTAGCCTGAATGTCAAGCATCCCGCCTGGAGGAAACCTGGCACCATCGCTACAGTGAAGCATCGTGGTGGCAGTATCATGCTGTGGGGATGTTTTTCAGTAGCAGGGACTAGTCAGTATTGAGGCAAAGATGAACGGAGCTAAGTACAGAGAGATCCTTCATGAAAACCTGCTCCAGGGAGCTTAGGACCTCAGACTGGGGCGAAGGTTCACATTCCAACAGGACAACGACTCTAAGCACACAGCCAAGACAACGCAGGAGTGGCTTCGAGACAAGTCCCTGAATGTCCTTGAGTGGCCCAGCCAGAGCCCGGACTTGAACCCAAACGAACATCTCTGGAGAGACATGAAAATACCTGTGCAGCGACACTCCCCATCGAACCTGACAGAGAGTGAGAGGAGCTGCAGAGAATAATGGGAGAAACTCCCCAACAGGTGTGCCAAGCTTGTAGCGTCATACCCAAGAAGTCTCATGGCTGTAATCGCTGCCAAAGGTGCTTCGACAAAGTACAGTGTAAAGGTCTGAATACTTATGTAAATGTGATGTTTTTTATGGGGTATTGTGTTTAGATTGATGAGGGGGAAAAACAATTTAATTTATTTTAGAGTAAGGCAGTAACGTTACAAAATGTGGAAAAAGTCCGGGGTCTGAATACTTTCGGAATGCACTGTAATACAACCACTCCCATCAAAAAAAGTTTAAAAGCAATGAGGCTGATGCAACAGATCAGAATGTTTAGCTTAAAATGTTGATAAACTATTAGGCTATTTCTTCACATTATATTCACAGCAATGTGCACAGGGCAGATAGTTCCGGTTCCGGTTGGAGCGAGCGGTCGCATCTACACTTCGGTCCGCAGGTAGTATAACTTTTCATTACATTTCGTTATAGTACAACGGTTTGATTTGTCTAATCTTAGCAATTTCTTCTTAGCCAGCTACATAGCCGTCTTTGTATCAACGACAATTGCATAATTATCGTATTTCGTCGTCCTAACGTATCTGCCCAGCAGCTAGCTAAGCAGCTAGCTAACATCCACTGTCCACTAGCACTGTAGAAACTATTACACTCAACTGAACGACTCGATTAGCGTAGTGTCAGCTAGCTACATAGTTGTCTTCGCTGTCTTCGTATCCAAGATAATTGTGCAGTTTAGAGTGTGTAGACTTAGAGTGATTATCTTAATTTACCGAGGTTAGCTAGCCAGCTATTTGTCGTCCTTAACGTAGGAAATGCTGCTAGCTAGCTAGCAAACAGCTAGCCAATCTCTACCGAATTGAACTCCAACTACCCGGTCAACATTCCGGGCTCCACAGGTAGTATCACATTTTCATTTCACTTCATTACAGTACAACGGTTTGATTTGTTTGATCGTAGCTAGCCAGCTACATAGCCGTCTTTGTATCTAAGACAATTGTGTAGTCTAGAGCGATTTTCTAGGTTAGCTGGCCAGCTATTGTCGTTCTTCTAACGTAGCTAGCCAGCTAGCCCCCGAATAGCAGCACTGTAGTAACTATTACAGTACAACGGTTTGTTTTGTTTGATCGTAGCTAGCTAGCTACATAGCCGTCTTTGTATCTAAGACAATTGTGTAGCCTAGAGCGATTTTCTAGGTTAGCTAGCCAGCTATTGTCGTTCTTTTAAAGTAACGTAACGCAATTAACCTGCTAGCTAGCCAGCTAGCCCCCGAATAGCAGCACTGTAGAAACTATTACACTCGACGGAACGACTTGATTAGTGTAGTGTCAACATCGCAGCCACTACCAGCTAGCCTACTCCAGCAGTACTGTATCATTTCAATCATTTTAGTCAATAAGATTCTTGCTACGTAAGCTTAACTTTCTGAACATTCGAGACGTGTAGTCCACTTGTCATTCCAATCTCCTTTGCATTAGCGTAGCCTCTTCTGTACCCTGTTAACTATGTGTCTATCTATCCCTGTTCTCTCCTCTCTGCACAGACCATACAAACGCTCCACACCGCGTGGCCGCGGCCACCCTAATCTGGTGGTCCCAGCGCGCACGACCCACGTGGACTTCCTGGTCTCCGGTAGCCTCTGGAACTGCCGATCTGCGGCCAACAAGGCAGAGTTCATCTCAGCCTATGCCTCCCTCCAGTCCCTCGACTTCCTGGCACTGACGGAAACATGGATCACCACAGATAACACTGCTACTCCTACTGCTCTCTCTTCGTCCGCCCACGTGTTCTCGCACACCCCGAGAGCTTCTGGTCAGCGGGGTGGTGGCACCGGGATCCTCATCTCTCCCAAGTGGTCATTCTCTCTCTCTCCCCTTACCCATCTATCTATCGCCTCCTTTGAATTCCATGCTGTCACAGTTACCAGCCCTTTCAAGCTTAACATCCTTATCATTTATCGCCCTCCAGGTTCCCTCGGAGAGTTCATCAATGAGCTTGATGCCTTGATAAGCTCCTTTCCTGAGGACGGCTCACCTCTCACAGTCCTGGGCGACTTTAACCTCCCCACGTCTACCTTTGACTCATTCCTCTCTGCCTCCTTCTTTCCACTCCTCTCCTCTTTTGACCTCACCCTCTCACCTTCCCCCCCTACTCACAAGGCAGGCAATACGCTCGACCTCATCTTTACTAGATGCTGTTCTTCCACTAACCTCACTGCAACTCCCCTCCAAGTCTCCGACCACTACCTTGTATCCTTTTCCCTCTCGCTCTCATCCAACACTTCCCACACTGTCCCTACTCGGATGGTATCGCGCCGTCCCAACCTTCGCTCTCTCTCCCCCGCTACTCTCTCCTCTTCCATCCTATCATCTCTTCCCTCTGCTCATACCTTCTCCAACCTTTCTCCTGATTCTGCCTCCTCAACCCTCCTCTCTTCCCTTTCTGCATCCTTTGACTCTCTATGTCCCCTATCCTCCAGGCCGGCTCGGTCCTCCCCTCCCGCTCCGTGGCTCGATGACTCATTGCGAGCTCACAGAACAGAGCTCCGGGCAGCCGAGCGGAAATGGAGGAAAACTCGCCTCTCTCCCTGCGGACCTGGCATCCTTTCACTCCCTCCTCTCTACATTTTCCTCCTCTGTCTCTGCTGCTAAAGCCACTTTCTACCACTCTAAATTCCAAGCATCTGCCTCTAACCCTAGGAAGCTCTTTGCCACCTTCTCCTCCCTCCTGAATCCTCCTCCCCCTCCCCCCCCCCTCTCTGCAGATGACTTCGTCAACCATTTTGAAAAGAAGGTCGACGACATCCGATCCTCGTTTGCTAAGTCAAACGACACCGCTGGTTCTGCTCACACTGCCCTACCCTGTGCTCTGACCTCTTTCTCCCCTCTCTCTCCAGATGAAATCTCGCTTCTTGTGACGGCCGGCCGCCCAACAACCTGCCCGCTCGACCCTATCCCCTCCTCTCTTCTCCAGACCATTTCCGGGGACCTTCTCCCTTACCTCACCTCGCTCATCAACTCATCCCTGACCGCTGGCTACGTCCCTTCCGTCTTCAAGAGAGCGAGAGTTGCACCCCTTCTGAAAAAACCTACACTCGATCCCTCCGATGTCAACAACCACAGACCAGTATCCCTTCTTTCTTTTCTCTCCAAAACTCTTGAACGTGCCGTCCTTGGCCAGCTCTCCCGCTATCTCTCTCAGAATGACCTTCTTGATCCAAATCAGTCAGGTTTCAAGACTAGTCATTCAACTGAGACTGCTCTTCTCTGCATCACGGAGGCGCTCCGCACTGCTAAAGCTAACTCTCTCTCCTCTGCTCTCATCCTTCTAGACCTATCGGCTGCCTTCGATACTGTGAACCATCAGATCCTCCTCTCCACCCTCTCCGAGTTGGGCATCTCCGGCGCGGCCCACGCTTGGATTGCGTCCTACCTGACAGGTCGCTCCTACCAGGTGGCGTGGCGAGAATCTGTCTCCTCGCCACGCGCTCTCACCACTGGTGTCCCCCAGGGCTCTGTTCTAGGCCCTCTCCTATTCTCGCTATACACCAAGTCACTTGGCTCTGTCATAACCTCACATGGTCTCTCCTATCATTGCTATGCAGACGACACACAATTAATCTTCTCCTTTCCCCCTTCTGATGACCAGGTGGCGAATCGCATCTCTGCATGTCTGGCAGACATATCAGTGTGGATGACGGATCACCACCTCAAGCTGAACCTCGGCAAGACGGAGCTGCTCTTCCTCCCGGGGAAGGACTGCCCGTTCCATGATCTCGCCATCACGGTTGACAACTCCATTGTGTCCTCCTCCCAGAGCGCTAAGAACCTTGGCGTGATCCTGGACAACACCCTGTCGTTCTCAACCAACATCATGGCGGTGGCCCGTTCCTGTAGGTTCATGCTCTACAACATCCGCAGAGTACGACCCTGCCTCACACAGGAAGCGGCGCAGGTCCTAATCCAGGCACTTGTCATCTCCCGTCTGGATTACTGCAACTCGCTGTTGGCTGGGCTCCCTGCCTGTGCCATTAAACCCCTACAACTCATCCAGAACGCCGCAGCCCGTCTGGTGTTCAACCTTCCCAAGTTCTCTCACGTCACCCCGCTCCTCCGCTCTCTCCACTGGCTTCCAGTTGAAGCTCGCATCCGCTACAAGACCATGGTGCTTGCCTACGGAGCTGTGAGGGGAACGGCACCGCAGTACCTCCAGGCTCTGATCAGGCCCTACACCCAAGCAAGGGCACTGCGTTCATCCACCTCTGGCCTGCTCGCCTCCCTACCAGTTCCCGCTCAGTTCCCGCTCAGCCCAGTCAAAACTGTTCGCTGCTCTGGCCCCCCAATGGTGGAACAAACTCCCTCACGACGCCAGGACAGCGGAGTCAATCACCACCTTCCGGAGACACCTGAAACCCCACCTCTTCAAGGAATACCTAGGATAGGATAAGTAATCCTTCTCACCACCCCCCCCTTAATGATTTAGATGCACTATTGTAAAGTGGCTGTTCCACTGGATGTCAGAAGGTGAATTCACCAATTTGTAAGTCGCTCTGGATAAGAGCGTCTGCTAAATGACTTAAATGTAAATGTTATAAGTGTGAATGTTCGAAAATGCAATCAATTACCGGAAAACACTGTTCTCAAAAATGAACGCAAATGCGATTATGCGTGTATTTTTATGGTGAAAATTATCTTCCCCAAACTTGAAACTCACCCACCGCCTATGTTTGCCAGTTAGGCTCTACACTGGTTGTAAAGTGGATTAATGTGCTTCATTTTAAGAAGTTATTTGGTCACTTTAGTTGTGATACAAATCTTACCAAAACATATAGGCCTATGGGCTAGGTTACATGAGGTGTGCGACTATTATTTGACAAAATCTCCCCAAAATCTCCCCAAAAATAGCATGTGCTGTTTCTTGCCTCACAAGTGATAATACATAATTCACAACTGATAGGCTTATATTGTCTTTACATATACTAAATAATATATATATTTAGATATATATATATATATATTTTTTTTTTTTTTTGATTTAGAATAGACCATTATCATGCACCTGTCTCAGAACATCAACAAACAATACATGTCATCTATGCATTTAAATAGCGAATGGAGGACACTTTTCCCGTGGATAATTTTCATGCCAGCCAGGTAGGCTATACTCGTGTTGTAAAGCGAAGCAATGTGCTTAATATTAGGAAAGTTGAGACATAAATATAGTAGGCCTAGCTTACAGAAAGCTGTTTTCTCATGCAATTGCATAGCCTTCAGAAATGTTGCGCAACATGAGGTCATGGGCACTCATGAAGTGTTTGATTTGATTTTCGAAAAGATTTACATTGATGTCAGAGTGATTAGAGAGGCAATAGAGTGCTGAGTATCAGTTAGCAAGTTTGGTAGGCTACTAATGACCATCAGCACCATCAGAGCTTGGAGAAGCCTAGTTACCGTGACTATACGGTCACGTGGAATTTGACTGAGGTCATGACTTGTGACCGCCTGTGTGGCAGTAATACGGTCACCGTAACAGCCGTAGGTGGGGGCACACATTTGCAGCGAGGGCACAGTGCTGTGTAGCGTGACACAATGGGACAGGACTAAGGGACAACATCTAATGTGGATCAGTGGCCTCGAGCCTCATGCTCGATGGCGCACTCATTAGCTAGCTAAGCATGGGGCGCTAGCTGAAACAATAGCTAAAAACACACAATGTTTATCTGCCTGGACTGCCTTGGGTCTTAAGGCTGAACTCGATTGAATCAGCATTGCATTATTGCATTACCTCCTTGTCCCATGGTCCAATACATTCACAGAATGGTTTCTGAGCACTGTGAAAACCTACTATTACTACTACAGCCAGGTAGATTGCTCTCACAGGTAGACACCAACCGTTTTCCGAATAAGAAGATTTATATGAGCAGACAGTAGGTTTCTTTATTGAAAATGGCTTTTTAGTCCAAGACTGGGCTAAATCGGTGTCTGGGAAACGTCCCTACGTAGGTTAACATTGTTGCGGTAGGTTCGATTGAATTCCAGCCCAGGTGTATTCCCTATGAGTTCCCTGCCCTCCGTGTTCCACTTGTATCTTATGGAGTGCCACTAGCTACATTACCACTGTGCAGACAGTTGTGTTGTAAGCTATTGTAGCGGGGTTATACATCTAATTCATAATTATCCAGGAAGGTGATGCACCATAATGAAGCGCTCTACTTAGCGCTCCCCAGAGGACACTGTCTCAAAGCAAAACAGTTCCTGTGCAGCTCACTCAAACATGCTCGGCCACACATTGTCGTTAACAGAGGCGGCTGGCTGAAAATCCAGCATGACTCTGTGCAGAGAGGGAGAGAGCACAGGAAGAGATAACACAAACAAGAATCCAGAGGGGTTCAATAAGAAAGGGGAAATAAGCAAAAGATGATGATGACAGTGGCGCTAACACTAATTTGAGCATGAATAGGCTACTACAGTACAGCGCTTCTATAAAAAAAACAACCTTTACTTTAAACAGACCTACTTCTTCTACTGCGACTAATAGCAATGCAATGCTACTCCAATAGCGCCAAAACTACCAAATAATTCATGCAATTTACCATTACTAGTACTTCTAGAATCAACAGCTGCTGCTGCCACCATTTGAATAGCTACCTAAATTGAAATGATTTATTCTACTGCTCATTCAGCTACTGTAACTTTTAGTGCAATGTTTAACAAGTCAGAATAGTATTGATAATCATTTAGAAAGGATGAATACATTTGTATGTGTAGCCCCATTGAATAGCATTGTCTTTTTGAGGGATTTGTTCTAATGGATATGTATGTAAAAAAACATCTGATCTTCTTCATGTCAAGTTAAGTTCAATCTTCTTATGACTTAAACGTCTATTTTTTATGTAAGTGTGGCCCCATGCACTTAACCTTGACTGCTCCAGGAAACTCCTGGAATTTTAATTTGCTGTGTGTGTGTGTGTGTGGTGTGTGGTGTGTGGTGTGTGTGTGTGATCCACGACTCTCTCATCCCCCAAATCTGCAGATGCTCTCCTCTCCCTCCACCTGCTATCCAGGCGCCATAAATCACCAGGCTGACGTGTAACTGCACTTTTACTCTTCTGCTTATGACTGTCATCATTACCATTCAAACCCCAGACACAGTGTGTTTCTGCTTGTATCGTTTATCACTACCTCACCGTGTTGTTGTGCTGTGTATCCCAACTCTATTCGCTATGATCAGTTAGCCTGTACCAGCCTGCGGACTGGCTAACTCATCTTTCCTGAGCTCAGTTAGCGGCTACTCTGTGGACAGGCTACTTCCTCTCCCCTAACCTGAATGAGCCTGCACTCTGTAGACAGGCTACTTACTCTCCCCTAACCTCAATGAGCCTGCACTCTGTAGACAGGCTACTTACTCTCCCCTAACCTCAATGAGCCTGCACTCTGTAGACAGGCTACTTCCTCTCCCCTAACCTCAATGAGCCTGCACTCTGTGGACAGGCTACTTCCTCTCCCCTAACCTCAATGAGCCTGCACTCTGTGGACAGGCTATTTCCTCTCTCCTAACCTCACTGAGCCTGCACTCTGTAGACAGGCTATTTCCTCTCCCCTAACCTCATTGATCCTGCACTCTGTGGACAGGCTACTTAATCTCCCCTAACCTCATTGAGCCTGCACTCTGTGGACAGGCTACTTCCTCTCTCCAACCTCAATGAGCTTTCACTCTGTGGATAGTCTACCTACTTCTACTCTGAACTTCAGGGTTCAGCCTTTAAGCAGGATTACCTCAACATGTACACAGGAATTAGTACATGACCTTAAGGCAACATTTCGGGAAGGGGCCTGATTTGCGCAACTCTCTTCAATGGCTTTCTCAGGCTACCTCCCTGTTGCACCCACCATCTGTGCCTCTGTTCCGTTTAATCACGTGTTCCTTTTGGGGTGAGAGGGCTTCGTGTTGCGTTAACACTCAAACGCCAATGTTCAATCAACGCTACATTGCTTCTCATCACACACATCTGAAGAAAAAAACAACGGTCTGAACAACGGTCATCCATGCCAGGCCCCTCAGATATACTGCGGCTCCACAACAATCAGTCTTTGAGGCGATGCCAGTTAACATGCCACATCCACCACTAATTACTTCATTAAATTAATGAGCTGGCACTGGGAACAAGTAGTCGGAGGAAAAAGAAGTGGCATCTTCAGAGGAAAGTATGATGAAAGTGTCTCTCCCTATAGGCACGGGTCAAAAGTAGTGTACTAAATAGGAAATAGGGTGCCATTTGGGAAGCATTTGTACATTACAAAGTGGGGTTAAAAGTTTGGAAACACCTACTCATTCCAGGATTATCTTTATTTTTACTATTTTCTACACGGTAGAATAATAGTGAAGACATCACAACTATGAAATAACACATATGGAATCACGTAGTAACCAAAAAAGTGTTAGACAAATCCAAATATGGTTTATATTTTAGATTCAGTCCATCGTTACTTTAAGACATGAAGGTCAGTCAATCTGGAACATTTCAAGAACTTTGAAAGTTTCTTCAAGTGCAGTCGCAAAAAGCATCAAGCGCTAGGACAAAACTGCATCTCATGAGGACCACCACAAGAAAGGAAGACCCAGAGTTACCTCTGCTTCAGAGGATAAGTTCATTAGAGTTAACTGCACCTCAGATTGCATCCCAATTAAATGCTTCACAGAGTTCGAGTAACAGACACATCTCAAAATCAACTGTTCAGAGGAGAGTCATGGTCAAATTGCTGAAAAGAAACCACTACTAAAGGACACCAATAATAAGAAGAGACTTGCTTGGGCCAAGAAACTCGAGCAATGGACATTAGACCGGTGGAAATCTGTCCCTTGGTCTGATGAGTCCAAATTTGAGATTTTTGGTTCCAACTGCCGTGTCTTTGTGAGACGCAGAGTAAGTAAATGGAAGATCTCTGCATATGTGGTTCCCACGGTGAAGCATGGAGGAGGAGGTGTGATGGTTTGGGCATGCTTTTCTGGTGACACTGTCTGATTTATTTAGAATTCAAGGCATACAAACACCCAACACACCTCCAGGCTGTGTATGGGCTATTTGACCAAGAAGGAGAGTGTTGGAGTGCTGCAGGAAAAGCAACCAACAAGTGCTCAGCATATGTGGGAACTCCTTCAAGCATTCCAAATGAAGCTTGTTGAGAGAATGCCAAGAGTGTGCGTTGCTCATCAATGCAAAGGGTGGCTACTTTGAAGAATCTTTAAAAAAATAAGGTTTGTTACTACAGTGCATGGTTCCATATGTGTTATTTCATAGTTTGATGTCTTCACTATTATTCTGCAATGTAGAAAATAGTAAAAATAAAGAAAAACCCTTGAATGAGTAGCTGTTCTAAAACTTTTGACCGGTAGTGTGGTTAACCAACAGGTTCATGTGCCCAGTAATCGGCATGTGGAAGAGTGTTTTCCCAATACTTGTTGAATGGTATGAGTAGGTGTGTCCAAACTTTTGACAGGTACTGTATATTTTATATTTTGCAATGTGTTTTATTTTGAATACTGAAATACAAAATAGCTGAAATTATGAGGACAAATATACATTTTATGAGAACGACATCAAGGGTACTAGAATTTTGGCATTGGAATTGTTATGTGGCATATTACCAGCGTCTTATGTTCCCAACAAATGCAGGTTTATCTTAAAAACTTGTCTGAACGTTTCAACCCTTTGTCTAGTCTTTGTTACCTTGCCTTGCCTCTTAATCAATATGGCTTTCTGTTCTGAATTAGATTAGTTATTTTAACCCAGCACCTATTTTTGTCATTGGAATTATTCATATAACATTTGAAGAGGTATACATCTACTTGGCAAGGCTTTCCATATAAATGGGACACATTTTCCAGACTGGCGCAGTGGTCTAAGACACTGCATCTCAGTGCAAAAGGCGTCACTGTAGTACCTGGTTCGAATCCAGGCTGCATCACATCTGGCCATGATTGGGAGTCCCATAGGGCGGCGCACATTTGGCCCAAAGTCGTCCGGGTTTAGTAGGCCGTCATTGATAGTAAGACTTTCTTCTTAACTGACTTGCCTCGTTAAATGAAGGTAGAATTCAATTTAACCTCTTGATGCTATGGGGGCGCTATTTCATTTTTGGATAAAAAGACGTGCCCGTTTTAAGCGCAATATTTTGTCACAAAAAGATGCTCGACTATGCATATAATTGATAGCTTTGGAAAGAAAACACTGACGTTTCCAGAACTGCAAAGATATTCTCTGTGCGTGCCCTAGAACGGGAGCTACAGGCAAAACCAAGATGAATCGGCATCCAGGAAACCAGCAGGATTTTTGAGGCTCCGTTTTCCATTGTCTCCTTATATGGCTGTGAATGCGAGAGGAATGAGCCTGCCCTTTCTGTCGTTTCCCCAAGGTGTCTGCAGCATTGTGACGTATTTGTAGGCATATCATTGGAAGATTGACCATAAGAGACTACATTTGCCAGGTGTCCGCCCGGTGTCCTCCGTCGAAATTGGTGCGTCTTTTTCAGCTGCTGGTATTTTTCCATGCGATTCTGAGGGGGAAGCAGGCTTCCACGAACTGCATATCAATGAAGAGATATGTGAAAAAACACCTTGAGGATTGATTCCAAACAACGTTTGCCATGTTTCGGTCGATATTATGGAGTTAATTCTGAAAAAGTTTGACGTTGTTGGTGACTGAATTTTCGGTTCGTTTCGGTAGCCAAATGTGATGTACAAAACGGAGCGATTTCTCCTACACAAAGATTCTTTCAGGAAAAACTGAACATTTGCTATGTAACTGAGAGTCTCCTCATTGAAAACATCCGAAGCTCTTTAAAGGTAAATGATTTTATTTATTTGGTTATCTGGTTTTTGTGAAAATGTTGCGTGCTAAATGCTACTCAAAATGCTAAGCTAGCTTTGCATACTCTTACACAAATTAGTGAATTGCTGTGGTTCAAAAGCATATTTTGAAAATCTGAGATGACAGTGTTGTTAAGAAAAGGCTAAGCTTGAGAGCAGGCGCATTATTTTCATTTTATTTGCGATTTTCAGAAATCGTTAACGTTGCGTTATGCTAATGAGCCTGAGGCTTTATTCACGATCCCGGATCCGGGATGGGGAGTATCAAGATTCCAGGGCCTAGTTTTGAGATCGTTCTTAACCCTAAATTTGCCTAAATAAGAGTATTCATTTTGCTAACATCCTGTAAGACGTTCTTTTCAATGTAATATCTTTGAAGTCTTTGTAATAATGTGTGTGTCCTTACATGGTTGAGTATATCATCTGGTAAGAAACAGAGAACTGCCTGAGAATGTGTTACATCCGACTTCAACAACACGCAAAGAGAAGAAAGTTCGACTTCCCCTACCACCCCCCTGGCCCTGCAGCGTGTGTCATTAATAACGGGTTGATTATCTCTCCTCAGGGGGTCCGGGCCCACACACAACAGCCCCCCGTGGGTTCGCTAACGAGCACCTCACTCACCAGCCTCCGTCACGGCAGCTTTAATAGCCCACGGCCACCGAGCATTCAAAAGACTGCAGTCATGAAAAAATAAAAACCTGCATGCCCAGGAAGTTTGGATCAAACAGGCGCTAATCAGGGACTTCTCTGCACCCACTAAGCAATTTTTTTTAACATTATTATTACCAGGTTAGTCTCCTTCAGATGAAAACTATGTTTTACAAGAGAGACCTGACCAAAATAGCAGCATGCAAGTTTCAGACACATTTCCGACATAAAACACAAAGCACTACAATTTAAAAACATACATTTACACATTAAGCAGGCAAGATATTTTGGGGCGGTGTGGTGCATCTTGGGGTCAAAACATTGACAGCTCCCCACTTCATTGTCCAGCACAGTTTATACCCTCGCTTCAAACTCATTCAAATAGACGAGCTCCCGTTGTTTAATGTCCTTTTGTAGCTTGTTCCAAGTTGAAGGGGGAGAGAACTGGAACACTTGTTTACCCAGCTCTGTATGGGCCTTAGTCACAGTCAACAGAATACAGCTGGGAATACATTTAGGTCTTCACTGTGGGATGCACTGTGACTGTGCTTTACTCAAGTGTGTGTGTATATGTGTCAACTTTGGGAGAAAAAAAACTAAGTAGGATGATAATATATGAGCATATCTCAAATGACCTCGGGAGCAGAGGGACCACAACACCAATAGTAAACGAGCACTGGATAGTCACTGAAATGTTGCCACTGCAGCCTGAGTCGTGATCTATGGCAAGCGTTTTACAATTACGTCAATGGGGTGCCACTGCTATGTCACAAATTATGCTGCTCTAAAGCCCACATGAGAACTCCAAATCTGCCTAGGAGTGACCCGCCTAGTGAAACACCGGAGGAGGGGCACAGAGTGAAATCCACAGTAATAGGGGGGAAATCCATTAACCGTATGAAACACATACAGTCAACAAGCTGACTAATGTCACTCTGGATAAAAGTGACTGTATGTGACTAGATGTTCATGTTATATATGATATTATATATTATATATTATCCAACGTATACCATAATGGACACTGATATGTAGTACACACACCCCTCCACATATGCAACCATTAAGATAACATCCATTATCCCTCTGATTTCTTTATAACCAGGTGTCTGCTTTATTAGACTGATGGGATTGGCTGTTGTTTTCAGCAGATTCGAAAGGTTTAAATGTGCTTCAGTCTATAAGCTAGAGGGCTGCTGATATCTCCAGGGGTGATCATTAAAATTGTCGTCTTGATCTGTTTTTGTCTTGTACTGTCTTTTTGCTAGCTAGGGCCATCTACTTCAAGTGTTGTCTGTCTTCCCAGGAGTTTACTTGGTGTGCGAACTGCTGAGTGCTCATAACTTGCAATTGATCGTTGGCACATCAACCAGGATTAGGGTACTGTGACTTGTTTTCGTCATCAGTGGCTGTATTGGAGGGGGAGTGGTTTCTCTTCTCCTGGACAATCAGCAATTAGTATGTGTGCTCTTCACCTCTGCTAGGCATTTAGTAATTACTGTTAGTACTTCAGTCAACAGCCCTGCGCTCCCCACAACATTTTCGCCCAAACCTCCCCCTCTTCTCCTTCACCCAAATCAAGATAGCTGATGTTCTGAAAGAGCTGTTCTGAAAGAGCTGCAAAATCTGGACCCCTACAAATCAGCTGGGCTAGACAATCTGGACCCTCTCTTTGTAAAATGATCTGCCAAAATTGTTACAAACACTATTACTAGCCTGTTCAACCTCTCTTTCGTATCGTCTTAGATTCCCATAGATTGGAAAGCTGCCACGGTCATCACCCTCTTCAAAGGGGGAGACACTCTAGATCCAAACTGCTACAGATCTATATCTATTCTACCCTGCCTTTCTAAGGTCTTTGAAAGCCAAGTTAACTAACAGATTACTGACCATTTTGAATCACACCGTACCTTCTCTGCTATGCAATCTGGTTTCAGAGCTGGTCATGGGTGCACCTCAGCCACGCTCAAGGTCCTAAATGATATCATAACGGCCATCAATAAGAGACATTACTGTGCAGCCGTATTCACCGACTGGCTAAGACTTTCGACTCTGTCAATCACAACATTCTTATTGGCAGACAATAGCATTGGTTTCTCAAATGATTGCCTCACTTGGTTCACCAACTACTTCTCCGATAGAGTTCAGTATGTCAAATCAGAGGGCCTGTTGTCTGGACCTCTGGCAGTCTCTATGGGGGTGCCACAGGATTCAATTCTCGGGCCGACTCTCTTCTCTGTATACATCAATGATGTCGCTCTCGCTGCTGGTGATTCTTTGATCCACCTCTACGCAGACAACACCATTCTGTATACTTCTGGCCCTTCTTTGGACACTGTGTTAACTAACCTCCAGATGAGCTTCAATGCCATACAACTCCCCTTCCGTGGCCTCCAACTGCTCTTAAATGCAAGTAAAACAAAATGCGTGCTCTTCAAACGTTCGCTGCCCACACATGCCTGCCCGTCCAGCATCACTACTCTGGACGGTTCTGAATTAGAATATGTGGACAACTACAAATACCTAGGTGTCTGGTTAGACTGTAAACTCTCCTTCCAGACTCACATTAAACATCTCCAATCCAAAATGAAATCTAGAATAGGCTTCCTATTTTGCAACAAAGCATCCTTCAAAGCATCCTTCGCTGCCAAACATACCTTCCTAAAACTGACCATCCTACCGATCCTCGACTTCGGCGATGTCATTTACAAAATAGCCTACAACCCTCTACTCAACAAATTGGATGCAGTCTATCACAGTGCCATCTGTTTTGTCACCAAACCCCCATATACTACTCACCACTGCGACCTGTATGCTCTCGTTGGCTTGCCCTTGCTTCATACTCGTCGCCAAACCCACTGGCTCCAGGTCATCTACAAGTCTCTGCTAGGTAAAGCCCTGCCTTATCTCAGCGCACTGGTCACCATAGCAGCACCCACCCGTAGCACACGCTCCAGAAGGTATATCTCACTGGTCACCCTCAAAGCTGATTCTTCCTTTGGCCTCCTCTCCTTCCAGTTCTCTGCTGCCAATGACTGGAATGAACTGCAAAAAATCTCTGAATCTGGAGACTCTTACCTACTCTTACCTACCACTAGCTTTAAGCACCAGCTGTCAGAACAGCTCACAGATCACTGCACCTGTACATAGCTCATCTGTAAATAGCCGATCCAATCTACCTCATCCCCATATGGTATTTATTTATTTATCTCCTTTGCACCCCAGTATCTCTACTTGCACATTCATCTTCTGCACATTCTACCATCCCGGTGTTTAATTGCTATAATGTAATTACTTCGCCACCATGGCCTGTTTATTGCCTTACCTCCCTTATCCTACCTCATTTGCACATGATGTTTATATATTTTTCTACTGTATTATTGATTGTATGTTTGTTTATTCCATGTGTAACTCTGTGTTGTATGTGTCGAACAGCTTTGCTTTATCTTGGCCAGGTCGCAGTTGCAAATGAGAAGTTGTTCTCAACTAGCCTACCTGGTTAAACAAAGGTGAAATAAATAAATAAATAGTCAGAGAGTATCTGGTCGTCGTATTGGTGGCACAGGGCTACTCTTTTCTCCTACTTTGACATTTTCTCTTGTCTCCCTCACTCACTTGTCCATCTCCTAATTTGAATTCCATGATGTCACTGTCACTTGTCCACTCAAGCTTAACATTGCTATCATCTATTTGCCATCAGGTGCCCTTAAGAGAGTTCCTCAATGAGTTTGACACCTTGATAAGCTCATTTCCTGATGATAGCTTACCGCTCTTCGTACTGGGCGACCTCCCGACGTCTGCCTTCGATTCATTTCTTTCTACCTCCTTGCCTCTTTTGACCTTTCCCAGCCCCCTCCAACTCCATATGCTTGACCCCATCTTTACTAGTCTGTTCACCTACTAATCTCATTGCAACCCCCCTTTTCTGTCTCCCTCTCCTCCAACCCTACCGACTCAGCCCCTACCCAGATGGTCATGCGCCATCACAATCTTCGCTCTCTTTCTCCCATTACTCTCTCCTCTTCTAATCAAATCAAATTTATTTATATAGCCCTTCGTACATCAGCTGATATCTCAAAGTGCTGTACAGAAACCCAGCCTAAAACCCCAAACAGCAAGCAATGCAGGTGTAGAAGCACGGTGGCTAGGAAAAACTCCCTAGAAAGGCCAAAACCTAGGAAGAAACCTAGAGAGGAACCAGGCTATGTGGGGTGGCCAGTCCTCTCCTGGCTGTGCCGGGTGGAGATTATAACAGAACATGGCCAACATGTTTAAATGTTCATAAATGACCAGCATGGTCAATAATAATAAGGCAGAACATCATATCCTATCATATCTTCCTTCTGTTAAATCCTTCTCCCACTCTCCTGATTCTCCCTATTTGACCCTACTCTCCACTCTTTCCGCATCCTATGACTCGCACTGTGCCCTTTCCTCCCGGCCAGCTCGGCCCTCCTCTCCTGCTCCACGGCTGAGTGGCTCATTGAGAACTCTCTCTACTTTCTCTTCCTCTGCAAAAGCCACTTTCTATCACTTTCAATTTAAAGCATCTGCCTCTAACCCTAAGACTCTTTTCCACCTTCTCCTCCCTCCTTAATCCCACAGAACTACCCTACGCCTTGACCTCTTTCTCGCTCCATATGAAATCCTGCTACAAGTGAATTGCGTCCGCCCGACAACCTGCCCCCTCGATCCCATCCATCCTCCCTTCTCCAGACCATATCTGGAGACCTTATTCCATTCCTCACTTCCCTCATGAACTCATCCCTGACCACTTGCTGTGTCCCCTCTGAATTCAAAATGGCCAGAGTCATTCCCCCCCTCAAAAAAATAACACTCGACCCCTCTGACATCAAACTACAGACTGGTAGCCTTTCTTTCTTTTCTTTCCAGAACACTTGAGTGTGCTGTCTCTTAACAACTCTCCTGCTCTCTCTCTCAGAACAATCTTCTTGATCCTAACCAGTCATGCTTCAAGTCAGGTCTTGGATTACATCCTACCTGGCAGGTCACTCACTACCAGGTAACGTGGAGAGGGTCTGTGTCTGCATCACATACTCTCACTATTCATGTCCCCCATGGCTAAACTACTCCCCCCCCCCTTCTGAAACCCAGGTGGCGACATGCATCGCTACGTGCCTGGCAAATATCTCAGCTTGGATGTCGGCCCACCACCTCAAGCTCAATCTCGACAAAACGGAGCTGCTCTTCCTCCCAGGGAAGGCCTCTAGTAAAGATGAGGTCAAGCGTATTGCCTGACTTGGCATGACCCTGGACAGCACCCTGTCATTTTCTGCAAACATCAAAGCAGTGACTAGCTCCTGCAGGTTTATGCTCTACAACATCCATAGAATATGACCCTACTGCAACTCACTGTTGGCTCTACTCCACACTTGTTCCATCAAACCCCGGAAAATGATCCAGAATGCGGCAGCCCACCTGGTGTTCAACCTCAACCTTCCCAAGTTTTCCCATGTCACCCCGCTCTTACGCACACCTGACTGGCTTCCAGTTGAAGCTCGCATCCACTACAAGACCATGTTGTTTGCCTACAGAGCAGCAAGAGGAACTGCCCCTCCCTACCTTCAGGCTATGCTCAAACCCTACTCCCAAACCCAAGTTCTGCCACCTCTTGGCCCTCACACCCATACAGGAGGGAAGCTCCTACTCAGCCCAGTCAAAGCACTTTTCTATCCTGGCACCCCAATGGAACCCCCTGAAGCTAGTACAGCATAGTCCCTGCCCATCTTCCGAAAACATCTCAAACCCTACCTCTTCGAAGAGTATCTTAACTTATTCCCGCATCCCTCTCATTCCCTCCTCACCCCTCCCCTAGTAAAAAAATAATAATTTTGTGAACTATCCTTTTCCCCCTTACTAGCATTGACTTTGCTGATATATTTTATTGAGGAAAAATGTACTTATAGTAATCACGTTTCCATCCATAGTTTGAGTCAGACTGCAGAGTGAAGGAAAAGCAGCCAACATGTGCTCAGCATATGTGGGAGCGTCTTTAAGACTGTTGGAAAAGCATTCCATGTGAAGCTGGTTGAGAGAATGCCAAGAATGTGCAACACTGTCATCAAGGCGAAGGGTGGCTATATTTTGATTTGTTTAACATGTTTTTGGTTACGACATAATTCCATGTGTGTTATTTCATAGTTTATGTATTCACTATTATTCTACAATGTAGCAAACAGTAAAAATATAGAAAAACCCTTGAATGAGTAGGTGTTCTAAAACTTTTGACCTGTCGTGTACATTTGCCAAATTAATTATTATAGAATTACTGTTCAGAAAGAAATGAAGGAAATGAAATAATTCAGAATACTACACCAGGAGAAGTCTATAATTTAGCCACAGAGGATCAATAGTTTAACATTTATTATTGCCTAGCTGTGGATTGTGTGTCGTGCAGACATGAGGCATAGCCTACAGTCCGGAATGTGCAGCAAATCTATCAGTGAACAGCATGCAGCCAAAACAAGCCTTTCGCAATATTTCAAATACAATTGTGGGAAAACACATGTTGGAAAGCAAATGGCTCCAGCTGAAAAGAGAAGACCCTAATCTGTCTGTAGAGGCTACCAAGGTATTAAATAAACTTCCAAATAGGCCTATTGAGCAAAGAGAATTATTTACAAAGTAAAACGAGTGTAACGGTTCTCGTCTGTCGAAGGAGAAGCGGACCAAAATGCAGCGTGGTGGTTATTCATGTTCTTTAATGAAAGGGAACTCAACATGAAATAACTAACAATACAAAACGACAAACAGAACGTGGAAACCTATACAGCCTACAGAACAACAAACACAGAGACAGGAACAATCACCCACGAAATACTCAAAGAATATGGCTGCCTAAAAATGGTTCCCAATCAGAGACAACAATAAACACCTGCCTCTGATTGAGAACCACTCCAGACAGTCATAGACTTTGCTAGATAACCCCACTAAGCCACACACCCAACACCCCACAAAACCCCAAGACAAAACGCACCACAATAAACCCATGTCACACCCTGGCCTGACCAAATAAATGAAGACAAACACAATTTTTACAACCAGGGCGTGACAACGAGATAGATAGGCTTTTGGCATGAGCACATCCGGCCATCTGCAGTGTGTGAGCTGCGCATCATTGGGTGAGTCAGTGAAATTGGAAAACTGTAAAGCTTTTTTAGGAGTATAATTTCCTCCTCACATTGTACAATATGTCTCCACACTCCTAGGCCTAGGTTGTTGATGGTTTCAAGACAAGGTCGTCTTTACTGATCTCAGACCTCAGATCCCCCCCCAGGTCACCCCCTCTCATGCTCACTTTTTGTTCTGGCATCTCCTGATAAATTAAGCACTGCCCACCTAGTTATGCAGTAACTGCATGTCACTCTGGATAAGAGCATCTACTAAATGATTAAAATGTAAATGTAAATGAATAAATCTACAAGAAAGTTCAGAGGGGTAGAACGGTTGGCCCCAGTGTCTATTCTCAATGATATACAATGTTGAGGATCTTCACTCAGCCAGGTCTTCTTAAGCAGCACAGTAGAGGCTATATCACAAATGGGAGCCTATTCCTTATTTAGTTCACTACTTTTGACCAAAAGTAGTGCACTATGTAGGGAATAGGGTGCCATTATGTAGAGAATCGGGTGCCATTTGGGACGCAACCACTGTCTACCGTTCTCCTTTCACCTACCAATCCTTAGCAGGGTCACTAACAGATCCCAAGTCCCTCTCAGGGAATAACATACACAGTGCAAGTAATGTAGCACGACATGCCTGGACATGGTGTGACATTCAAATGCAGCCACCACCTACTTTAATATGAGCAATAACTGCAGCCCCTGATTCGGGGCATTCCTGCATGCGAGCATTCCCACCCCCTTCGAGCATCCCATTGGTTGCTAGATGAACACGACATCTTCATGCTTGTATGACTTTGAATGTGGGTCAAAGGGGAAATAAAAAGTATTATCTGAGTTGCTAGCTAGCGCGATCGAAATAGGTGTCTTTCGCTCCCGCCTTCCTAGCAGAACGTTTAAGAGAACTGCGGGAAAATAGTGCCCGACACCGTCTACCGGTCGCACTAGCACAGCAGGCTGGAGGCTGGGGCGACACAGTGGACTAGCTTGCTAGTTAGCTAGCTAGCACACGGTGTTGCCTCCTGCCTGCTGTTTACCCAGAGGAACCGTGCCCGACACGTAGGGGTGAAGGACACTGTCTACCGGTCTAAGGATGAAAAAAAGGAAGGCTGGTGGGACAGTGAGATGGAGCCGTGTGCAGTAACATTTAAGACCACGTTCTGTGGTGAGGATAGTTGTAAACTCTGTGGTTCCTGCTCCTCCATTATGAAATGAGCAGGAAGATTGTTTCCTATCAATTATTTCTTTTATCCCTCCATTATTAATGAGCTGCTTCTTTAAAAGCGCGGAGGAAGTTTAGAAAAGCAGACTGATAGCAAGCAGAGTAAAATTTGATAAGCGAGTTAATGAACAAAAAGGTGCATCTCCACCTTTTCCGGGCCTTAGTTCGGATCTCCGCCACATCCTGGCCTCGAAGCCTAGAGCCAAAAATCCAGACAGACCTCGTCTGCATCAGCTGTCCCTTAATCTACACTGCTTTGCAAACGTACATTCATGAGGGAATTTCACTGTCAATGTAAATGTGACAGTGTTGCTTCCGTCCCTCTCCTTGCTCAAACCTGGGCTTGAACCAGGGACCATCTGAACACGTTGACGACAGTCACCCCCAGAGCACTCCACAAAATCCACAGCTCTTGCAGAAAAAGGGGAAACAACTACTTCAAGGTCTCAGAGCGAGTGACGTCACCAGTTGCATAAACAGGCGTGATATTATATGGTTTCTGGGGTTTAGTTATATTCCGTGAAAACTATTAGGAGGTTAGAAATATGAGTTCAATGAAGACATCTGCTGAACATCCAATGTAGATGAACACCCCTAATGTTTTGGCTCTGTTCTATGCTTTTAGCCAAAGCAATTTAGAGTCATGCGTGCATACATTTTTTGCATACAAGTGGTCCCGGGATACGAACCCGCTAAGCTTCATGCTCTACCAATTGAGCTGCAGTGGACCGTTTCAACTGTGGTTGTTTAGCAGATGCTCTTATTCAGAGCGGCTTACAGTCAGTGCAATCAACTAAGGCAGACAAGACAACCACATATCACAGTCATTGCAATTAAAACACTACCTCATTAAATCTTGCAAATGTTCGATATTTCCCACCTCAGGTTCCTTAATATAATATGAGCGTGCCTTATTAACAGAGATGGGGAAATAACTGTTGACACAGTCGGGGTCATAAAACTGACGGTTCAGTCGGGTGTTGTTAATGTATCAGATCTATTTAGATCCACACATTTCAGCAGCCAGGGAAAGGAGAAACAGTCAGTGATGTTATCCCCCCTGAAACACCTCCTACCGGCAACCACAAGGCTCAAACTTATGGGAATCTGTTGTGAAGATGGCATCATGCCTGTAATGTGTATATCTTTTGAGAGGCACACAGTCAAGCAGACATCATCCTTTTTATAAGTCATCCTTATGAATTCAACTTTTTATGAGATACACACAACAACGGCATGAGATTTTACTTCGTAATTTTTTATACGTCTGATGTCTATTTGTGTCTGATGACAGTCGAGTTGTTACTGATGTGGTATACTCTTCCCTTACAGTGTATCCAACCACGGTCTGGCTTTAATATCTCAAGTGTCATTCCTATAGTTACCTTATACTTTAATATCAACCTGTACCCCTGTATCCCTAGCGTTGAATCTATGACTGAGACCTGTCCCACCTCTGTCTGCGGTGGTCTGCCCCGTTATCTTGGATACTGTGTTTTTTGTCTGTTTGTCTGTCACAGACAGTAACTCTGATCCTGTGGTGGTTAGTGTCTCTGTGGGCCTGCGTATCTCCCGATCTGTCTGGATGTTGTGTCCCAGTGCCTGTGGCCATGTCTCTCCTCCATGCCCATGTGTGTCACAGGTGATTCATCACACAGGTGGAGGCCTATTATGGGTCGGCGCTGTGGGCTCCCCGCTCAGCTCAAATCAGCGCTAAATGGCAGCTTCCAGCTGCCCACACTGATTGGCTGTGACAGACACAGAGGGCCCCATGTCAACCCATGCCCCCGAGCCCTGGTCAAGTGTGGGCAAGTCTCTCTCTCTCTCTCACGACCCAGTTTGACTCAGTTATTAGGGCTGCTTGTTGACAAAGCCCGGAACAAGAGGACTGACCATGGTGCCTTTCTCCAACACACACAGTTACAACTGCCGACAAGCCGGTCTCCTTAAATCCTTCTAAAACCAAATAGTTAGCAAAGAGGTCTCGGGGATTGTTAAGGATTCTCTTTTGTCAAGTGCCTGCCCTATTCAGAAATGCCAGCAGTATCTCACTTTAAGCTACTCTCTGCCTTCAGCTCAACACAGTGGCTGATTGAGCATGGATTCCACCGAGGCCCAAGAACAAGAGATTTGAATTTAAATCAGCATATCAAACATGCTCAAGAGAAGAGGACAGCGCTGCTAATTCTGGTACTGCTCATGCAATGGCGATAAGCTCAGCTACTGTGTGCGCGCGTGTTTGTGTGTGCGCGTGCATGTGTTAGTGAGGACCTAGTCTGTGTAAGAGAGACCGCCTGACTGCTGGTCCCCTAGCCTCCATGCAGTAATTCTAGTGACAGGAGAGATCTGGACTCAACCCACATAGGACAGGACACAGGCTCCCAGCACTATGCAATAATCAGAATGACCACTTTAAAGATGAGCTACTTGTTCTGTAATGTAACGACTGGGGGTGGGTCCAAAACATATCTCCTTTCTCCTGAAATGTACACTCGTTCACTACTTCCCACAAGCATTGGATTGGTGGAGGCATTCCACCATATTGCTTATACTAGTCATTTCCTTTCAAATCAGGGAAGGGAAGTGAACAAGTGCACACTTTGGGATGAAGGAAAGATAATTGGGCTCCTTTTTTCTCCATGCTTGCCTTCAAGCTCACGGAAACTCCTAATGTGTTTGTCCACAGGAGATTCTCGACGGCACACAAAGAAGGAAGCTGACAAAGTACTGTCAAAAATAAGTAAAGAGGTTTTCCGCCACTGTTTGTGTGTGATTAAACACTAATATAGTGAGAGAAACTACTGTAGGACTAAGTCCAACTCATGCGTAGACAAATGTTTCATGAATTTCGAACTCATAGTATAAATCGACTGAAGCTTCTTAGCTCAGAATACCGTGGTAACATTTGTTTAAAGTGTTTGTCTATGTTTTTGAAGAAACATCGAAAGACAGTTAACTTCCTACTGATTAAAGGAAGTTAAAATAAGGTTTTTTGGGGGCATTTCAGGGCTTTAATTTTCCCATCAGAAGAGTTCCAGAGAAAGATAACTTTAGAAGTTTATCGTCCAATAAACTTATATCCGCCCCTCAAAGTGCTCTTAAGTCTGTGACTCCATTAATGAAGCTGTTTGGAATGTACACATCTACATAGCTACGCCTCAGCACCGCAGCTCTGCGACGTGGCAGGGAAAACGGCCGAAAGGCTCCACTACAGTTGTATCCCTGTATAACAGAAAAGCTTTCAGACACTTTGTATCTCTTTTCAAACAGGAGACATTGCCCCTCCACTGAATTCCAAGACAGACAGTGTAGGGTACCAGGCTACCCAGGACAAGTGGAGAGCTAGGCACAGGCGATGAGTCATGGCCACAGGAGGCTTGCTCAGCATAGCAAAATGTACCGCAGCGAGAAAAACCAAGCTCCATCAGTTAAGATGGCTTGAGCCATTAATAACACACCAAAGCCCATATAGAGTGAGAGAGAGAGAGGAGAGGAGAGGAGGGAGGGGGAGAAACATAACAAGAGCGTTGCTGGGTAACTGTTGGCTGATGAGCGATCAGAGATGTTGCCAGTGCCCAGCTGGGGACCTGGCATGTGTACCTGGCCCACATCTGTCTGAACCTGACAACTAGCATCGGAGCCAGGGACAAACAGCAGCATCCAGCAGGGAGAGGCTTTGTACACAAACAGCACAATTCCCAGAAATGAAAAAAAAATCACACTTTTGAAGACGTGTCTACTCTTCCCAGAAGAGTGGAGGCTGTTATAGCAGCAAAGGGGGGACCAACTCCATATTAATGCCCATGAACATGAGAAGAATCTCCGGGTGGGGGATGGAGGGGGGACCTATATACTCTCCATGGCCAAAAGTATGTGAACACACCTTCAAATTAGTGGATTCAACTATTTCAGCCACAACCGTTGCTGACAGGTGTATAAAATCTAGCACACAGCCATGCAATCTCCATATACAAATATTGGCAGTAGAATGGCCCGAACTGAAGAGCTCAGTGACTTTCAACGCGGCACCATCATAAGATGCCACCTTTCCAACAAGTCAGTTCCTCAAATGTCTGCCCTGCTAGAGCTGCCCCAGTCAAGTGTAAGTGCTGTTATTGTGAATTGGAAACATCTTGGAGCAACAACGGCTCAGTCGCGAAATTGGCTGCATGACAATGCCCCCTTGCACAATGCGAGGTCCATACAGAAATGGTTTGTTGAGATCAGTGTGGAAGAACTTGACTGGCCTGCACAGAGCCCTGACCTCAACCCCATCGAACACCTTTGGGATGAATTGGAACGCAGACTACGAGCCAGGCCTAATCGCCCAACATCAGTGTCCGACCTCACTAACGCTCGTGTCTGAATGGAAGAAAGTCCCTGCAGCAATGCAATCTAGTGGAAAGCCTTCCCAGAAGAGTGGAGGCTGTTATAGCAGCAAAGGGGGGACCAACTCCATATTAATGCCCATGATTTTGGAATGAGGTGTCGTCTTTAATATGCAATAGCTCTCCATGTGGTTGTCGTACCTAGCTACATTAAGTTGAATGCATTTACTGTAAGTTGCTCTGTAATAAAAGCATCTGACCAAATGTAAAGACATATGCATTATACATTTGCATCCTTTTACATTTCATAAGATGTTAAGAGCAAGATTAGCTAGATTTACCACGTAACAAGACATGTACATGCTCACAGAATGCTATTTTGCTGTATGCCATTTCCTGGGGTTTCAAAGTGAAAAGGACACCATAGACATTATTGACAAAGTTATCCACTAATCCCATTGTTGCAGAGTACATTAACTGGCATAAACCCATTTACAACCTGTGATAAACATCACCTCCATTTCAAAATCCATTTTTCTTTGAACATGTCCCTATCTGCTTCAGTAGAGAGTGAATGTAGAGGCAATGGGCCTGAGAATCTTGGAACATGACAAATGGACTTTGGAAGAACATTGCAAATACAGGGCAGGCATTTCCTATTTGGGTCTGGGCCACAACAGAAAACCAGTAATCACATCTCACCAGAGGGGCTGTAGGGCAGATTTGACACAGCTCCCAAGCATGGAGCGCCCAGGACTGTCTACAGACGACATATCATGACAGAGCCATGTTGCTGGGCTGTACCCATGCATGTTAAATAGCAGTGGATTAGGTAGGAGAGGCTGGGGTTGGATTATAGGACATTTGTATTGGTGCTCCAGTAAGATACAACATCACTGAATATAACATAACATTATATTGAACATTACATTGAATGTATTAAATGTAACGTATATATATATAATGGAGTTGTATCGGAAACAACTTGTCTCTGAAAATGATAACATATCAGAGGTGTATTCACCATAAGCAAACGGACCAAAACGAGGAGGGAGGGACTACCTGAATCTGTCCAATAAGAAACTATTGTTTTCGTTCTCTGTTGCAAAACATTTGCTATGGTGTGCACTAATGAATACACCCCCTGCCTATTGGGTCCAAGTGTTTATTTTCCTCTGAGTCAAAAGTGTCTGGATTGATGCTCAGTAAGAAGCCTGTTGATGAAATAATTGTCTAAAGGTCATTGTCTCATCCTGACTCATCAAATTAAAGATGCGTGTTCATTAACTCCATTCTCGTTGGGTTTTTTTTATACTCTGATGCAAACAAAATAGTCCTGTGGTGTTGTTTTAGAACATGCTACCGGTTCGAAAGGATCGAGAACACCTGACGACATCATTTCCTGTTTGGATTCCACACAGTATAACCACGCTCTATCTCAATGCTGCCAACATAACTGGATACAAGTTGTGCACCCCCCCCCCCTCCCCTCCCCTCCCCCCATCGCACAGGAAACAAAAGAGTGACAAAGGCATCTTAGTCAGTAATCTCTCACGGTTTTAAATCCATCCTCCAGCATATCCTTGCTCCATTAAATATGGGGCAAATGAAGGAAGAGAAAATGCTAACAACATCACAGTGGAAGCTCAGCGGGGTGCCTCAGTGTTAATTGGGATGACACTTTGGAACGTGCTGTATTGAAAACCGGAACCTGTCTGCAGCTCCCTCCTCTTAACAGTCTATCAGTAGTAGTTGCTAGTAGCGCTGTGATTAATTCACCATCTAGTAGGACCCAGCACATTGAATTGCATTTTACCAAGATATATTGAGTTACTTGGGCTACCTAAATAGCCAGTAGGTGCTGTCTATTCTTATATGTAGCAAATTGGTCTCGGCAGGAGGAAAATAGATTGCAGCGATGGAACTAGTGTTTTCCACAGTCGCTGTGGTGAGCATCCACACTGTGCTTTGCATCCAGCTAATGCTTTTATAAATATCAGCCATGGATCATTGTGTCCAGCTGGCAGGTACAGTTAGAAATTAGCATGGTTCCAGCTGGGTAGTGATTATCTCAGCACAATCCAATGAGGAACAACCAATGTAAAGAAAACGGCTGCTGTGCCCCAAGACACAAGATAGAAAAGGTCAAAGGAACACACCATTAAAATAGAATCCCCATTAGAAATACAATTACCAAAATAACTACCACATTGACCATTCTAGTCATTCCTGTTCTATGCATACAACTAGCTGATTGCTATTGAGTTTGAACTGTGTAATAGTTCCAACGATTGCTTGGCTATGTAAAGGCGGTCATTTAAATTGTGTATTTGAATTTGGACTATGTGTGACATTATTAAGCCACATAATTGACCACTGGGACAAAGTTAATTGAGTGGAAGCACAGTAATAACAGAAAGGTTTTGATTGAGCATTCTCTTACCTTAATTGGAGAGGACCAGGCACACAGCGAGTAAGGAAACATGGGGGAAAAAAGAAAGAACAAGATAATGTCATACTTCGGCATATTCCTAAAAGGAACTTGAAAGGCAAGAAATAAAATGCTTTCCTGAAATAGAAACGGGATATGCTAATACAAAGATTAATTTATGTGTTTCGTACGAGGTGTGTTTATATTCAAACTGAAACATATTCCTAAACTCAGAGCAAGAATGTCCTTGATTTTTTTTCTCCACTGTGCTCTGCATTGTATTTCTTAGTTTGTCGAAGTCCCAAATGCATTTATAACGGTCGTTTTAAAGTGTAGCACTCCATCCGCATGCGCTCGTTCCAATCCTGATTTCCCAAAGGTAGGGAGTGATGCAACCCTTCCCTTTCCCCAACCCCCCACTCATTAGTACTCCTTCATTCCCTCATCAGTATCGAACATTCCTACAACATCTAACCAATAAACCTGCGGTGGGATCTTTTTACAATTCAGCGTTGATCTTCAATTTACATGTCCTCATTTCACGTTAGGTATTTATTCTACCCCATGTGGTGTGTGGAGTAATACAGCCCTTTAAAATATTCAAGTTAAGTGGACTAACACTGAACACTCCCACACTGTGTGGCTTGGAGCAAGTAAAGCTGGGCTGAGTCCCCTATTCCACACATAGTGCACTACATTTGGCCAGAGCCCTTTGGTCCCTGGCCAAAGCAGTGTACTATATGTAGGAAACAGGTTGCCATTTGGGGTGCACACTAGACAAACTATAGGGAGGGGCTGTGTTATGGACAAAACACCATCCACAAATAGGAAATGCCACAGTTCGCTGGGTTCATCATTTCAAAAACTCACAGACACAAAACACTCATTTCATCATTTTCAATATCCAAAAGAAGCTTCCATTAAATTATTTTGTCTGAGCAGGTGATTTCATGTACAGGTATTTAGTGAGAAAGAAAGGCTATAGCTGGTGATAGCAAATAACACACACATGCACACCACACACATACAAGCCTCAGTAATAATGTGCTTTTTCAGCAAATGGAATCACAGGGCTGATTTAGTGAGAGCATTCCATGGGAATATTATATTGCAATCAAGGTGAACTGAGGGGCTTAAATCCTTTACAAAAGTGTACTGCACAACAGTGGGTGTGTTCAATGTCATACCTACACGCCTCCCACATAAATCTTGTCATATACTGCCTCATAATGTGCTTGCTTAGGAGAAGTTCTCCGTGAGTATGTGTTATATTAGGAAAGATCAATATCCTGAGACCTTACACTGGCCCCTAACACTGGCCTTGAATCATGAGACCCACAAACAGAGGCTTGCGTCCCAAATAGCATTCTATTCCATATGTATTGCACTAAACAGGGCTCTGGTCAAAAGTAGTAGGAACACAGTATTTGGTATCAGCTCCATCCCAGACAGCTGTGGCAGCACTGGCATTCAAGGCACACAGTCTGGGTAACAGGGCATTTAAAGAGACATTTACAGTATGTGCGGGTAAGAGGGCATTTACAGAGACATTTACAGTATGTGTGGGTAAGAGGGCATTTACAGAGACATTTACAGTATGTGTGGGTTAGAGGGCATTTACAGAGACATTTACAGTATGTGTGGGTAAGAGGGCATTTACAGAGACATTTACAGTATGTGTGGGTAAGAGGGCATTTACAGAGACATTTACAGTATGTGTGGGTTAGAGGGCATTTACAGAGACATTTACAGTGTGTGTGGGTTAGAGGGCATTTACAGTAAGTGTGGGTTAGAGGGCATTTACAGAGACATTTACAGTATGTGTGGGTAAGAGGGCATTTACAAAGACATTTACAGTATGTGTGGGTTAGAGGGCATTTACAGAGACATTTACAGTATGTGTGGGTTACGCAGTCTCACGCAGTGTCCTCTGAGCAGTTGATGTTGAGATGTGTCGGTTACTTGAACTCTGTGAAGCATTTATTTGGGCTGCAATCTGAGGTGCAGTTAACTCTAATGAACTTATCCTCTGAAGCAGAGGAAACTCTGTGTCTCCCATTACTGTGGTGGTTCTCGTGAGAGGCAGTTTCATCACAGTGCTTGATGGTTTTTGCGACTGCACTTGAAGAATCTTTGAAAGTTCTTGAAATTTTCCAGATTATCTGACCTTCATGCCTTAAATTAACGTGGGACTATTGTTCTATTTACTTGTTTGAGCTGTTCTTGCCATAATATGGACTTGGTCTTTTACCATATGTCTTCTATATACCACCCCTACCTTGTAACAACACAACTGATTGGCTCAAATGCATTAAAAAGGAAAGAAATTCCACAAATTAACTTTTAATAAGGCACATCTGTTAATTGAAATGCATTCCACGTGACTACCTCATGAAGCTGGTTGAGAGAATGCCAATAGTGTGCAAAGCTGTCATCAAGGCAAAGGGTGGCTACTTTGACGAATCTCAAATATAAAATATATTTTGATTTTGATTTGTTTAACACTTTTTTTGGTTACTACATGATTCCATATGTGTTATTTCATAGTTGTGATGTCCACTACTATTCTACAATGTATGAAATAGTCCAAATTAAGAAAAAACATAGAATGAGTAGGTGTGTCCAAACTTTTGACTGGCACAGTACGCGTATGTGTGTGTGTGTCTTGTATGGGAGCAGTCACACCATGCAGTGCCAGAGAAATCACTTTAACTCTCCAGTTAATAAACAGGGAACGGCAATACATATGAAGGAAGTAGTCATCAGCTTTCAAACAGTATGGAAATAAGATTGCAACCTTATTGGAATAAAGTGAAATCTAGTGTGATGAACTGATACAGCTTCTGCCTCCGAGGGAGAGGCCAGAGCCTGGCTCCAAACCCACTCTCTTAGAAAAGGTCGACTTGAGAGAAATCAAAATAACAAGTATCCATATAAAAGAAACAGTGAGTACATCCCCACACAGCACTCAAATCAGATACAAACAAAGATGAATCACGCAATATGTTCTGCTGGAATATATCACATCTTGAGAGGTATAAATCTTTGGCCTGGTGCCACTCAGTGTCTTCACCGAAAAGAATTGACGATAAGTCATACAGCTGTTCTCAACATCAACAAATAAGACAATGTGCAAAAAAAATGTATTTTCCTGGAGCACAGAGATAAGAAAGTGATGTAAGCAGCTTGCCTTATCAATCCAGGCAAAAAAATTATCCTATCCCCTTTCAGCTCAACGAGAAAGGGAAAATAAGGCATTTAGTCTCCTCAAAATATCAGCATCCAAAACTCACCATCTGCGTACCAAATAGCACACATTTTATACATGGAAGAATAGTAGTGGGCATCAAAACTATGAAATAAACACATATGGAATCATGTAGTAACCAAAAAAGTGTTAAACAAATTAAAATATATTTTATATTCTTCAAAGTAGCCACCCTTTGCCTTGATGACAGCTTTGCACACTCTTGGCATTCTCCCGACCAGCTTCATGAGTTAGTGACCTGAAATGCATTTCAATTAACAGATGTTGCTTGTTAAAAGTGAATTTGTGGAATTTCTTTCCTTCTTAATGTGTTTGAGCCAATCAGTTTTGTTGTGACAAGGTAGTGGGGTAAACAGAAGATAGCCCTATTTGGTAAAAGTCCAAGTCCATATTATGGCAAGAACAGCTCAAATAAGCAAACAGAAACGACAGTTCATTATTACAGGGCGGCAGGTAGCCTAGTGATAAGAGTGTTGGACTTGTAACCGAAAGGGTGCAAGATCGAATCCCTGAGCTGACAAGGTACACATTTTGTTCTTCCCCTGAACAAAGCAGTAAACCCACTGTTCCTCGGCGTCATTAAAAATAAGAATTTGTTCTTAAAACTCCCCATCCCGGATCCGGGATCGTGACTAAAGCCTCAGGCTCATTAGCATAACGCAACATTAACGATTTCTGAAAATCGCAAATAAAATGAAAATAATGCGCCTACTCTCAAGCTTAGCCTTTTCTTAACAACACTGTCATCTCAGATTTTCAAAATATGCTTTTGAACCATAGCAATTCACTAATTTGTGTAAGAGTATGCTAAGCTAGCTTAGCATTTTGAGTAGCATTTAGCACGCAACATTTTCACAAAAACCAGATAACCAAATAAATAAAATCATTTACCTTTGAAGAGCTTCGGATGTTTTCAATGAGGAGACTCTCAGTTACATAGCAAATGTGCAGTTTTTCCTGAAAGCGTCTTTGTGTAGGAGAAATCACTCCGTTTTGTACATCACATTTGGCTACCGAAACGAACCGAAAATTCAGTCACCTACAACGTCAAACTTTTTCCGAATTAACTCCATAATATCAACCGAAACATGGCAAACATTGTTTGGAATCAATCCTCAAGGTGTTTTTCACATATCTCTTCATTGATATATCGTTCGTAGAAGCCTGCTTTCTTCTCTGAATTCCATGGAAAAATACTTGCAGCTGAGTTTTGTGCACCAATTTCGGCGCAGGACACCGGGCAGACACCTGGTAAATGTGGTCTCTTATGGTCAATCTTCCAATGATATGCCTACAAATACGTCACAATGCTGCAGACACCTTGGGGAAACGACAGAAAGGGCAGACTCACTCCTCTCGCATTCACAGCCATATAAGGAGACAATGGAAAACGGAGCCTCAAAAATCCTGCTCATTTCCTGGATGCCGTCTCATCTTGGTTTTGCCTGTAGCTCACGTTCTAGGTCACGCACAGAGAATATCTTTGCAGTTCTGGACACGTCAGAGTGTTTTCTTTCCAAAGCTACCAATTATATGCATAGTCGAGCATATTTTTGTGACAAAATATTGCGCTTAAAACGGGCACGTCTTTTTATCCAAAAATGATATAGCGCCCCCAGAGTTTCAACAGGTTAACTGACTTGACTAGTTAAATAAAGATAAAACATTACTGTAAGACATGATATGGAACTTTTCAAGAACTGGCTCTCTCATGAGGACAGGCACAGGAAATGTAGACCCAGAGTTACCTCGGCTGCAGAGGATAAGTTCATTAGAGTTAACTGCACCTCAGATTGCAGCCCAAATAAATGCTTCAAGTAACAGATACATCACAGCGTCAACTGTTCAGAGGACACTGCGTGAATCAGACCTTTGTGGTCGAATTGCTGCAAAGAAACCACTACGAAAGGACACCAATAAGAAGAAGAGACTTGCTTGGGCCAAGAAACACAAGCAATTGACATTACACTGGTGGAAATCTGTCCTTTTTGTAACAGTGTATCTTCCGTCTCTCTCCTCACCCCTACCTAGGCTCGAACCAGGGACCATCTGCACGCATCAACCACTGACACCCACAAGGTTTTGTTACCCATCGCTCCACAAAAGCCACGGCCCTTGCAGAGCAAAGGGAACAACTACTTCAAGGTCTCTGAGCGACTGACGTCACCGATTGAAACATGATTAGCGCACACCACCGCTAGCTAGCTAGCCATTACACATCGGTTACATTTGGTCTGATGAGTCCAAATTTTACATTTTTGGTTCCAACCGCCGTGTCTTAGTGAGGCGCAGAGTAGGTGAACGGATGATCTCCGCGTGTGTGGTTCCCACCATGAAGTATGGAGGAGGTGGGGTGATGGTGTGTGGGTGCTTTGCTGTTGACACTGTCTGTGATTTATTTAGAATTCAAGGCACTCTTAACCAGCATGGCTAACACAGAATTCTGTAGCGATAGCTAATGAGGATCCTAATCAAATACCAATCAATTTATTCCAAACATCTGCTGAGAATCTCAATGCAGTACAAGGTAAGTAAAATCTGGATCGAGACACAGGTTAAGAGACATCTGTGATGTGTATTATCTGGAATGTTTAGGATCACGGATATCTTTTTGTTGTCTTTTTTTTGTTTGTTTACCCCCTTCTTCCCGCAATTTCGTGGTATCCAATTGGTTGTTACAGTTTTGTCCCATCGCTGCATCTCCCGTACGGACTCGGGAGAGGCGAAGGTCAAGAGCTGTGCATCTTCCCGAAACACAACCCAGCCAAGGCACACTGCTTCTCGACACAATGCCCGCTTAAGCCCGGAAGCCAGCCGCACGAATGTGTCAGAGGAAACACCATATACCTGGCAACCGTGTCAGGGAGCGCTGCACCCGACCCACCACAGGAGTCGCTAGTGCTCGATGGGACAAGAACATCCCTGCCAGCCAAACACTCCTCTAACCTGGACGAAGCCGACCCATAGGTCTCCCGTTCGCAGCCGGCTGCGACAGAGCCTGGACTCAAACCAGTATCTCAAGTGGCACAACTAGCACTGCGATTTAGTGCCTTAGACCACTGTGCCACTCGGGAGGCCATCACTGGTATCTTTTATCAGAGGAGTAATTGTCAATCTGGGACAATGTCCTACTTTGAGTAGAACAGGCTATTCTAACCCACTGAAGTACTTGTAAAATCCTTTGAGATTCTAATACAAGAAGATGCATAGCAATAGAATTCCCACTCCAATTCAAATACTGCCCCAACAGATACACAGATGACGCAATCTTTATGGCACTCCACACTGCCCTTTCCCACCTGGACAATAAGAACACCTAAGAGGAACACGTATGTGCTGTTGATTGACTACAGCTAAGTCTTCAACACCATAGTGCCCTCCAAGCGTATCAATAAGCTGGGAATGAACCCTGGGAATGAACACCTCCCTCTGCAACTGGATCCTGGACTTCCTGACGGGCTGCCCCTAGGTGGTGAGGTAAGGCAACAACACATCCACCACGCTGAACCCGCAACACAGGGGCCCCTCAGGGGTGAGTGCTTTGTCCCATCCTGTACTCCCTGTTCACCCAAAACTCCAACATCATCATTAAGTTTGCAGACAATATGGCGGTGGCATGTCTGATCACCGACGACGGAGACAGCCTATAGGAAGGAGGTCAGAGTACTAGCAATGTGTTGCCGGGACAACAACCTCTCCCTCATTGTCAGCAAGACAAAGGAGCTGATCGTAGACTACAGGAAATGGAGGGCCAAGTATGCCCCCATTCACATCAACAGGGCTACAATGAATGGGTCGCGAGCTTCATGTTCCTTGGTGTCCACATCACTAAGGATCTATCATGGTCCACACACACCAACACAGTCGTAAAGAGGGCACAAAAAATGCCTCTTCCCTCTCAGGAGGCTGAAACGATTTAGCTTGGGCCCTCAGATCCACAAATGTTCTACAGCTGCACCATTGAGAGCATCTTGACTGGCTGCATCACCACTTGACATGAAAACTGCTTGGTATGGCAACTGCTTGTCATCCGACCACAAGGCGCTACAGAGGGTAGTGCGTACGGCCCAGTACATCACTGGGGCCGAGCTCGCTGCCATCCAGGACCTCTATACCAGGTGGTGTCAGAGGAAGGCCCAGAAAATGGTCAGACTCCAGCCACCCAAGTCATAGACTGTTTTCTCTGCTACCGCATGGCAAGCGGTACCGATGCACCAAGTCTGGAAGATAGACTGCTAAATACAGTTGTTAGTATGGGTAGCTAACTATTTTACTATCTGCATTGACCCATTTTGCACTAACTTCTTTGACTCATATGCTGCTGCTACGGTTTATTATCTGTCACTTATTCCTAGTTATATGTACATATCTACCTCAATTGCCTCGTACCCCTGCACATCGGCTCGTTACTAGTACCCTGTGTATATAACCCAGTTATTGTTACTCATTGTGTATTTACTTTTATTATTATGTGTTTCACTTTCGTGTTATTTCTTTCTCTCTGCTTTGTTGGGAAGGGCCGTAAGTTGGCATTTCACTGTTCGTCTACACTTGTTGTTTACGAAGCATGTGAAGAATACAATTTGATTTGAATTGCATCTATTTCTATTGGAGGTATCTGTTTCCAATCCATGTATCTGGAGGAGGTATCTGTTTCCCATCCATGTATCTGGAGGAGGTATCTGTTTCCCATGCAGCACAAGGTTGGACAAGAACCTTAGAGAGTCAGTCAACCAGTGTGTGCCCAGTGGGGCCAGACGCAAGCTAATTGATCCAATGCCAATAATGTAATTGCTAAAGGAGACATCGGTCTGCATTTTAAGTTTGGCGAGTGGAGGTTAATGAGACATAAGGTACAGGATGTGGTTTGGGACCAAAGGGAATTAATCATAAGCTGCAGCAGACACAGGCCTCCATCCAGCTCCATCCATCTTTTCAACCCTAATTCAAATTAAAATGCCTACCCTCTGTCATTCAGGATAAACACATGAGAAACACCCCACAGAGGGATGTGATTTAGTCGATACCACTTGTTTACTTTGCCCATTTCTGCATTTCATTATCTGACTTATAATTTTTGTTTCATTGGAAAGTAATGAGTTCAAAGCACTGACCTGGGAAAGTGCAACAGTCCATTAGTGGACCATTCTCTGTGATTTTCTGACCCTGCAAAGTGGAGGGCTGAAGTATGACTCTTGAACCCCCCAGGCCTTTTCCAGGGAGCATGGGGTCGCATCAGGTCAGACACAGGTGGCAGCCACTCCACTTCTCATTAGTGGCCATCCGAACAGCCATTAGCGCGCACGGATAATGGCAGCTCAAATGAACATGTTGAGCAGCTGGCTCCGACCATTAGTCTCCCCTGTCAGTCGGTCATAAGTGCTCATTATGGAAAGGAAGGACATTTAAGGAAATGCTCTGGTGCAGATATTTGCAATTCAAAAGCATGCCAGTGTCAACACAATTAAAGACCCAGCTATGTGTCGTAGCAATAGATGCCGGGTAGCGCCCATGAATACAGTACAGGCATGCAGCCCATTAGTCTTTCACTATTTCTCCAGTAATGCCAGTGGTGTAGGTGGTTTGTACAAGACAAATACTGTAACATCCTCAACAGTGAATCAAATATCAACTGACCGAGATGTAACAAAAAACACCTATTTGGGTGCAAACGCCCTTAACGCCACAGTAGAACATAGGCAATATCAGTAGCGCTATCTCCCTGTAGCTGTACTACTGTACTCTAATACTCTCCCTGGTTACCAGAAAAACTGCTGGGGTATTAGCCATCAAAAGACACATAATATCCAGTCATGTCGTGGTATATTAATAAGTGTGTAAATGCTGATCGGCGTTCAGGGTAAATTAAAAACATTTCCAATGCATTTTTCTGCGATTAGGGGATAAACGCTCATGCAAAATAATAAACGGGTGCGTAAATGGCATTAACGTTCATTTACCCTCCGCTGCACCACTAATAATACAATTTGAGACCTTGTAACCCTGCATCAATCAGAAACATATAGGCACACACACAACGCATCGCTTTGAGTGTGCCTGGTGGCTACGACACCATCAAAGCCAAGACATTATGGGCCACTATACAACAGTCCGTCGCTATGGCGGATCATTGTAAGTACTGTGTACCTTCGTACTGTCATCACAACATGCTTATGTGTTTCCTAGTAACAAGAGGAGTGCAATCATCCAGAGCTACCCTGGGGATCGGAACCGAAGGTTACTACAGCATGGAGATTTCTCTCATCAATCTTGAGGAGCTCGGCTCCTCCATTCACCCTTATGTTCCCTTCAGAAGATAGCACAACCGTTTGCACTCTCTCTAAAGAAGCACAGACCTACACTCAATCCCTCTGTAAACACCATTACCATACACAGAGACACACACACACACATTTTTACACAACGGGTCACCAACATATTCAGTCCTTTTGTTCTGTATCTATGGACATGACCCAGTCGTTCGTTCTAAATGTGCCATTGCCATATTGGCTGCCGAGGTTCTTATCCCTTGCTTGCTAGCCAACTATGGCTACCTTACAGTCACGGCAAACAATGCAGACTGAATAACAACAGTAGATGCATTTGTTTAAGCTGTTTTCTAGTGACATTTATTTGGAGGAATCCATAACAATGAGCTAATGAGGCACAATTTCGCCTGGCATAGAAAATAAGCTCTCTCGTTGTTCAGAGGAGGTAGCCATTGAAACAATGTTGCAAATGTCAGAGAGACAGACAGTAAAATTTATACAAATCTCTGCTGTTGAAAACAAAATGTTAGTCTAAAAGAAATGTGAGATAATGTCAAGATGCTTTTTATTGTGGACATCAAGTTTATAACTTCCATGCCTGGGCTAATGAGACAGTGGATTGTGCAGTCAGATGGAACAGAACAAATACATTTTAACGTCATAGATTTAGCCTGTGGTAATTTGTGGAATAGACACCGGCTGGAAAGCGCTTTCAACCAATCAGCATTCAGGATTAGACCAACCCTTTATATAAAAGCTAATTATACACTGGGTGGCTTTTATAGTCGGGAGGCTTGACATAACTGGGCCACCGCAAATTAGAGCAAAAAAAAATCATAATTCACTAGGCAATACCTTGGCGGCGCACATCCTTAAAAACAAAACTTCAAGTTGAAGCCTTTGTGATCATTCATGTATCATTAAGCTATTTGATTTTGAATTTTAAGACCCCTGTAGATATAAAAACAACTAAATTATAATCATATTTGATCAAATATTGAATCTGGCCTTTATCACTATAGCCCATAGAAAAGCAATACATAACACATTCATAAATGGCAGAACAGACAGTCCAAAAAAATAAATCATAAGGAATAACGTTTTGAAGTGCCTGTCCTATTATCTAAGAGTTAAAAGAAAACTCAGGATTTTTTTGTCGTCACATATTGATCCCTTTTTTATTTTTGGCAAAAACACGACCTCCGTACTTCCACACATGTTTTTACAACAGCACCTTCAGACGAGTCCTGTGAGAACATCATAGTAGTTTGTAGCCCAAACGGTTCGGACGCCACAGAGGTTGGTACATCGGCAGTACCAAATTCAGACGAGTACTGCGGGGTTTGTGGGGGTCGTAGAGCAAACTCCCACCGTGTTCGGGAACGTCTCATCGTTCCACAGAGTGGTCATAGTAGTTGGAACGCTACAGACGTTATCGTGAGAAGACCATGCTCAGGCTTTTATGATGTGGATGCTCATTTGACCTCTGTAATCATAGTTTGCATATTCCCATACACTTTGCCCTCTGTTGCCATTTAAACGCATGTGGTTTCGACGCAATCAATAAGGTCTACTGTTCAAAGGCAGTGTTGTGAAAGACTATTGGGGGTGGGGGTTGGGTGCAGAGAGGTGAAACTGCAGAGAAATCTATGAGTAGGAAGAGTAGTCGATGAACTTGACCTTTCTGCACAGTAAGTTGTCCAGGAGTTTGGGGTTTTGACTAGAGGGGATACAGCTTGGTCATATTTGACTCTTTGTAGCAGGTTAGGATAACTTAGGCAACAGGTAAGGAGAATTAACCTAGCAGGTTCGGAGAATTAGGAAAAAGGCTAGGTTTAGGGTTAGCTAAAATGCCAAAAAATAAACTTTTGACTTCAATATGGCAAAAGCTATCCCCTCTAGCCATGACTGAGTTTGGTTGTGACTGTGTTGCACTTGCAGTGGTGGCTGGTGGCACATTTAATTGGAGGACAGGCTCATAGTAATGGCTGGAATGGAATAAATTGAATGGTATGACACATCCAACGCATGGTTTCCAGGCAGGAGGTCATTACTTGCCTAAAATGTAATTTTCTCCCCATTACCTGCCCTGTTCTCCCTTCAAATGCAATGCATTCAGTGATGGAGTGGGTGAATACATTCAGTGATGGAGTGGGTGAATACATTCAGTGCCTTCTGAAAGTATTCACAACCCTTGACTTTTTCCACATTTTGTTGTGTTACAGCCTGCATTTAAAATGGGTCTTGTCACTTCCCTACCTATAATGTCAAAGCGGAATTATGTTTTTAGGCATTTTTACTAATTAAAATGAATAGCTGAAATGTCTTTAGTCAAGAAGTATTCAACCCCTTTATCGTGGAAAGCCTAAATACATTCAGGAGTAAACATTTGCATAACAAGTCACATAATAATTTGCATGGACTCACTCTGTGTGCAATAATACAGTTTAACATCGTTTTTGAATGACTACCTCATCTCCGTACTCCACACATACAATTATTTGTAAAGTCCCTCAGTCGAGCAGTGAATTTCAAACACAGATTCAACCACAAAGACCAGCGAGGTTTTCCGTTGGTAGATAAACAAAGACATAGGCATCCTTCCTAACTCAGTTGCTGCTCAGAGGTTTCACCATGAGGCCTATGGTGACTTTAAAACAGTTTCAGAGTATAATGGCTGTGATGGGAGAAAACGGAGGATGGACCAACAACATTGTAGTTACTCCACAATACTAACCTAATTGACTGAGTGAAAAGGAAGCCTTTACAGAATTGTTAGCAATATGGCACCAAAGTAATACTGCAAAAAATGTGGCAAAGCAATTCACCCTTTGTCCTGAATACAAAGTATTATCTTTGGGGCAAATCCAATACAACACATTACCGAGTACCACTCTCCATATTTTCAAGCAAAGTGGTGGCTGCATCATGTTATGGATATGCTTACAATCGATAAGGACTAGGGTGTCTTCAATATAAAAAAGATACGGAATGGAGCTAAGCACAGGCAAAATCCTAGAGGAAAACATGGTTCAGTCTGCTTTCCACCAGACACTGGGAGATTCATTTACCTTTCAGCAGGACAATAACCTAAAACTCAAGGCCAAATTTACACTGGGTTGCTTAGTGGTCGAGTTACAGTTTTGACTTAAATCTACTTGAAAATCTATGGCAAGACTTGAAAAGCAATGATCAACAACCAACTTGACAGAGCTTGAAGAATTTTGAAAGGAATAATGGACAATCCAGGTGTGGAGAGCTGTTAGAAACTTACCCAGAAAAACTCACAGCTGTATTCGCTGCCTAAGGTGCTTCTACAAAGTATTGACTCAGGGGTGTGAATACTTATGCAAATTAGATATTTCTATATTTCATTTAAAAACATGTTGTTTTCACTTTGTCATTATGGTGTGTTGTGTGCTCATGGGTGAGAAAATAAATAAATGTTTATCGATTTTAAATTCAGGCTGTAACACACCAACATGTGGAATACTTTCTGAAGACCCTGAAGATGGTTAAAACGCTGATCCCCTTTCGTGGTGAGTGAAAACATGCCTCCTATACTTTCAATGCATTATCCCGCAAAAGGTGGGTCATATTTAGTGTAAAGAATCAGATCAACTCCACTGAATATGATGGAAACCTTAAGCAATGGTTGTAGAATAGAGAAGGCGGGCTGCAAAGCAAGCCTCTCAGCACAGCACAGTCCCAAGGGGCGGTGGGACTTCGGAGTTCATGTCAGGAGAAAATGCGCCTGTTAGTCCAGAATAGCAGAGTGGGTCACCATTCCCATACAAACTGTAGCCTGCAGCCTCCTTCCATATGTTATTTTCTTGTTGCTTTGCTGTCATTTCCCACAACACAAGTTGAAACATGATCTCCGTATTGCTCGTATTTTATTCTTTCAGATGAACCCTGTACATCTTCAAAGGAGAAGGAAATAAAATACACTTTTGTACAAACCCGTGTTGCAGGCCATAAAAAAATGTTCAAGGATGGATGCCTCTACCATTTTCAAAACAGAATTATCGGGACCAGGGATATGTGGCCATCGGATTATAAAATCCCCCCGACGGAGATAAGGGAAATAGCATAGGATATGCTCTGGTCGGGAACAGACCAACACAGTCATTCCAAGTGTCATTCGCTGTCATCCTTTGTGAAGGCCCCTGACCTGACTAAATGCATGTTTAACATGGAGTTAGGCTCTAAGACCCTATTAGGCACCTTATCATACAGAGACGCTGCCGAGTTAGACAGGAGGATTTGGGGCTGACCAGGGGAATGGGAGGGTGTCATTGCCGATCTGACAGTATTAATGGAACTGGGACATGATGGAGAGAGATAATCCCCCCATTGATGAGGATGGGAGAGGAATATATCTGAGAGCAATCCCTGCCTCCCCCGCATTCCCCCGGTCCCTCCTGCTCTTCTCATTCCTCAGGCTCCATCTCCAGACAGCACTTTCCTGCTTCATATTAGACTCACGTATAGTGTTGCTTTGCAAATCTTTTTTTTTTGTTAACACATAGGCTGAGTGTGCCCTTTTCTTTGGAAATTAGGCAAATGAACTAGCGTTTCTCAACCCTAATGGGAGGTACGAAACGTATCATGTGCAAACAGTTAGTTGTCAGGTGTAGGGCAGTTGCGGTGACCATTAGTGAGTCTTGGCTGCAGTCAAATTCCACATGACGGTTGAGTCAGTAACCTCCTCCTATGCGCTCTGCACATGGATGTCGCTGACCCAACTCGCGAACAGCCTGGTACCCAAGCCCTCTATTGTCCCTCGAATCACTCTGACGTCAATGCAAATGTAATTCCAGTTCAATATCAAACACATAATCGAAACAGTATAACACTTTTAAGACGACCCTATTAGGCTACATTGTTTGACCTCACCGTGATCGATCAACTTGAAGAAGTTCGACAACAGGTTGAAACTCTGGAAAACATGGTTGTGGGTCTTGTTTCAAAGCGAAATGGACAGCGCTTTCCAAGGTGATGATTAATTAAAAACATTTAAGAAGTCGCATGTAGAACTCCCATGCGCATATTATAGCTCATGCATGCACATATGAGCCCAAGCCCGAAAAAAAAGCCTGAATTAAAATGATTGCGCGGTTTTACAATACATATGTAACGGCTCTCGTTGAGAGAAGGAGACCAAGGCGCAGCATGGTAGGCGAACATCGTCATTATATTGATGACACTGAACAAAAGCGCACAGTTCTGTCAGGTACAGACACTAAACAGAAAACAAGATCCCACAAAACCCAAAAGGAAAATGACAACATATATGTGATGCCCAATCAGAGACAGCGATAGACAGCTGCCTCTGATTGAGAACCACAACACACACACGCACGCACACACACACACACACACGGCCAAAAACAAATACATAGAAAACATAGACTTTCCCACCCGAGTCACACCCTGACCTAACCAAACATAGAGAATAAAAATGATCTCTAAGGTCAGGGCGTGACAACATAGCATAACAGCCTACAGCAAATTACGCATGGCAGAATTATATTTACAGTGTATACTTTTTAAGATGTACCAAAGACATCATTGGCCTGGCCTGTAGCTACTCCAAAATTACACAAACTCTAGTAATCACCTTTGAGTGTGGACTGTATTAGCATTCATACTTTATATCCATGAGTCTGCGAGATAATGTATAGGCCTGGGCGATGCTGTTGGTTCATTGATTGTGCAGAGTGGTTTACAGAGTACAGTTAGTCTACAATTATAGTGAGTTTGTATTAGTAATAGGGATTTATTTTATTTTATTTGAATGATTAATAGGCTGACACATTACCTTTAGCTACATAATATGATGGTTGCCACTAAAAAGAGGATGCTCCAAGCTTTCTAGTGCTACTATATTTATTTTGTTAAGCACATTCCTCCGCTATAAAACCGGAGTAGCCTACCCGGCATGATTGAAAAAGGAACGTCAAGAAAGCGCAGCCTCCAGTCGCTATTCGAGTGCATACTGATGACGTTTTTCCCATGCCCTTCTTTTCTGTCCATTTGATAAAGGCCCATTCTAAATCGAAACAAATGTCACATATTAGTAAAGACACGATTCAATTCAGAATAGCCTATGGCAAGGAACAGAGCAGAACCTTTTTCTAAATCATCAATATAGTCGCATCATTTGAGGTGCCTACGAGAACAGTCGGATGACGAGTCAACTCTTTTTTTTGTGTGTGAAAAAGCCACAACAAAACATAACTCAGTTTTTGTGGATATTGAGAGTTTTGTTGTTTTGGATACTTTAAATCCTTTATTGCAATGTTAAAAATATTGTATCATTACTTAAGTAAAATAGTTAAATTAAATCCTTCTTGCCCACTGCCATCCGGACATTCAACTACACCAGGTTCAAAGTCAACACATGACACTAACCAGTCACTTTATTTGCTTTTGCACACTAGTACTGTACTATTTTACTTGCCCCTCTACAGTTACATTTGTATTTCGTGTGATTGTCTTGTAATGTTGTGAGTATTTGTATTGTTTTTACTTTGCCTATATGACAAACAAATTCCATCTCATCTCTCAGAAGAAGATTGCTCCTCATCTCATCTCTCAATCTCAGAAGATTGTTCCTCCTGGCAATGGAGACATTGGCAACTCATTCCAGTACCCAGGAGCGCCGTTATAACGGCTTTCTTCTACCTCCTTCTCTGACGAAGAGGTGGAATAAGGATCGGACCAAAATGCAACGTGGTTCGTTCGATACATCTTTAATTATGACGAAACACGAACAATACAAAACAACAAACGTCGAAAAACCGAAACAGCCCTGACTGGTGCAACAAACACAGAGACAGGAACAATCACCCACAAACACACAGTGAAACCCAGGCTACCTAAATATGGTTCCCAATCAGAGACAACGATAATCACCTGACTCTGATTGAGAACCGCCTCAGGCAGCCACAGACCAATCTATACACCTCACACAACCCCAAGACGAAACACACTACAAATAAACCCATGTCACACCCTGGCCTGACCCAATAAATGAAAATAACATAATAAATATAGACCAGGGCGTGACAGCCGTATGGAAGTTAGGACGATTCTGAGGGCCTGTGACTGACAGGGGCCCCAAAAAACTATTATTTAAATTGTCCAATCATCATTAATAGAATATTTCATTTACAATGTACTAATAAAACTAATAACGGTTTCTTTTTCTTTTCTGTTTTTTGGCAAAAAGTAAACATCCAGACAGCCCAACCCCGCCCCCTCTATTTACATGAAACGGTTCGGTCCTGCCCCCAAGCATGTACAAGAACTGTACATGCTAGCAGTGAATTGCGAGTGAGGAGTGCCGGTGGAGCATCATGTCATCAAGCTTCCTAAAGAACAATCTGGCTTCCAAAAACAAAAAAAGAAAGAAAAAGAGATGTTGGCAGTATGTCACTCAATTTTTCACAAAGGAAGGTGGGTGTAGCCCGTGAATGAACCTGTTAGCTTAGTCCATAGTGAAATAGGCTACTTTTGCTCCCCTAACATTAGTTATTTAATATCTTCACAGAAGATTCTGAGTGTTTACATTTCGCTCCTCTTTTAGCTGACATTTAATCATTGCAGGCAAACGTTTAGCAAGCTATTCATACTAAATCAGTTGTCCCTGTCCCTGCCTGGTGCCAGGCCCAACAGATGCAGCTTCCGGCTCAGCAGCCCTGTCTCCCCATCCCCATACCCCTGAACCAGCCCTACTCCCAACTGAAGGAGTAGGTAAGAGGCATTGTGTTGAATGACATGTCAGTTGGCATAATTGCAGGTACTGCAATGCATTGAGGACAGAATTGTGATTCTCCAGTCAGGAAAAATCCCACATGACACAAAGGCAGCCAATATCAGAGCCTTAAAGGAAGAGATGCAGGCTCTTCGAGATGGATGGGAGTCTCTCCTGTCTGAGGCAACACTGATTGCTACACAAATGGATGTTGCACCTCAATTTAACAAGGAACACAGCCGCCAGAGAAAAAGGTAGAGATTCCATGATGAGACCTCTCAAGAGGAGACAGCTCAGGACAGTGTAGCCACGGTGTTTCGGAACACAGTGTTTTTACTGCTATGGAAAACATCATAAGTGACCTGGACACTTGGTTCCACACCACTGCAAAAATTGTAGAATAATTTTCTGCTGTTCTGAAAGTTGGGCAGATTAGTGAGGATAAAGTCCCTTCTGTGTGCCAACCTCTGATCATGAAGTTTTCCAGAGATGTTACACCTGAGTTTCAAAATGAAGTAAGACACCTGAACACAGTATATGCTGTCACTTTCCCCCCTAACTTGTCCCTTCTTGGGCTCCTGAATGCAATCTGTAAGACGCAGCTGCAAAGCATTTTTGGAGAAGTGTGTATTGCTTTACATATATTTTACACACTGCCTGTGAACTGTTGCTGGTGGTGAGAGAGCTTCCAGTAAGGTAAAACTGATTTAAAAACTATTTGAGGTCCACTATGTCCCAGGACAGGCTTTGCAGTCTTGCCATGCTGTCCATTGAAAGTCAGTTAGCTAGAAAGCTAGACTTCAAAGATTTGGTCAGTGACTTTGCTAGCAAGAAGGCTCGGCACTGGGCTCTTGGTGAGTAAGGCTGAGCAAGACCCCAAGTGGAAGAAACCTAGTGATTTCTTCTAGCGCCAACATCAGGCCTTTTCATTACCATTTCCATTTTGTTTTCCATTTTTCATTTCCACTTTTACAGCTGCTTATTTTCTAGTTGGTATGTATACTTAGTTTAAAAATCAGCTGCTGATTAAATCATTTTGTTTGTTATATTATTCTATAGATGATCATGTTAATTTAATTGAAGAGGTTAACATATATTAAGTTGTATTTATATTTAATTACTCATTAATGCTGAGATAATTTTCCATTCAAGAATTTTACCATTCAAATTACATTTAGTCTGTAAAAGATGGCCTTCAGCACATTTCTTATAGAGGGTATCAGTCTTGCATCAAATAGTGAATTCCACTGTATGCAGAATGTTGCATCCATGTCTGCACAGTGTTATATTATCACAGCTCACTGTCAATAAATATCCTACAGTAAATATTGGACTACAAGAGAATTGCAAGCCTGCAAAGGCAGAGTTACTTAAACCTCTAAGAGATCGGGCTACTTTTTTCAACATTCTGTTAAAAATCTCGCAACATTTCAACATCCTGCTACTCATGCCAGGAATATAGTATATGCATATGATTAGTATGTGTGCATAGAAAACACTCTGAAGTTTCTAGAACTGGTTCAATGGTGTCCTGTGACTATAACAGAACAAGTTCCGTGGTCAAAATCGCCAGAAAACCTGGTCACTAAATCGACGAAGAAAAAATCAATCCGCCAGCCCATGTATTGTCTATTGGAAGGAAAAATAATTAAGGGTGAGATTACAGTTCCTACAGCTTCCACACGATGTCGCCAGTGTTGTGATTTCAATTCAACTAAATCGTTGGTCATCTGAGTAATAGCCACATCCGGTTGTCAAGTCCACAGCTGTAAACAATGGAACCGGAAAAGTTAGTTATGTTTCCCAAACTCGTGCTTATTGAATACAAATCGCTCCGTGATCAATTTGATCGTTTATTAACGTTTAGTAATACCTAAAGTTGGATTACAGAAGTAGTTTGAAGTGTTTTGTCAAAGTTTATAGGCAACTTTTTAAATTTTTAAAAAATAAAGTTGCGTTTAAAAAATGTGTTTTTACTGGATCTGATGGTGTTCATAAATTGACATTTTGGGTACACAAGGACCGATTTAATAAAAAAAAGACCCAATTGTGATGTTTATGGGACATATAGGAGTGCCAACAAAGAATCCCGTCAAAGGTAATGAATGTTTTATATTTTATTTCTGCGTTTTGTGTAGCGCCGGCTACGCTAATTCTTTTGTTTACGTCCCTTCTGGTATTTCGGCGTGTTGCCTGCTATCAGATAATAGCTACTCATGCTTTCGCCGAAAAGCATTTTACAAATCTGACTGGTTGGCTTGATTCACAATGAGTGTAGCTTGAATTGACTACCCTGCATGTGAATTTTAATGAACGTTTGAGTTTTAACGAGTGCTATTAGCATTTGGCGTAGCGCATTTGCATTTATTGTTGGCAGGGGGTGCGGTTGCGTCCCGGGTGGGCCAGACAGGTTAAAGCTTTGAATGGGTCGATTGGGACCTGGAGGTGTGTGGTTACAGCAATTGCGCAGGTTTGGTGTGGCCTGTGGTGGTGAGGCCCAATGTGATATCTTTTCATGGGGCCCAAAATCCCTGGCGGCGCCCTTGTCAGTACCCATTCCCGCAAACTGAATTTCAATAACAAATATCTCTTTAGAAACAATCAAGCTGAGCTTTAGTGTTTTTATCTCTCATGCTTCTCTGTGGAATTAGAAAAAAACGTAACGGAATCTTTGAATACGGTTTTGTCCGTGTTTACTTTATAAAGCATTCTCTGTGATTAAAACATATCTGTCATTTGGGACAGTTTGTAGTTTTCAGAACTATAAGAAAATGTCCCTAGACTACCACACATATGTTTGATTTCTAAGACATTCTAAGGTGTGTATCATTCACAAATAAAGTTGCCAAATAACTATAAATCTAGCGTATAGGACCTGTGTCAAATGGTCACTTTTATGCTCAACATAAAGCATATGCACATTCGCTCAGGAATGGGACAAATATTATTTCTTGTTTATTCTGCTAAGTTCAATTATATTCTTCTTACTATAAAATCATATGATATAAAATAATGGCACGGGATTTATAATCATATCTCATATGCTAAATGAACTAGGCTACAGCCTAAGGTTGCCACGGGCATGGGCAAAACCCATATAACATACATTAGGCCAACGCAGAATGTGCTATTCTGTTCTTCAGAAATATATTTTCTTCATAATCATGTTTCTTTAGACCTGCCTAAAATAAATAGTGGATTTTTAAAAATGTTGACGTTCCAAAGGTGTGCATCAGCGGCTTGTATGCGCGGAGGCCTGGAGAGGCTAAATGTGTTTGTTAACTAATGGTCAATTACCAAATAAGTTAAACCCATTTCTTAGAGGACGGACTGAAAACGGCAACATTGTCATCAAAATCAAAGGTGGAGTCCCAGATTTCTTTAATCAGATGCTCTCTAGGATCCATTCATTATGCTGTGTGTTTATGGATTCTCTGTGTGTTTATGGATTCTCTGTGTGTTTATGGATTCTCTGTGTGTTTATGGATTCTCTGTGTGTTCATGGATTCTCTGTAAGACCTTCCCAGTTAAAAGGCAACTGCCTTTAAAAAGCAACAAATCCCTTTGAAAACAGCCTAAGTGGCATTGATGTGAGTCAAACAGTTATTTTTGTGTCAAAATTGACTACAAAGTGGAATAGGATCATTTTAGTCATAAAGTCAGCCTTGTCTAAAACGGAATTTGGACATCCATGCGTCACAACAGGGAAATGAAGGTGTATTTTTTTGTACAATGTCCACTAACATGGGCAAACGGGCTGCTGTGATTGCTCTCTATCCAACAGCATAGACAGTGACACAGACTTAACCAGCAGCTCCAACTATGTTTACATGAGACAACACACTGTGCATATCTTTTACTTAAGAAATACAACACCAAACACTTTAGTTAGATGTAAAATTGCATCACTAAAACATCTTCGTCAAAAACGTCAACATTTATTACAGAGTTAGATTCATTCTGGTGATTTTGAGGAACTAATGTAGGTTTCCACATCTACAGTGTCTCATCATAAACAAACATCATTATCCAAACACAGAATCGGTCAGGAAACACACCTCCAAGACTGAAATCTCGTATTTCTAATGAGCAACAGAAAAACACATTCCAATCGGCGTGTTCAGTGGTTCTTTAAGGCAGGGCAGAGGAGGCAGTAGTAAAATCACACTTTACATCAGCATCCTTTCATTACCCTGCAAAAGTCGTCCCCGGCCATCAACATTCCACAGGCATGTCCCACTCCCCTCGTCTTCTATTTTCAGCGACAGATTGTATGCAGTGAAATCACTTCAGACAACTCCGTCAGTACAATTTGTACAGCCAGTCGGAGGTCTATTTGCGGATGCTGCGATGGCATCCCTCATTAATATTCATGAGGTAAGGGCTGCAGTCACAATACACCTGTCATGGTCCTGCTTTCTGATTCGAGGATGAAACCATTGGCGCTAATTAAAAACCATGACCCGGTCACTCAGAGCTAAATACTTAAGTATTGTAATACCGGGCCAACTGACTGACTTGGATTCTGAATTAGGGCTGTAGCATGCTGGTGGTTCTGACAGAGAATTCTCAAGCAGGGATGGGGCTGGGGCCAAATTACATGGTCATTTACATTATTCTTTTTGTCAAACCAATTATTACGTTGAAGTGGTTAGAATGTTTTTGTGGTATGCCTGACTTTAAAAGGTATGATTCACAGCATATGCCCAAGCTGAGAGGTGTTTGAGGTTTTCGATCCAAAATTCAAGAGACATATTTCAATAAATCACAAAATATGTTTTAAAAAAGTCAACTAAATATGGCTTTCAACCAATAAGGACTAATAAGGCAACAAGTTCACACAACTTGCATAACTATGATAATTTTAGACATCTGTGTTTTGACAGACCATTCCAAGAACTCTACTATCCTCACCGCATAATCAGTAATGTCACAGAAGAAACAGCAGCAGGCAAATGAGTTGTTCCATGTCATTTCTGCAAGCCATGACACCCACCATGTCAGATTGTTCAGAATTCTTTTCTGTAGTTATAAACAGGTACAATTGGAATTCCTGAAATATTCTTTTGTTTACATTTTATTTTATCTTGGCAAAAAATTAAGCTAATTGATTGCACCCAAATTGGCCATTATATTTGATAAGTTTCAAATAATGTTCAATAAATGTAGTACCCAACATACAATTTGCACCAAACTTCTTCCTATCAATGAGAAAGACATGAGGAAAATTTTGGGGGGTTAAAAGCCACCAACGGACTCCACACACCAGGCTAATCCCACCCCAACAACCAGTATACAGTATCAATTCTCTATGTTTGACAAGTAGTATGAAGCTGTTGCTTGGAGTATTGTTTCTCCATAATATGTCATGTATTCCCTGTGAATCTGGTGATTGTTTTTTCCCCTGTTCAGAGAAATGATTAATTTAAGTCGCTTGCATTATTTACCATAAATTGTGCAAAAGTACCCATTTTTTGACAACTAGATGCCACTGTTGCTTCTATACTGCCACATTTTTTTTTGCAATTTTGCTAGTCTCTTGCATTTATTAAATGGATCACAACATTTCTTTTGCAACTTCTGTTAGAAAACCAATCAATTTGGCTCATGATGAAAATAAGTTGTGTGGTCATCCTCACAATTCAAGCCAGTCCTCCTTGAAATCAAATCAGTTACTCATTGGTAGGAAAACATTTAGTACAAATCGGACGTGGGTACTATATTTAAATGTTTGAATGTCACATTTTTTTCTGTCATGTTATTGACTTTTTATTCCATGTGTAACTTTGTGTTGCACTGCTTTGCTTTATCATGGCCAGGTCTCAGTTGTAAATGAGAACTTGTTCTCAACTGACCTACCTTGTAAATTAAAGGTGAAATTTAAAAAAATGCACAAGTACAGTGAAATGCCTTTCTTGCAAACTCAAAATGCAACAATGCAATTATCAATAACAATGGGCTACTCAAGGACATTCAGAGACTTGTCCCGAAGCCACTCCTGCTTTGTCTTGGCTGTGTGCCTAATTCACTGCAGCCCTGTCGATGTGGATGGGTACTTAATCGCCCCCCTATTTCCTGTAGTCCACGATCACCTCCTTGATCTTGCTAAAGTTGAGGGACTGCTTGTTGTTCTGGGACCACAATGGCAGGTCACTGACCTCTTCCCTGTAGGCTGCCTCGTCGTCACAGGTGATCAGGCCTACCACTTTTGTTACGTCAGCAAAACGTGATAATGGTGTTGGAGTCGTGCGTGGCCATGCAGTCGAGTGCAGGAGTGGACTAAGCACCTACCCCACAGGCAGTGCAGTATGATTCAACCTTATTCCTACATTGCCCTTTTGCTCGTTTGATGACTCTGCGGAGGTCATAGCGGGACTTATTGTCCTTATTCCTGTCCTTGGCCGTAGCCTCAGAGTTGTCTACAATAGCTCTGTGTGAGGTAGCCCTGTCCGTTTAGCTCCAACCTCTGTGTTAGTCCAGGGTTTTGATTGGGGAACCCTAACCGTGGGGACAACGTCGCCAATACATTTTCTCATGAATCCGGTGACAGAGGTGGTTATCTCATCAAAGTTATTGGCGGAGTCTCGAAACATATTCCAATTAGCGCAAGAAAATCATTCCTGTAGCATAATCTCTGATTCTGGTGTCCATTTCTCAACTGAGAGAGTCACGGGTACTTCCTATTTGATTTTCTGTTTGAAAACAGGAAGAAGGAGTACGGAGTCCTGATCTGATTTGCCGAATGGCAGACAAGAGAGGGCCTTGTATGCTTGTTTGTGGGTAGAATAGCAGTGGTCTAGGACTTTAGTGGTGTTGGAGACGTGTTGGTGGAAGTTGGGAATCGTGTCTTAGTGACAAGGAATTAAAAATCCCCGGCATTCAGAAAAACAGCCTCTGGATGTAGGTGTTCTTGCTTGTTTATAGCCTTGTACAGTTTGTTAAGTGCCAGCTTGTTATATTTCTTTTCCTGAGGTGGAATTTTTACAAAAGTCACGTAACTGCTGAAAACTCCCTCGGGAGGTAGAATGATCAGCATTTGACCCTCAGGTATTCCAAGGCGGATGAACAGTGGGTTGACACTTCCACCGTGCTGGAGTTCGCACACCAGTTGGAGTTGATGTAGAGTCAAACAAACCAATGCTTGCACCCGACCACCCACTAGCCCATACCCAAATCAAATCAAATCAAATTTTATTTGTCACATACACATGGTTAGCAGATGTTAATGCGAGTGTAGCGAAATGCTTGTGCTTCCAGTTCCGACAATGCAGTAATAAGCAACAAGTAATCTAACTAACAATTCCAAAACTATTATCTTATACACAGTGTAAGGGGATAAAGAATATGTACATAAAGATATGAATGAGTGATGGTGCAGAGCAGCATAGGCAAGATAAAGTAGATGGTATCGAGTACAGTATATACATATGAGATGAGTATGTAAACAAAGTGGCATAGTTTAAAGTGGCTAGTGATACATGTATTACATAAGGATGCAGTAGATGATAGAGTACAGTATATACGTATACATATGAGATGAATAATGTAGGGTATGTAAACATTATATTAGGTAGCATTGTTTAAAGTGGCTAGTGATATATTTTACATCCTTTCCCATCAATTCCCATTATTGAAGTGGCTGGAGTTGAGTCAGTGTGTTGGCAGCAGCCACTCAATGTTAGTGGTTGCTGTTTAACAGTCTGATGGCCTTGAGATAGAAGCTGTTTTTCAGTCTCTTGGTCCCAGCTTTGATGCACCTGTACTGACCTTGCCTTCTGGATGATAGCGGGGTGAACAGGCAGTGGCTCGGGTGGTTGTTGTCCTTGATGATCTTTATGGCCTTCCTGTAACATCGGGTGGTGTAGGTGTCCCGGAGGGCAGGTAGTTTGCCCCCGGTGATGTGTTGTGCAGACCTCACTACCCTCTGGAGAGCCTTACGGTTGTGGGCGGAGCAGTTGCCGTACCAGGCGGTGATACAGCCCGCCAGGATGCTCTCGATTGAGCATCTGTAGAAGTTTGTGAGTGCTTTTGGTGACAAGCCAAATTTCTTCAGCCTCCTGAGGTTGAAGAGGCGCTGCTGCGCCTTCTTCACGATGTTGTCTGTGTGAGTGGACCAATTCAGTTTGTCTGTGATGTGTATGCCGAGGAACTTAAAACTTACTACCCTCTCCACTACTGTTCCATCGATGTGGATAGGGGGGTGTTCCCTCTGCTGTTTCCTGAAGTCCACAATCATCTCCTTAGTTTTGTTGACGTTGAGTGTGAGGTTATTTTCCTGACACCACACTCCGAGGGCCCTCACCTCCTCCCTGTAGGCCGTCTCGTCGTTGTTGGTAATCAAGCCTACCACTGTTGTGTCGTCCGCAAACTTGATGATTGAGTTGGAGGTGTGCGTTGCCGCGCAGCCGTGGGTGAACAGGGAGTACAGGAGAGGGCTCAGAACGCACCCTTGTGGGGCTCCAGTGTTGAGGATCAGCGGGGTGGAGATGTTGTTGCCTACCCTCACCACCTGGGGGAGGCCCGTCAGGAAGTCCAGTACCCAGTAGCACAGGACGGGGTCGAGACCCTGGGTCTCGAGCTTGATGACGAGCTTGGAGGGTACTATGGTGTTAAATGCGAACTGTAGTCGATGAACAGCATTCTCACATAGGCATTCCTCTTGTCCAGATGGGTTAGGGCAGTGTGCAGTGTGGTTAAGATTGCATCGTCTGTGGGCCTATTTAGGCGGTAAGCAAATTGGAGTGGGTCTAGGGTGTCAGGTAAGGTGGAGGTGATATGGTCCTTGACTAGTCTCTCAAAGCACTTCATGATGACGGAAGTGAGTGCTACGGGGCGGTAGTCGTTTAGCTCAGTTACCTTAGCTTTCTTGGGAACAGGAACAATGGTGGCCCTCTTGAAGCATGTGGGAACAGCAGACTGGTATAGGGATTGATTGAATATGTCCGTAAACACACCAGCCAGCTGGTCTGCGCATGCTCTGAGGGCGTGGCTGGGGATGCCGTCTGGGCCTGCAGCCTTGCGAGGGTTAACATGTTTAAATGTTTTTCTCACCTCGGCTGCAGTGAAGGAGAGACCGCATGTTTCCGTTGCAGGCCGTGTCAGTGGCACTGTATTGTCCTCAAAGCGGGCAAAAAAGTAATTTAGTCTGCCTGGGAGCAAGACATCCTGGTCCGTGACTGAGCTGGATTTCATCTTGTAGTCCGTGATTGACTGTAGACCCTGCCACATACCTCTTGTGTCTGAGCCGTTGAATTGAGATTCTACTTTGTCTCTATACTGACGCTTAGCTTGTTTGATACCCTTACGGAGGGAATAGCTGCACTGTTTGTATTCGGTCATGTTACCAGTCACCTTGCTCTGATTAAAAGCAGTGTTTCGCGCTTTCAGTTTCACGCGAATGCTGCCATCAATCCACGGTTTCTGGTTAGGGAATGTTTTAATCGTTGCTATGGGAACGACATCTTCAACCCACGTTCTAATGAACTCGCACACCGAATCAGCGTATTCGTCAATGTTGTTGCCTGACGCAATACGAAACATGTCCCAGTCCACGTGATGGAAGCAGTCTTGGAGTGTGGAATCAGCTTGATCGGACCAGCGTTGGACAGACCTCAGCGTGGGAGCTTCTTGTTTTAGTTTCTGTCTGTAGGCAGGGATCAGCAAAATAGAGTCGTGGTCAGCTTTTCCGAAAGGGGGGCGGGGCAGGGCCTTATATGCGTCGCGGAAGTTAGAATAACAGTGATCCAAGGTTTTGCCAGCCCTGGTGGCGCAATCGATATGCTGATACATTTTAGGGAGTCTTGTTTTCAGATTAGCCAGACTAGCCAGTTAACTGGAGAAAATGGCTTCCGGCTCTATGTAACCTAGCATGGGCTTCATCCACTACCTAATTTTATTTAGTCAGTCAAATATGGTATCGTGACAACAGTTGTGCAGACTTAACTCCATGCTTCTTTCTGGTATAGAATGGATGAGTCTTGTTGAGATTTCTAATAACGTGCCTTGGTCGGCTTTCTGTTAGTTGAAGAAAGAGAGGGATGCATACAGTAGCCTGATTAATTTTGATGGAATACATGGGTTTGATACGTTTGTTTCTATGTTTCTGTCTTCTTGTTTGTTCAATTCTCTGCAGCACCTGTATGACCCAGCTACAACTGGAACAAAGGCAGGTAGAAATATATTCTCCTCACGGAAGCCAAAACACAGAAATGCCAAGCACTTTTCTCCCCGTCTTAAGTCTAAATGTTGTTTCACTTCACGTAGCCACCTTGCAACCAGAAAACTCAAGCTGATTTCTATAGGGAGGAACTGATGGTAGTGTGGTAGTGGTAGTCAAAAAAGCTGAAAGGTTTTGTGTATTGTGTTATCCCACAGAGTAAATGGGTTTACACAGCTCTCCAAGAATGCTTACCTCTTCTTTGACTCACTGAGCTTCTTCTTGCTCTCTTTCCACATATTTGTGCTTTTAAATCTATAGTTTCTACTGACAATTCATCACTGATGAGGGCTGTGTGATGGAGTGACATGAAAAGCATGTGTGCGTTGAAAAGCAATTAGCATGAACGTGTCACTTTCTTTCAAATCGAAAAGGATGACGCATCTGGTCATAAAGGATGATGGAGAAGATTGTATAGAGAGCTGATGTGGAGATCAGATGCACAATGAAGTCATGCAGGAAAAGTTGCACAAGTGCTATGATGTTCGGTTATGTTGTCATCAATTTCTTGTTATTTCAATTAATATATTCGATGGACTTTGGTGGTTTCAATTGTTTCCAAACAAAACCACAAAGAGCCTCCAACTGGCACGTACAAGTGTGTACACAAACACAAATAATCCACCCATGTTAGGACTCAACACCTTGCCTGATAGATTCCTATCAACTTTAGGTTGAGCCTAAAGTGACATATGCCTAAGAGATCATGTTGAAGAAAATACCGAATTGCTATTTTTGGGCCAGATATTGCAATTGCGAATATGAAATGCGATTTTCAAACAATTGGTGAAAGGTTGATAATTCCATCAGACATGGTTAAAACAAGTGTCTGGGTAGAAAACATTGCTTCCAAAATGAGATCATATGAATAATTTTTACAACATTGTTAATGTTTAATTTTTATAACATTGTTAGACATATGATAATAGATAGGATTATTACTGTTATGTACTTGAGTGAAGACCCAAAAGCGGTTTTAACAGAAAACAGAGTTCTTTAATAAAAAACAGGAATGGCATAAATCCTCTTCCAACGTTGACAATGGAACAAAAGAACGTTTAGTGCAGGATGCACCTTAGGACAAGGTGGAAGCAAACGAGACGACAGCTTGCTTCTGGCATCAAAAACACAAACAAGAATCAGACACTGAAAGTAGCAGGAACAGAGAGAGAAATAGAGACCTAATCAGAGGGATAAGAGAGAACAGGTGGGAAAGAGTGGATGAGCTAGTTATGTAGAACAGCTGAAGAATTAACAAAAAGACCAGCAGAGAGAGACAGAGTGAAGAGAAAGGACAGGAACAGACATAACAAGACATGACAATTACACCTAAATACGAACAAACAATAATCTTTAACCAGTGGACTAAATTCCACTCCATGGGGAACGACACTGCACCTTGGTCTGGTCATTTCCACGTTATATGAATATGTTTCTAAACACTTCTACATTCATGTGGATGCTACCATGATTACGGATAATCCTGAACGAATCGTGTTTAATGATGAGCGAAAAGGTTACAGAGGCATACATATTTGGGTAGTATACTGTATTTCTAACAAAGACATTCTAGAATCAAGGAGTAAGCACTTTTCAGCTAGCACCAGTTGCGTTTCTGGGCGGGGGGGGGCAGTGCCCCTGTGACAATTTTGGACCCCCTTGTGGCCCCCCTAAACGTGTAGTATGAAATAATTTTTATATAACTCATTTTTGATATCGTTATTTTTCTTTACATCCGTTATTAGACAGTGGCAACAACAATGATTATGAACATGGTCTTTTTCCTGTTAATGACTGCAATGCAGTGAGGAAAACGATGACAACAATAACATCAAATGTAACTGGCCCCTCTAACAGTACAACTGGCCCCAGCTTGGCCCCTCCAGTAGAAATGGTCTAGAACCGCCACTGGCTAGCACTAGACACAGTCCAATGTGGTTTGAGTTCAAACAGTCTTTGGCAGCATAAAATCCGTCAGAGGTCCGACAGACAGACTGTGCAGCACAAGTCTCAGCACACAACCACACAATATCACACACCAAGAACCCATAGGCCTACTGTGAGAGAACAACACAACCACATGTTTAACCCACAAATATCCATTCACACTGGGATGCACCTATACAGTAGATTCACCATCCAAATCTCCGTCTCAACCATTCATAGGTGTGTGGATTGACTTGAATGTAAATAAATAAAAAGCGCCAAAATAAGGAATGCTGCAGAGATCAATTCAAAAATGAAATATTAAATGTGGTGGAAGAATCCAACTCCCTTTATGGGCATGTATAAAAGTGTCATACCAGCATTGCAGCGAGAGACTTGATTGATCTGCCAGAAGCTGCAAGGTGTTGTGCTGCATAGAGACCTGTTCGTCAGCCATTGCTCAAGCCCGGTGAAAAGTCCTGCACTGTGTTGGCAGGCCCACCCTCAGTCTGAAATGTTAAAGGGGCAGTGCTGGAGGAGAAATCCGCACAAAAAATATATATATATATGATTTTCCTGTTCTCTTATTCTTTTCAAACTATGTATCCTCCAACTCCTAGAACGAGACAGTGTCTTTTCTCAAATAACACGTCCTGCTCTAGGCTACTAATGTTGCCGTCAATATTTTAATAATGATAGCTCTTTGTATTACTCATATTTTCATCATGGACAACATGCAAAGTGAAGCTACAGCTTTTTCAAAAATGTGTTGCCGTAAATTCAACTGGTTGATGCCGAATGAAAATGGTTTCACTTTGTCTTCTGCCATTAATCATTAATAGCTACATACACAGGTAAGAGACTATGTTACAGTTAAAATGGCAAGCTAGCTACATGTGTACACAAACACAAATAATCCACCCATGTTAGGACTCAACACCTTGCCTGATAGATTCCTATCAACTTTAGGTTGAGCCTAAAGTGACATATGCCTAAGAGATCATGTTGAAGAAAATTGTGTTAATGTAGGGCTACACGATTTGGACAAAAATAACAAATTGCTATTTTTGGGCCAGATATTGCAATTGCGAATATGAAATGCGATTTTCAAACACTTGGTGAAAGGTTGGTAATTCCATCAGACATGGTTAAAACAAGTGTCTGGGTAGAGAACATTGCTTCCAAAATGAGATCATATGAATAATTTTTACAACATTGTTAATGTTTAATTTTTAAAACATTGTTATACATATGATAATAGATAGGATTATTACACCTAAATATGAACAAACATTAATTTTTAACCAGTGGACTAAATTCCACTCCATGGGGAACTATGTTTCTAAAAAACGAATAACATGATAATAACATTCTAATAACATGATCATCAAAATATAGTTTGCTATAAGTGCAGCACTTATTCATTAATTCATTAATAGCATTACGAATTCCTATTCCCAATTTTATCATTATGAGTTCTTGAATAAATTCTTAAGTAAATTATTTATTCAGGCAGCCATGGGCTGCAGATGGGGTAACCTCTCACAGCAAGGACTGGCACGTCTGGTGCAGTCCATGAGGAGGCACTGCAGTACTTAATGCAGCTGTTGGTCACACCAGACTGACTGTTACTTTTGATTTTGACCCCTCCCCCCCCTTTGTTCAGGTATACATTATTACATTTCTGTTATTCACATGTCTGTGGAACTTGTTCAGTTCATGTCTCAGTTGTTGAATCTTGTTATGTTCATACAAATATTTACACATGTTAAGTTTGAGTTCTGTTTCAACTTCTCCCTTAGTTTTGTTATAAAGTGTTAGGATGGCGACTTAGGAGAAATATGTGCGGGATGGAACTAAAACCTAGCTTGTTGGAGTCTGTGTGTACTTCCTTTTTTACCACCACACGGTAAAGCGACGCACAATTTGAACATATTGAACGCATACGGTACACAGAAATCACAGAAGCCAAGTGCAGCTTCCCCAACCTAGCGTTGCGGACTGCTCCATTGACAATTAATGACTTCCACCGGAACGCAAAGAGTCTGATGCATTTGGTAGGCACTTGAAAACGCATAGGCAATCAGTGCCCAGGCTCTGTCGTAACCGGCCGTCGTAACCGGCCGCGACGCACAATTGGCCTAGCGTCGTCCGGGTTAGGGAGGGCTTGGTCGGTAGGGATGTCTCATCGTGTACCAGCGACCCCTGTGGCGGGACGGGCGCAGTGCGCGCTAACCAAGGTTGCCAGGTACACGGTGTTTCCTCCAGCACATTGGTGCAGCTGGTTTCCGGGTTGGATGTGCGCTGTGTTAAGAAGCAGCGCGGCTGGTTGGGTTGTGTATCGGAGGACGCATGACTTTCAACCTTCGTCTCTCCCGAGCCCGTATGGGAGTTGTAGTGATGAGACAAGATAGTAGCTACTACAACAATTGGATACCACGAAAAAAACATTATTTTTTTTAACATAGGTGACTGGCTGCGTCTGAGGGGCTTTGCTGCTGTCAGGCACTTTATCCATCATGCAATCATCGTAAAGTGATTGGTTCTGGTAATGGTTCAAATGATTGAATGAATGTGTCGTGCTGCCTCTTGTTGTTGTGACAACTCTAAGGCACTTTTTGCACAACACTTGCATTTAGTTGCATGTAGCCAAAAAACTGCCACACCACTAAAGATGCACAGGCGCTTGTATTTGTATTTATTATAGATTCCCATTAGCTGCTGGCCAAGGCAGTTATACAATTTTAAAAAAAACATTACAATCCATTCATTACAGAATTTACAACACACCAAGTGTGTGCCCACAGGTCCATACTCCACGACCACATATCTACAACGCAAAATCCATGTGTACGTGTGTGTATAGTGCGTATGGTATTGTGTATGTATGTGTACGTGTATGTATAGTGCTTGTGTGTATGCATGTGTCTGTGCCTATGTTTGTGTTGCTTCACAGTCAACGATGTATTTTGACCTGCTTTTTAAATCTCATTCTACTGCTTGCGTCAGTTACCTGATGTGGAATAGAGTTCCATGTACAGTGGCTTGCGAAAGTATTCACCCCCTTGGCATTTTTTATATTTGTTCATTTACAAACTCAAATTAAAATTGATTTTCGGTGGGGGTTGTATCGTTTGATTTACACAACATGCCTACCACTTTGAAGATGCAAAATATTTTTTATTGTGAAACAAACAAAAATAAGACAAAAAAAACAGATCTTGAGCGTGCATAACTATTCACCCCCCAAAGTCAATACTTTGTAGAGCCACCTTTTGAAGCAATTACAGCTGCAAGTCTCTTGGGGTATTGAGGTCTGGGCTTTGACTAGGCCATTCCAAGACATTTAAATGCTTCCCCTTAAACCACTCAAGTGTTGCTTTACCAGTATGCTTGGGGTCATTGTCCTGCTGGAATGTGAACCTCCGTCCCAGTCTCAAAACTCTGGAAGACTGAAACAGGTTTCCCTCACTAATCTCCCTGTATTTAGTGCCATCCATCATTCCTTCAATTCTGACCAGTTTCCCATTCCCTGCTGATGAAAAACATCTCCACAGCATGATGCTGCCACCACCATGCGTCACTGTATGGATGGTGCTCTCGGGGTGATGAGAGGTGTTGGGTTTGCGCCAGACATAGCATTTTCCCTGATGGCCAAAAAGCTACATTTTAGTCTCATCTGACCAGAGTACCTTCTTCCAAATGTTTGGGGAGTCTCCCGCATGCCTTTTGGCGAACATCAAACGTGTTTGCTTATTTTTTTCTTTAAGAAATTGCTTTTTTTCTGGCCACTTTTCCGTAAAGCCCAGCTCTGTGGAGTGTACGGCTTGAAGTGGTCATATGGACAGATATTCCAATCTCCACTGTGGAGCTTTGCAGATCCTTCATGGTTATCTTTGGTCTCTTTGTTGCCTCTTTGGTCCTCTTTGGTAGGTGGTCCTCTCTTGGCAGGTTTGTTGCGGTGCCATATTCTTTACAATTTTTAATAATGGATTTAATGTTGCTCCAGGGATGTTCAAAGTTTCAGATAGTTTTTTATAACTTTGTCCATGGCCTACTTAGAGAGCTCCTTGGTCTTTATGGTGCTGTTTGCTTGGTGGTGCCCCTTGCTTAGTGGTGTTGCAAACTCTGGGGCTTTTCAGAACAGGTGTATATATACTGAGATCATGTGATACCTACATTTTTTATTTTATTTTTTTATTTCACCATTATTTAACCAGGTAGGCTAGTTGAGAACAAGTTCTCATTTACAACTGCGACCTGGCCAAGATAAAGCATAGCAGTGTGAACAGACAACACCACAGAGTTACACATGGAGTAAACAATAAACAAGTCATGCAGAGAACTGGAAGGAAAGGTGGCCAAATGAGGTGTTGGTTTTAGGGATGATCAGTGAGATACACCTGCTGGAGTGCGTGCTACGGGTGGGGGTTGCCATCGTGACCAGTGAACTGAGATAAGGCGGAGCTTTACCTAGCATGGACTTGTAGATGACCTGGAGCCAGTGGGTCTGGCGACGAATATGTAGCGAGGGCCAGCCGAGCATACAGGTCGCAGTGGTGGGTGGTATAAGGTGCATTAGTAACAAAACGGATGGCCCTGTGATAAACTGCATCCAGTTTCCTGAGTAGAGTATTGGAAGCTATTGTGTAGATGACATCGCCGAAGTCGAGAATCGGTAGGATAGTCAGTTATGGCTCTATGTTGTACTGTGCACCTCCCATAGTCTGTTCTGGACTTGGGGACTGTGAAGAGACCTCTGGTGGCATGTCTTGTGGGGGATGCATGGGTGTCCGAGCTGTGTGCTAGTATTTTAAACAGACAGCTCTGTACATTCAGCTTGTCAACACCTCTTACAAAAACAAGTAATGATGAAGGCAATCTCTCTTCCACTTTGAGCCATGAGAAATTGACATGCATGTCATTAACGTTAGCTCTTCGTGTACTTTTAAGGGTCAGCCATGCTACCCTGTTCTGAGCCAACTGCAATTTTCCCAAGTTCCTCTTTGTGGCACCTGACCCACTACTGAAGAGTAGTCTACGTGCGACAAAACCGGGGTCTGCCTTGTTGATCGTGTTGTTAAGAAGGCAGAGCAGCGCTTTATTATGGACAGATTTCTCCCCATCTTAGCTACTGTTGAATCAATATATTTTGACCATGACGGTTTACAATCCAGGGTTACTTCAAGCAGTTTAGTCACCTCAACTTGCTCAATTACCACATTATTTATTACGAGATGTAGTTGAGGTTTAGGGTTTAGTTTTGTCCCAAATACAATGCTTTAGTTTTGGAAATATTTAGGACTAACTTATTCCTTGTTACCCATTCCGAAACAAACTGCAGCTCTTTGTTAAGTGTTGCAGTCATTTCAGTTGCTGTAGTAGCTGACGTGTATAGTGTTGAGTCATCCTCATACATAGACACACTGGCCTAACTCAAAGCCAGGGACATGTCGTCCATTAAAGAACACCTTCTGTGTTCTGTTAGACAAGTAACTCTTTATCCACATTATAGCAGGGGGTGTAAAACCATAACACATACGTTTTTTCCAGCAGCAGACTATGATCGATAATGTCAAAAGCTGCAATGAAGTCTAACCATCCCCCACAATCATTTTATCATCAATGTCTCTCAGCCAATCATCAGTCATTTGTGTAAGTGCTGTGCTTGTTGAGTGTCCTTCCCTATATGCGTGCCGAAAGTCTGTTGTCAATTTGTTTTCAGTGAAACAGCATTGTATCTGGTCAAACACTATTTTTTCCAGAAGTTTACTAAGGGTTGGTAACAGGCTGATTGGTCAGCTATTTGAGCCAGGAAATGGGTTTTTACTATTCATGGGTAGCAGAATGACTTTAGCTTCCCCACAGGCCTGAGGGCACAAACTTTCTAGTAGGCTTAAATTGAAGATGGCAAATAGAAGTGTCAATATTGTCCGCTATTATCCTCAGTCATTTTCCATCCAGATTGTCAGAACCAGGTGTCTTGTCATTGTTGATTGACAACAATAATTTGTTCACCTCTTCAACACGGACTTTATGGAATTCAGAAGTACAATTCTTGTCTTTCATAATTTGATCAGATATACTTGGATGTCCAGTGTCAGCGTTTGTTGCTGGCATGTCATCCCTAAGTTTGCTTATCTTGCCAATGAAAAAGTCATTAAAGTCAGTGGCAGTATCAGTATCGTGAATGATGGAGCCGGGTTAGCTTTTTTTTTAACAAAAATTACATTTAAGGTGCTCCAAATCTTTTTATTTTTTATATAATTTATCTATGTTTAATAGTATTTTTATCTTTTTAGCTTAGTCACATGATTTCTTAATTTGCAGTGCATATTATTTGAGCTGCCCGACTTATTTGCCATACCTTTTGCCTCATCCACCACAGACCAGCAAATATTCTTTACATCATCAACATACGAATGACAACAACACTTCTTGTATGACCTCTTATACACTATATTAGGCCCAGCCTTTGGAACTTTGGGTTTTCCTAGATATGGCTATTATATTGTGATCACTACATCCTATGGATTTGGATACTGCTTTAAAGCAAATTTCTGCAACATTAGTAAAGATGTGACCAATACACGTTGAAGATGTAATTCCTGTGCTGTTTGTAACTACCCTGGTAGGTTGACTGACAACCTGAACCAGGTTGCAGGCACTGGTTACAGTTAGAAGATTTTTATTAAGTGGGCAGTTTGATGAGAGCCAGTCAATATTTAAATCACCCAGAAAATATACTTCCATATTCTTTTTTGCTTGTGATTGGCCAGCATGTGCATGCCATGCAGAGAGTGAGAGGGCCCACTTGTGATTGGTCAGCATCCTCTGTGCATGTACTGTGGAGTGAATGAACAGTATCTAGCGCATCTCCGTAGTTAGTTTTTGTTGTATTAACGGAGTTTCAAAGAAAGGAGAAAATCGCAGCCTCTTGCGATATGGTTATTGAACGTCAATCTCACAATTTTGATCTGAATTTGATTATTGTGCAACCCTGGTCTGTGTATGAATCCAAAGTGAATCCAAATGAAGCACTGGAAGTATTTGTAAAAGTGCCAATTGTTGATAAGCATGCACCTGTTAATACATTAACTGTGAGAACTGTTACAGCCTTCTGGATTGATGATAAATTGAAAAATGTCATGGTTCAAAGAAATGAGGCAAAAAATGTGGCAAACAAATCAGGTTGCTCAGCTGTTTGGTTGACATAGTGTAAATTAAGAAATTAGGTGACTAAACATAACAAAAATAAGAAATGTTATTACCAAAACAAGATAAATGACATAAAACAAAATGGAAAAAGACATTGGAATACCTTAAATGAAAATCCAATTCATCTCCATCAATCATTGAAGTTGATTGGTCTTTATAATGAAATCTTTTGATATCGCCAATCATTTCAATGACTACTTCACTGGTAAAGTGGAAAAACTCAAGAGTTAAATGACAACATTGTACAGTGAACCATCTTTTTTTTGAAAGAGCAGGATTGCTGTTTTGAATTTGGTTAAGTTATCTGGATTGCTGACCTCTGCCTGCCCCTTGACCTGTCGTTTTGCCAACCCCCTGTTCTAGTTATAAACTTTTGTTACTTTGACACTGTCTGTTCTGGGTCTTCTTTAAAACGTGATAATGGTAAACTATTGAGAATAGTAGCAGACTGTATTGCCACCCCTATTTTCTATATCTTTAACCAAAGTTTAAAGGAGTATGTGTGCCCACAGGCATGGAAGGAATCTAAAGTAATCCCACTGCCTAAAAATAGTAAAGCACCCTTTGCTGCCTCTAAAAGCCACCCAATCAGTTTGTCTGTTCTTAGTAAACTGATGGAGAGAATTGTGTTTGACCAAATGCAACGCTGTTTTTCAGAGAACAATATAACTACTGACTTTCAGCATGCATATAGATACGGGCACTCAACTTGTACTGCACTGACTCATGTGGCAGACGATTGGTTAAAAGAAATGGATAATAAAATGATAGTTGGAGCTGTATTGTTAGATTTCAGTGCAGCCTTTGATGTTATTGATCATAAATTGTTATTGAAGAAACTCACTTGTTATGGCTTTACATCACCTGCCATCCGATGATTGAGAGTTATTTATCAAATAGAACCCAGAAAGTGTTCGTCAAGGGAAGCTTCTCTTATCGTCAGATATGGCCATCCGGGCAGCTGCCTTGGGCCTCTCTACAAATTATTTGCCATTGGTCTTACACAAAGCTACAAAGACTATTTATGTGGATGATTCCACACTGTACATGTCAGCACCCAAAGCCAGAGAACTCACTGAAATTCTAATTAAGAAGTTACAAATCAGTATCAGAATGGGTATGGGCCTTAAATACATCTACATCTAAAAGCATTGTATTTGGTTCAAGACATTCTAAGACCTAAACCTCATCTGGAGTTGTATATAAAAGGTGTGACAATTGAGCAAGTTGCAGAAGCTAAACTCCAAGATATAATATTGGATGATCAGTTGTCATGGTCAAGTCATATTGACAAAGTTATTGTGATGATAGGGAGGGGTATGTCTGTTATTAAAATATGTTCTGAGTTTTTTTACACACAAAAATCAACTGTACTAGTTGTTCAGGCTCTGGTGTTGTCCCATCTTGATAACTGTCCAGTAATATGGTCCAAGTGCAGCAAACAGCTGCAGCTGGCTCAAAACAGAGCAGCACGCCTTGCCCTTAACTGCACATACAGAACTAACATCAACAGCATGCATCAACCAGCTTGAACACACCTACTGATTCGGATTCAAATAAAAAAATAAACAGTCCATTACTTCCTGCGGCATGTTGCAGGACGGTTAAGGAATTTGTAGTCTTAAATTATGCTGTTCCTTTAAGGCCATATTTCTGAAGAGTGGTGTTCTGAGGGGCCATGTGCTACTCTTCAAGTGTCCTTGTCCTCCACAGTGCAAGACTCTTCTCGTGAGTTAGAGGAAATCGCTACCAAAGTTTTACCAACACATTGCCTGCACAACTTGCACATCGAAAACTCTCGACCATTGCTACTCTCCCATCGGGGACAGCTACAAGGCCTTCTCCCACCTTCCCTTAGGCAAATCAGATCCCACCTCCATCCTGCTCCTCCCTTCCTATAGGCAGAAACTCAAACAGGAAGTACCGGTGGTAAGCACTGTTCACTGATCTGACCAATCGGAATCCATGCTTCAAGACTGTTTTAATCATGCGGACTGGGATATGTTCTGGGTCACCTCTGAGAATAACTTTGACGTATACACTGACACGGTGACTGATTTCATCAGTAAGTGTAAAGGGGATGTTGTTCCCACCGTGATGACCAAAACCTATCCAAACCCCAAAAAGTGGACAGATGGCAGCATTTTTGCAAACCACCGCATATAACCGTGGCAAGGTGACTGGGAATATGGTCGAATGTAAACAGTCAAGATGTGCCCTCTGTTAGGCAATCAAACAGGCAAAATGTCAGTACAGAGACAAAGTGGAGTCGAAATTCAACAGTTCAGACACGTCGCGGACACCGACGTCTTAATACCGAACAATCTTAACACCTTATTTGACAGCTTCGAGGAAAACACAGTGCCACCGACGTGGGCCACTGCCACTCCATAGGACTGTGAGCTCTCATTCTCTGTGGCTGATGTGAGTAAGACATTTAAGAGTGTTAACCCTCGAAAGGCTGCCTTTCCAGATAGCATCCCTAGCCGCTTACTCAAAGCACGCACAGACCAGCTGGCTGGAGTGTTTACAGACATATTCAATATCTCCCAATCTAAGTCTGCTGTCCCCACTTGCTTCAAGATATCCACCATTGTTCCTGTACCCAAGAAAGCGAAGGTAACTGGACTAAATTACTATCACCCTGTAGCACTCACTCCTGTCATCATGAAATGCTTTGAGAGGCTAGTTGAGGATAATTTCACCACCACCTTACCCAACACGGATGACGCAATCACCATCGCACTGCACACTGCCCTATGCAATTTGGACAAGAGGAATACCTATGTAGAAATGCTGTTAATTGACTACAGCTCAGACTTCAACACCATAGTACCGTCCAAGCTCATCATTAAGCTCGGGGCCCTGGGTCTGAGCCCCACCCTGTGCAAATGGGTCCTTGACTTCCTGACGGGCCTCCCCAAGGTGGGGAAGGTAGGCAACAACACCACCACGATGCTGATCCTCAACATAGGGATCCCACCAAGGGTGCATGCTCAGCTCCCTCCTGGACTCCCTGTTCACCTATTGAGTGGCCACGCACATCTCCAACTCAATCATCCAGATTGCAGATGACACATCAGTGGTAGGCCTGATTACCAAAAAGATCATCAAGGACCTCAGCCAACCGAGCCACGGCTTGTTCACCCGCTACCATACAGAAGGCGAGGTCAGTGCAGGTGCATCAAAGCTGGGGCCCAAGAGACTGAAAAACAGCTTCTATCTCAAGGCCATCAGACTGTTCAATAGTCATCACTTGCCGGCCTCTGCCCAGTACCCTGCCCTGAACTTTAGTCACTGTCACTAGCCGGCTACCACCCAGTTACTCAACCCAGAACCTTAGAGGCTGCTGCCAATGTACATAGACACGGAGCTCTGGTCACTTCAATAATGGAACCCTGTTCACTTGAATAATGTTTACATACTATTTTACCCACTTCATATGTATATACTGTATTCTAGTTAAGGCCTATCCTATTTAACTATTGCTGTACATATACCATACTCTCAACCCGCTTCACCTGGAATGATTTCCCAACTGTCTTGAAGGAGTTCCCACTTATGCCGAGCACTTGTTGGCTGCTTTACCCTCACTCTACTGTCCAACTCATCCCAAACCATCTCCATTGCGTTGAGGTTGGGTGATTGTGGAGGCCAGGTCATCTGATGCAGCACTCCATCACTCTCTTTCTTGGTCAAATAGCCCATACACAGCCTGGAGGTGTGTTGGGTCATTGTCCTGTTGAAAAACAAATGATGGTCCCACTAAGCTCCAACCAGATGGAATGGCGTATCGCTGAGGAATGCTGTGGTAGCCATGTTGGTTAAGTGTGTCTTGAATTCTAAATAAATCCCAGACAGTGTCACCAGCAAAGCATCCCCACACCATCACACCTCCTCCTCCATGCTTCACGGTGGGAACCATCCATTCACCTACTCTGCGTCTCAAAAAGACACGGAGGTTGGAACCAAAAATCTCAAATTTAGACTCATCAGACCAAAGGTCAGATTTCCACCAGTCTAATATCCATTGCTCATGTTTCTTGGCCTAAGTAAGTATTTTCTTCTTATTGGTGTCCTTTAGTAGTGGTTTCTTTGCAACAATTCGACAAAATGCCTAATTCACGGAGTGTCTTCTGAACAGTTAATTGATTCATTTGTTGAGATGTGTCTGTTACTTGAACTCCATGAAGCATTTATATGGGCTGCAATTTCTGAGGCGGATAACTCTAATGAACTTATCCTTTGCAACAGAGGTAACAGTTTCATCATAGGGCTGGATTGTTTTTGCAAATGCACTTGAAATTCTTGGAACGGGCAGGCCTTCCCCGGGAGTAAGAGCAGCTCTGGGTGACACCAGTAATGAGAGCATGTGATGCAGAAACAGATCCTCTCCATGTCACCTGGTAGTGTTGGTTTCTTGAGGAGGGGAGCGGTCATTTTTGATGTCAGAGGGGACGCAGCCAGTGGTCATGGATGATTTGATGAAGGAAGTGAGGAATGAGAGGACGTCTCCAGATATTGGTCTGGAGAAGGGAGGTGAACAAGTGACAGTGACAGCATGGAATTCAAATGAGGAGAAAGAAAGGTGTAATGGGTGCGTGTCGGTGGCAGGGAAGTCAGGCGCAGGAAAACGAACTTGGTATGAACAGAGTCGTTTAAGTGCGCATAAAACTCCAAAAACCAAAATATACAAAAAATAACGTGTGTACAAAACCTGTCACACACTGACACATGACCTTCACATAACATACAATAAAACAATCTCCAACAAAGACATGAGGGGGAACAGAGGGTTAAATACACAACATTTAATTGATGGGATTGGAACCAGGTGTGAAGGAAGACAAGACAAAACCAATGGAAAATGATAAATGGATCAGTGATGGCTAGAAGGTCGAACACCGCCGAACAAGGAGAGGGACCGACTTTGGCGGAAGTTGTGACAACAGGTGAGTGAGGGAGAAAATATCAAATCTCCGCTTGAGTATGAGTAGCCCTGTGCCACCACCGCGACGACCAGATGCTCTCAGACTATGAGAGAACACGTAGTCAGATGAAGAGAGAGCAGCTGGAGTAGCAGTGTTCTCTGGGGTGATCCATGTCCCCGTCAGGGCCAAAAAGTCTAGAGACTGAAGGGCAACATAAGTAGAATTAAACTCAGATCAGCAGTTCCAAACACTGAATTCCAGAATGGGATGTGCACGCAGGGTACAATAAATTAGAAGGGTTTCAGCCAAGGGGTCTGTAAAGCCTACAAGGGAGAGAAGCGAACGGGTACAGAAAACCCACTCATAGTTGACAAAGGTTCAAAATAGCAAAATGAGATCATCTGAAAATAACTAGGTAAGATATTCAAGTGCCATTACACCTGATATCAATGTTGCATAACAGGCACATAAATGAAGACATTGATCAACTGAGCTGCTTGTCAGTCATGAGCTGATACAATACTGCCTGTAAAGACAAACATTTATTTCACACCCACACCTGCCACAACACACACACACACGAACACACACGAACACACACACACAGGCAGTCGCAATCCACAATCAATGCTAAACAGCTTGTGATCGTGTGCTCCTCTTACAGAGAGACAATGTGCTGTGTTTACCTTGTGTTTTTTCCCATTAGAAGAACAGCTAATTCTAAACTGTATAATTAAATCAACTTGTAAATAAATCATGGGCTGGTGTTTGTGTCCATGGAGCTGAGAGGGTTCTGAGTTCTGCATAATTAACGGTTCTGAACAATAGGAGGTATTAAGAGCGCAACATGCAGAAACACACACAGCTTGGCCAGGCATACATAAGAAGCAGGTGTGTTTTGCTTCAGAAAGGGGATTTCGGGTGGAAATAAACCCGAAGCTCTCTCTTCGCATGCTGTACCTCGGTCTAAAAGATGAGCCCTGGCTCGAAGGGGGGTTAGGTTGCATACCACGGTTCAATAAGAATCAGTTGTCAGTGGTAGATAGACTCAATGATAATACAAAACGTGAGTAAAGACTTAATGAAAGAATCAAAGTGTTCTGTTTCAACACTGCATTTACTGTAATGGGCACCATTGCCTCTCAAGTTGAACTCTGACCCTGAGAGAGATGTGGACAAGGCAAGATAAGGGGGTAGGGCCCTCCCCAATGCTGTCATCAGTGGAGGCCAGTCTCCGTGACAGTCTGGTCTCACCCGTGAATAATAAGAGAGCTTGGAGAGAAAGAAAAAGGAAATGGCCGTGTGTGAATAATGAAAAAGACAACGGGCCGTGCTGTAGGTTTTTGCAGTAGGACAAGTTGCCGTTGGAAACGGGGTAGATATCCATGCACAAGGGAAACAACAAAGACAGAGAGAAATTGTCATGGGAAGGGAGGGAGGAAGGGAGATGAGTCGCAATGGCGAAATGGGGGTTAGAGTATATTCATTATATTTCTAAGGGTTAGAGTCATCGGGTCACTGCCCTAGGGATACCATTACTACAACACAGCAACACAAAACATTGGTAAAGCAGTCTAGGGATAGGTACAATCAACACTGTTTCACCCTGTCTCGCTATGCTATTGATTGTCAGAGGCTGCAGGGGGATATGGATTTGTGTTAATCAGTTAAATGAACAATTGTGATCAGTCAACAGGATACACCGGGGTCTGGTCCAGGCAGTAAAAACCAGGCCTCCTCTGCAAGGGTGCCAAACGTGCTTAACATTCTCTGCTATTAAAGAGTTAATAAATGTATTGCAGCACTTAGCAGTCCTTTTCCAGCCTGTCTCATCTGTGTGCTGAGCCGCTGTGAGGTCCCTCCCCCTGCTCAGTGGTGTCTGAGAGGCCCATTGTCTTCTATAAGACCCACCGCCTCATCTCTCCACAGGAGAGAATCAGGGCTGACTACCGCTTAATCACCTATTCATTTTCCATGTACGTATTCAGTTATTTATGTCTTAACTGAACCCCTGATACCGGCAACAAAAGTGTGGACGATGAAAACCTGCCTGCCTCCCAAAAAAACGAAGTAGGCTTTCTTACGAGTGAATGGCTGAGCTGCAGTGCTAGACGTGCAGGACATTTCTTTTTCAGCACCACGGAGAGCGCCACTTTTCTCCAATCAGGCCTCTACAGGGCCTCGGCTGGGAGATTGAGTGTGAATGTGCCTCATTTACCCTGTTCGCGGGCATTACTGCTTTCAAGCAAATGGGACAACCAAACTGGCAGCACGGCAATGGTAGGGAGCCGGCCCCAGAAGAGGTCTTGGGGATGGAATAGCACCCAGAGAGAGCAGGAGAGCAGAGGGAATGGAGACTAAAAGGAGGTCAAGGGAACAGGTGAGAAGGGGTGTGAGGTGTAGAGGGCTGTGGACTGAGTAGAGGGCTGTGTGTGAAGTGTGGTGGCAAATTAGTAGAAGGCACCAAAAAATGACCATGCAACAGATCATCTGATCACTATAAATACAACGTGGGAGGGTATATGATGAAAGGGAATAAAACAAGGCAGGAGTGAGAGAGGAAGTGTGTTGGAAGAAGAGGGAGAGTCTTGAGGGGTGTGGGTTTAAAGTGGCTGACAAATGAAATGATGAAAGAGGTTCTATGAGGAGACGCGAGGTTATGTGCCTGTCAAGAATAATTGTGAGTATCTAGTGAATGGGAACCTGCATGGTGAGTTAATGGATCTCAATGGACCCCTGGTACAGAAATAAATAGCTACATCTCTGATTAGGCCAGAACAGGGCTGAATCCCAAATGGCACCCTATCCCTATGGGCCCTAGTGAGAAGTAATGCACTAGGTAGGGAATAGGGTGCCATTTGGGATGCAACACCCATATCATCGACACAGGAGGAAATGACTACTAGTCCCATCTGCTATGGAGATGAGGAACGAGAGAAGGTGATCTATTCTGGGCTTTTTTTATTTGCATGTCAACTCAGAACTGTCTCTCTCATTTTGAAAGAATGCTTTTAGACTTGCTCAAGGATGAGCAATGCAGAAAGCACTCAGAACATTTGTTGGGATGGACGCATACGGAATGGTAAGAAATGCATATGCTGTGCCGATTCCCAATGTATTAATTTCCTTTCCTCCCTGCTCAATTTGATGGCTTTATAATCCTGGTGCAAATCCTCTGCTGTTTAAGCTCCATTAAACTGCATTAATAATAAGTTCTGTGAGGGGAAAAAACAGACATTTGCTTTTAACGACTAGCGCAAAGTTTATTTTCAGCATTGTTAAATCAGCGTCTGCTTTTATTTCCTTGTCTTTAAGTCGCATATGTTATTCTATAGTTTTTCTGCTCAAGTTGATTCTAAATGAAAAATAATGTTTTTAAAAAACAGGATTCATGAAAAGTGCTTTCCCATTAACTTGGCTGGGTCTCTGATATCAACAACAGTCATTTTGACTAGTGCTATCTATCATTCAGCAGTAACAGAAAGGATGCAGAGTAGTGTAGCATCTCGTAGTAATATTAGAGATCATTCAATGCTTTCAATGCTAAACAAAAGTTGCTGTAATCCTCTGTATAGAAGCTCAGTAAAATGTCAATACAAAGGTGCCTTAATCCTTTCTACTGAAGCTCAGTCAAAAAGAGAAGTGTTCCTCCCTAGTTCACATTGTCCTGCATTACGGGGATTTACTGAGATAATGAAGCAGTCGGCACTTATTATCATCTACACAGAGAATTTCAAACTGTTTGACTTCAAACTACTGCAGCTCCCATCTATCACAGCCCCAAATCTGTGTAATTATGACTTCATCAGAATTCTGACTCTATAATTTTGCGCGCCAGATTATGACCCCACCCAGAATCCCCTCTGGTCTCCATTTACTGTCACGGCTCATTGGGCTCATGATCCAGAGACAAAAGTCAGCCGAGCAGTGAGCCAATCATTGGGGCAAGCTACCGGGGCACAATAGGAGGGGCTGGTGGAGACAGGCTATCGTTAGCCAATTAGCACCAGGGCCCTGTCCCAGGGGCCAGATGATGAGAGGAGCCCCTGCCAAGAGGAGGAGAAGTCAGGGAGCTCCAGTCGGGCCAGGAGGCCGGAGGGGCAGGGTCCCACTGGTGGGCCTCCTTCCTATCTGCCCTGTGTGGGATGGGATGGGTTGGGGTGATTTCACTGAGTTGTCTTAGGTCCAATATCGCTCCCTCTCACTCCCCACCCCCTCCTAGCTGGACAAATCTTCAGCCTCCTACCTCTAAACAACACCGCTCCCAGAGCTCCGGCAGCATATTTCCCCGTCAATGCCTCAGCGGCCGCTCTGATCCCCGCACTCACTTCTCTAGGCTGATCTGCATAACCAATATAAACTCTCTCTCTCTCTCCTACCCCTCCCTCTACTTCTGCACTCTCATTCAGAGGACAAGCACACAGAGCCCCGTGGTCTGGTGCCCACCCTGCACTCTCGTGCTTCACTTATGAACCACAAATCATAGTATCATAGATTCTTGTGAATATTGGAAATTTGTGACAGGCACACATAAAAGTGTCTTTTTTTGTGTGCAGTTCACGATTTTGTATACAGTGCATTTCAATCACAGATAAAGACAGTAGATTACTTAAGACACAAATGATAGAAGGGGAGGTTGGTCTGAGTTGATGGGCGTTCAAATTACGTAATGGACAACTTTAGCATTTTAGCTAATTAGCAACTATTGGCTAATCCTAACCCTAACCTTAATGCTTTAACTACACATTTATTGAAAGTTAAATACAGAAATATCTAATTTACAGTGCCTTGCGAAAGTATTCGGCCCCTTGAACTTTGCGA